>NC_044190.1:22908288-23222454 GCF_900880675.1 Sparus aurata
TGGTATTTGAGTTAGATGCGATGATAATGTATATTGACCAGATACGACATACTGAGGTCGAGTTGAGCCTGTTTGATATGTGATTTGTCTCCACTTGGTCGTTAAGATTGTGGATCTTTATTTAAGTGTACATTGTATACCAAGATACCTAAAAATGTTCAAGCAGTCTGACAAGAATTATGTGTACAACAACAACAACAACAGAAAGATAAAGAGAGGTTGTGATCAGCAGAGGTGAAAAGGAAAGACTGCAGCAAAAAAAGGTAAAAGAAAACATCACAGCCACACTTTTACTTTAAAAATGATTTTATTTATTAATACAGTGGTATACTTAAAATTGTGTTGCAGAAGAGAAAAAAAAAGTCAGCCACACGTGAAGAGCTAATATCCAATTAAAGCCGTGTTATATCTAAAAATAAAATGGTACTGGTGTGCCATACATCATATTGTCTATTAGTACAAAAATACATTTAAGGGCACACGATACAGCATCCAGTATCACAAATGAGTGAGGGGGACACTTTGAGAGCACACCCTTTGAAAACAAACATGTTTTAAATGTATTTTAGCCCACGCACATTCCCGATCCTTAAAGAGCCGTAAAAAGACCTTCTTCTTTTTTTTTTTTTTTTGCTTTTTAAATTTCCGTGACCGTTAACATGGTTTGAATATATCGGTAGAAAAGGTGTGATGTATTATTGTTAGGTTACAAGTTCCAAGGCTCGAGGGTATATCCAGAATACAAAGATAACCACGTTCACTGTCTTCCACTTTTTTAAAACATGTTTTCTCTAAGTTTTATACAAAAAAGAAAGACATACAAAAAGTTCATTTACAAACAAAAGAAAAACAAGGCAATATACTAGCTTTATTTACAGCCACTTCTTTTCTGTTGTTGTCGTTTCTTTTTTTCTTTAAGTAATGCATAGCAGATAAAAGAAGAGCATACCTTTGTTGTCCTTTATCGACTGTTGTTGTGTGCTAAACCCAAGTTCATTTATACAGAGGGTTCACAACGAAATGGCAAAAAAAAACAAATGACATTATACCATAATTTATCATAACTTATTCTTTTTTTCTCTTAATGAAAAGTGAATAATCTGCAGATAAGGCATCACTGCTTATTTGTGTGTGAGTGCAAGAGCGCACAGAAGGGAAGAAGATAGAAGAAAAAGAGTAGTAGTAGAAGTAAAGAAGAAGAAGAAGAAGAAGAAGAAGAAGAAGAAGAGAGAAATAGATGTGAGGAAGAAACTGAGGAGGCTACTGGACCTGAGTAAAGAACATGCATAGATCTCCCTCAGGCTGGAAGGAGAGACGTGGTACTCGGTAAGAAAATTAAGCTACAAGATATTACCGTAGAAGAGGAGGAAGAAGAGGAAGAACGTCTCGAAAAAGTGTGCTGCTTGGGTTCATATCCAACTTGTGTTTTGCCTTCAACAAATACTTGCATCACCTTTTTTACTTCACGCCTCAAACCTTCATTTAAAATCCCTCAATATAGAAAAAAAAACACGTGGAGCCACCTGAACTGAGAGAAAAAAAAAAAAAAAAAGACCGGTAAGTTGAATTCATGAGTAAAATTTTTTTTAGTAAATCTTCTCTATACTACTATATATACTGTATGCATATATAGCATAAATATACCGACACATTGTTTGAAGCATGTACGCTGCCTCAAGAACCATCCATCCTTTTTAAATTCTTGTAAAAATGACATTAAACATCGCCGTATATATAGTGTCAATCCTCAGTGGCATGGGGCATGCATTACTGGTTTCACATCAAAACTTCAACTCGGGGAGAAAAGTTTAAAGAACAGCTTGTAACGATCATCAGTGTCTCGCCTTCATCCATGGGCGCAGTAAACAGCACTGACTGGGTCTTCTTCATACTCCATCATGTAGTGTGTGTGTGTGTGTGTTTGGAGTGCATCTGTGTGAATGTATGTGTATCCATCTTCTTCATTTCATCCCACACGGTTTCACATTCAGTAACATCACACCCGCCGCTCCGTCCGTCCTTAGAAGTGGTCGATGAGCACAGAAACGCAGTTGGCTCCCACCAGGTAGTTGGGGTCTCCGGGGAGAGACTTGTTCTGCCAGCTTTTTGGGTCACCTGCAGACAGACGGATGGGAGGGGAGGTGGTGAGTGATAACAGCGGCGTGTCATGCGATAACTGAAGCTTTCACAAGCACTTGCAAACTCTTCTGTCTGAGAAATTCATCAACAACTCGTCAAATTTGGATGCGAGGTGCTTATCTCTTGTCAATGTATTGCCTGCGACCGTCAACTCTCCCCCTGTGTGGAGAAGCAGCACGTAGCAACAACAGTCAAGCAGAGCATTGTGCTGCTAAACGGAACCGACAGAAAGATGTATTTTTGCCACATTAAAGAAGGCCCGCCCACAAAAAAGAGCGTACACTTAACTAGATATATATATTTTGGGTGTGGCTAGAATACTGACAGTCAACTTCTGCAAGTATCTCATACAACCCAACATCAAAAGGCCCAAACTGTCCCTTTAAAAACAGCCCTGGCTACCAAAGTAAACTGTAAATGTTCTTGCGGCCTATAACCAAACACAGTAACAACATGGACTAGTAAAAGCAGGTTCATGTTTTTATTGAACGTCCCCGGCCTCTTGTTGACTGCACATTAAACCTCAGTCGCTCTGGGGTCTGTGTGTAATTGCAATTATAAACATTCAGGTCTGTGCCAAGAGGAAAGTTCCAGTAATCAATCAGAGTAAGCGGCCCAGCAGCGGTCCATCGATGCAACACAAGCTAACAGTACATGTGACGCTATAAATACAGCCTCCTCATTGACATCGATGGACATGCTTTAAAGCGTCGATCTTGTATTGAAACCAGGGTGTTATATAGGAGATAAATGTGACAACAACCAGAAGATCATCTGTTGTTTAAGGGGCTTCATTTTATAAACCCCAAATTGCTCCTGATGAGCAGTTGGTGCCTTGCATGGCAGCCTCCATCATCAGTGTATGAATGTGTGTGTGAATGGGTGAATATGGCATGTATTGTACAGCGCTTTGAGCTGTCGTTAGACTGGAAAAGCGCTATAAAAATGCAGACCATTTACCATAAAGAGACTTTGCGTTAATTTAGGAGAAAATCATGTTTAAGTAGTTATTTGTCAATTGTGTTTTACTTTTTTATTAAATGTTGCACTTTTATATTTTGTTTCATCGCTCTGTGTTCTATATTTTCTGCTTATTGCTGAATTCACCTGATTTTATTGCATTTTATTTGTTCTATTTCTCCATCATTCGCTATTGCACCTAAAATGTAATGTTTTATATTCTGTGAAGCACCCTGTTTTGAAAGGTGCATTGAATTATATTATTATTATTATATGCATCCAAAGCTGTGTTGACCCCATTTGTATAAGTTTCATGAACTTCCAAACTGCGTATTTGGCTTCCTAGTATTGAGTCCACTGAATAATAATATTTGTCCCCTGGCTTCAGTCTTCTCTTCCGTCACCGTGATCTCGTCTTCCAAAAACTTTGATTTTCTTTATCTGTTCTAGTCGACTCCTGACTAAACCCTAATTTGTAAATCCCGAGGCAGGTATGCCTTTAAGTTGATTTTCGATCTATAGAACACAGAGTTGATAACAAATAGCATTCTTATGCTAAAATCCGGACAACACGGAAGTTCAAATTCTTATTTGTATACTTTGGTCACATCATTTTCCCATACGACACCAGAGAGCTTAACGTCACACAACAGTGGCGGTGCCATTGTGAAGGGCTAGCGTGTATTTTGTAGACTTTAGTTTTGTATGAGACTAGTAAATGAGACGTATGAAAGTGCTGCAAATGTATAATAGTGTCTGTAACCTCATGTACCGTTTATCTTCCTCTATTTTGTTCACAATGTATGAAGGCTGCACTGCTGAAGGTGGGCACACTTGAAAAAGCAACTTTATGTTGTAATGGTCGATCAGATTTTTGTTCACTTTTGGCATCTTGCAGCAAGAACACTTCAAGGTCAGAAACTGAAAGATTCAATTTGATCTCGATCGTTGAATGATTCTCTTCCAGCTTTGTATCACTTCAGCGTTGTTGGTACGTACAAATTTAACAACGTTAAACTTCTCTCTGTTTTGCCTGCACCCAGAGCCCCCTACTTTCTAGCTAGCAAAAATCCGATACAATAACCCTCGAATCCTCCCGATGACACGTTTTGGCAAGTACAGATTGTTGTTCTGCATTTTGTAAGCGTGCATTAACGGACACAAAAGAGTACTTTACTGCAGAAACAGCCCAGTTCTGTGCAAGGCCAATCTTTCCAGCAGTGAAATGATGGAAGTCCAAGTATCAAACTAAGAACATTAGGTTTGCAAAATAACAGAAAGAGGCAGCCCTATATTTTACGTTCTAACAAGCGATGCTTTTGTTCGAGCTGGCTGCTAATGCTGGCTCAAGGTAAGCCCAAAACAACGCGACGCCTGCCAGAATTAAAATCCTTCCCTTCAGTCATTCCCATTTTCTTTCACACACACAGGGTCTGTGAGAGGGTGAGTGTAGCCTTGATGCTAACCAAGAGTCTTGTAGCCCACATTAAACAGAGTAGAAGAGACGGGTGAAAGAAGGCAGTGTACCAAAACACTTCAAACAGAAAATTGCATCCGAGTTAAAAGTCTGTCGCTTACTGCTCCTTTCTTTGATGCCTGCGAGACATCACCTTACATAGCCAGGTGAGAATCTTCTTTCAGTCGCACATCAAGTTGTCAAAGTGGTAATGGAAAATCAAAGCTGACTTTCTTTTTCAGATTCTTGAATATTTCAGAGAAAATCATACCTTTTAATTCAGAGTTCAGTTTTGTGTCACAAATAAGAATATTAAAAGGAACCCCAGGACATGATGTTAAAGGTAACCTGGGTAGATTTGTAAAGAAACATGGATTTTTCCATGCAGCGTTTCTGAGCATAAACGCGTGTGTTATCCTAAGGCTGCAACTACTTATTCAGTATTGATTAATCAGTCAATTAATTTCTAGATTAATGCAATTGTCAATGGAAAGACAGTAGGGACAATTCCTGCGATAATTTCTCAGAATTCATTGAGCTGGCTCAGTTTAATTGATATAAATAGAGAGAAAAACAGCAAATGTCGCATTTGAGCAATTGATATTAATGAGATTGTTGAACATTTTTGCTTGAAAATAAATGGTTGTTGATTTATTTTGTGTCACTCTACTAATCGATTGATCAACTCATAGCTTCAGCTCCAGTGTATCCTCAAAGGCAAAAAAAAAAAAAAGTTAGCTGCAACTTCTTCTACTATTTGGCTATTTCTTTAAACACAAGATACATTTATCATACATATCTTGTGGCCTTCATCTGCACAGAGAGTTTGCTCAGTGAGTTGGAGAAGATGGCCAAAGAAATGTTTGCAAGATCCTGACAATTTTTCAATAAATGGGCCTCATGTCGAGACCTCTCTGTCAAACTGATGAACCTTCAAGCTTAAAGATTTTTTTCCCAACCCAAAACATGACAGTGTTGATAAAATCTGTGTTGTTTATATCTGTTTACACTGCATCCGTTAGCAGTCTTCTTCACTGCATTTTGCTGTTTCATAGCCAAGTTTTTTGGGACTTCACGACTCGCAGATGGTCAGATCAAAACACCCTGAAACTGTTGGCAGCAATGTGTGTCTCGTTACTTGCATGCTTGTGCATGAACAACAACATGTCAAAACATTACTCTATAGCTACACTGTGGTAACAAAAACAAACTCTACAGTGTACCTTTAAACAAAGAATAGCAATGGTGGTCAAGCACAAAAGAATGCCTGAAAGATTTCATGAGATTTTCAAATCAGATTCAGTTCGACATTATCAGAAGTCAGTTCAGAGGTAAAGTGTATCACAGTGGATCTAATTTTAACCTGCAAGTAAACACATCTACAGAAAAACACAACATACACAGCAGAGAGGCAGTAAGATGCAGAGGGCTGTATAGGAGGAAAAGAGGAGAAGCAGGGAAGCAACGTGAGAGGAAAACCACAGAGGGGGCAGGAGGAGGCCAGAGAGTGGCCTTGCTGTACAATAAGAGGATTACGACGCAGCCTGATAATCCTTCAACAATTCAGCAGGACAACGGAGTGAGCTCACATCTCATTCAGCCCTGCGAGTCTCATCCTTACAATGAGGCTAATTAGCAGCTAATCCTGACCACTGCCCAAATTACCACTGTTTTTGAAGAATGGCTGTGAGAAGGACAGCATTAAGAAAACTTACATTTTTTAGCAGGAGTTCAGCTTATATTATTTCTCACATTTGAGCTTGTTTGCTACACAGTCGATTCGAGTATTGACCCATTTAAAGTAGCTTTTCTTGGTTTTGATCCCCGTTAACACAATTCGTGCAGCATTCTCTCTTTATCTCACTTCTGTCTGGATTACTTTCAATGAAACATTTAAATACAGATTTCACAAACATCCTTCTTTCATGGGAACTTCTTTGTCAAGTTCTGCACTATCAGACCAAAATTAAAGGATAAAGTGTTTGAATCTCCTGCTGCCACTAAGAGCTGTGAATGCTTTATTTATTTGCTTCTTATCCTTCCCTGTCTTTCCCACATCCAATTTCATACACCAGTGTTCTTTTAGTAAACAAACTGAGGCCAGTCTGTTTCCACGCTGAAGAGGGTGGGAGCTAAATTTAGAGAGCTATCTTTGAACATGGTAACAAGATGTCTTTGTGTAACTTTTCGTTTTTTTTGTTGCAGGGTAATGACAAGCATTATTGGTTATGACAGTGTTCCCGTTTCTGGGACATCATAAAAGCTGTTCTCCAGGTTAGGATTTGGGTGGCTATGTGAGAAAAAAAAATCACTCTAAGCAGAGCAGCATGCACTAAAATGTTTATCCCAATGAAATTAAATTGTTGTGGAGCCATGTGTCTGAAGAATGAATGTTAAATGAAATCAGAGAAACTTGTTAAGGTGACTGAAAACCAAGAGAGGAAAAATATACAATTTCAGCATGTGAAAAACAAAGGTGAAACTCTGATATCAGCATTAAATAAAGAAAAACAGTGATACAGTGAATAAGAGATTGAGTGAGTGGTTTAACGAGTATAAATGATGAAAATGAATCAACCAAAGCCATAATTACAGAAAAAAAAGACAGATTTCACCTCTAGATTGATTCTCAGACATGTTGAGAGTGACCAAATTATCTTGTTCTAATTATTTTTTTTAATGAAGAGAACCAAAACTAGGAGTAAAAGCTGATTCAACAGTGACCCACAACCCTCAAAATTGTCACACAGCCAGCCCAAACGACCCCGGAAGAACAGAGAGCACAGCATACCCGACGAGGAGTCGGAGGATTTTAGAGCAAAAGACCAACCATCAGGGGTCATTGACGCACAGTGAGGTAAGCGCAGCTCCACAGGCTTTAAAAACTTGAGGCCATGAGGTCCACACATCACCAGAGGACTGAGCAGAGTCTCTCCTGTAAACACAAACAGAAGGTGGTTATTAACTCACTTCAAGAGGATTAAAAGTAAACGCACACAAAAGTAGGTCTCAAATACAACTTTATTTCCCTACAGTGCACTCTGGGAATATCTAGGAACTGTGCCACAACCAGGATTTGATTCTTTGTGGACACAGACATGCTCAGTTTCACATTCCAGACTTGACAGCTCTGGAGAAAGGTCGGGCTGCACCTATGTCATTCTGGTATGGGGATTTTAATAGCTCTGGCTTGCTTGCAAAAATCACAGTCATCTGGGGCACACGACCCCAAGGATGCAGCAACAGTGCCCATTCTGGCAAAATAGTGTTGGGGGAAACTTATTTTGCATGTGGGGAGGTGAGCGCTGGCATTACAATGGCTCAATCAATCAAAAAAGGTAACAGCTGCTTGTTTAGGTTTTGCACCAATGACAGGCTTGTACAGTCTACATCCAGTGAGTCAGACTAATCCACACGAGAAATGTTTGACACTAAGGTTGGATTGTTGTATCATTGTTTTGTTTGGTGGTTGGTCAGAAGGTGGGGGGCTCACTCTGTATAGAACTGTGACTATAATACAGCCTGCAGATATCAGCTGGATTACACTCATGCAGAGTGCAGTTAATAAAAAATCCATCACTAAAAGATCCTGTTTCCCACATCAGGGTGTGGGTGGTGTACCCGTCCTACACATCATGTATTGGCTGTTAAGTGATAACGATGATGTGGAACATCAACATTATTAACTCTTACATTAGATGTCTAAAGCAGATTTTTAATATTTTAGAGACAGAATTTGAGCGTTTTATTGTTAATGCTAGTTTCCCTCAAAGTGCTTGAAGTGAAGCTTTTGTCAGGAAAACTTTCTGTCTGTTTACCAGAAGCAGTATGACCTACAGCTGTTTCTTTTAATGGTATTCTGGTTCCTTAAGCAAGACAAATATTTCAGTATTAGTGGGTTACTGCAGCAGACTGATGAAGATGCATTTTCCTCCCTGATCAATATACAAATGATTCTCCCTTGACCACTGGGACAGCAGAGACGAGTTGCGGCCACAACACTGACATTTTACCACCTTTCAAGTCGATATACTGAACTTGCTAGCATACCGTACATCCAACATCACATCCACCAGTTAAAGAGCAACATTATCATTCATTTGGAGTTACGCCTTTGGCGAATTAAGTTCAATATTTAGACCCTAAAAGGCGTTTTCAAACTCTTCACGGTTCCTGAGGTAAATATCAAGGTCTTTGGCTGCTTAATACGTCAGCAGCTAGTCTCTATCTGTGTCTGTCTGCTGTCTTGTGCTGAGCAGGTGGTGCACAGGGTCTTTTAGAGCTAGATCATAGAAAACAGCTGCCTGCTGCAGCCAGAAATAATGCTATAAGAGTAGTGAGACTGAACCAAAACAGTGAAATTGCAGCCAGACAGCTAAAAAATAAGCTCAAACTCACTGTAAAACTTTTTTTGATACATTGTCAAAAATATCGATTATAGACACTTTAAGCTCATAACTGGCACGTACATAAGCTTTTGGTGACTGTCTCTTCAATGGTTGATAGTTGTCCCAATCCTACTATAGATCCAGCATATCATCCCAATTAACAACATGAACTGGCTTCACAAGCATCCAGTAATTTAGATGGGAGATAAGAAACCCCCCCAGCATGTTTGATACGTTACCCTTCTCCTTGTCGAGTGGTGGCAGGATGCTGTTGTCTCTGCAGACCTTGAAGTAGATCTCCTGCTCCACACCTTCAGGGATGGCACCCTGTGGGATAATTATGCTGACACCTGTCTCAATAGAGCTTAAGACGCCACCGTTGGAGTTGAAGATGCCTCGAGCTGTCGCAACCACTGTGTGGCCCTCATCTTCATCCTCGTCATCATCCAGGGCACTGGGGCTAAGAGACAGATACCTTTACTGTCACACACTCATGTACAACAGAATGTGTTAGCTTTAATCTCGGGTCAGACGGAGTTTGTTACCTCACGGGGATGGCCTTGGGAACAGCGTTGATGTTGTTGTGCTGGTGTTTGGAACGGTGATCCATAGTGCGTGTGAAAGTGTCCAAACCGCTGTCATGGTCCATGTTCTGGGGCTGTGGGGGAATCTGAGGCTTTACTGGACTGGAGCTCCGACCCTGTCCCAAACACAAGAGGGTAAAGTGATGTATACATTACAGCCACTGAAAATTGTATGTGTGGATCATCTTTCAGTAACACATGTTTTTTTTTTTTTATGCAGTTCAAACTGAATGAGTTGGTAAGTAACTAGTATGTAACTGTAGGTAAAGACAGCAACAGTGAGAAGAAGATTTTGAAGCTAAGAGTTACTGATGTAATTAATATATTCATTGACAAAATCACAGTTGCTGAAGAGCTTTACCTGTAACCAACTGAAAAAAGCTGTAAATATACAGCGAGGACAGTATGAGATAGAACGAACACAAAAGTACAGACAAATATACACATATTGAAAATGACTGAACCCGAACACATTATTTCAAAAATGTTCTCCTGTTTTTGCAGCTATAAAATATAGCAATTTAAATATAAAAAATTTGCAAAATTAGATTAAAACGTTGTGTCTGACAGTGTATTTGACCCTCCTTAGAATGCTGCACACCAACATCATCTTACCTTCGGAGCGATCTCTGGTTTGTCATTGGGCAGAAGGTTGTGGTTGAATTTAGGACTGTCGAACATGCGAGCAAAAGGCTTGGCAGACGTGGTGTAGGGCTTAGGCGTGTAGCGGTTGTAGCTGGATACTGGCGGAGCCCCGGTATTTGTGAGTGTTTTCGGAGGTTGTTCACTTGTGCCATTAACTGGAGACTTCTCAGGGAAACTCTTGTGAGGCAGGAAGTTGGTCTGGACAGTGTCCTCTCGGGCAGGAGCCTTGGCTGTGGGAGAGACATGAGGGTCAGCTGAGAGCTCACTGAAAGAGTATCACTGAGTTGTCGCCTTCGTGTATGTGTTCAGGCAAAGTCTGTTATTAGACAAAATACAGTGTGATACAGAACACCGATGCATCTTGACGTGACTACAGTCTTGTATAAAATAAAATCTTGACAACTTTTTCTTTCCTTTTGAGAGAATAAAGTACCTTCGGGTGCAGGTTTGGGCAGTGTGGCTGGTGGTAGGGCAGGTGTCACCTGGGGAACTGGTTCATATTTTTTCTCCACTGGACTTGGTTTTTCCACTGACTCTGTCCTGTATCACAAAGAAGAAAACCAACAGTTTGAGATCCGCAACAAAAATGAGCAAGACATAAACACAAGGATGTTTAAGATAGCTGGAAAATAATTAATATCCTAAATCTACTATTGCTTGGGAGTGTGGATGGGCCGGAGAATCACCTGGGGAAGTTGTGGCTTGCTTGTGCTTGTGGCTGGGGTTTGTTGGGACCGGTCTGGAGCTTGTCAAAATAAGACAGCTGTTTCCTGTAGTAGTCCTCGTCTTCATCAGGGTCGTAATGGTTTGAGCGCACTATGTCATCTGCTACGCTGGAGTGAGGCTTCTGTGGCTCTGGAGCTCTGTGTTCGTGAGATGTGAGAAGGATAATCTATGCAAATATGACTCAGACAAATCAGGGTGAGTGGAACCACAAGAACAGCAACACAGACTTACCTAAAGGTCTTCTCTTGATCCAGGTTGCTCAGAGAATTTGCCTTGGGGATTACTCCTCCTGCTTTCAAAGGTAAATCAGCTGCCTACAGTAGAAAAAACAAAAGCTTGTCAGTAGGATAAGGTAAAATGTACAAATGCTAAATTGCAATTGGTTAATTTCTCAAGAAAATTGAAAAGAGAATGTTTCAGAAAACTGTGTAAGCTTCACGTAACATGTCTTCAAAGCCAAACAGTTTACCTTGTTCCCAACTGAATCCCCTGCATCTCTGGCTCTGTCCACCGACACAGAGCGTTTGTTCTCAAACATCTTGACCCTTGTCAGGACAGACTGTGGCCGCATGGCAGGGTCATCCTGCTGCTCTTCTCTGGCAGGGACAGGCTTTGGAGCATCCACAGGGGATGGCGAGGGGGCCTCTGCTTTGGGGGGTGGTGTTGGGCTGGTTTCAGAGTTCACAGGAATGGGGTCATACTGCTGAGGTTTGTAGCTCTTTTGTTGCGGTGTTGGTCCCTGGTTATAGGCAGACCGCTGGGCAGCGGGCTCTGGTGAGTGGGCAGCTGATGGGAATGTGCTCAGGTGAGAATCCTGGTCGTAGTGCAGATCAGACATTGGAGCAGGAGGTGGAGGATCATCATAACGGACGGGCCCTGGACCCGTCGGTTTTCCATAGCGAGGCCGTCCGTCGAATCCCTGCTGAGGTGGGGGCTCGTCGTAGCGGAGAGGAGGCGTGTACTGGGAATCAGGGCCATCACTGTATGGCAAACGGGGATCGTAGCCCTGTGAGTTGGCAGTAGAGTGCGGCTGACTGTATGGGTTCCACTGTTGCTGGTCGAAGTGAGGCACACTGTTCTCGTAGGGCAGGTTAGAGTCATAGTTGCGGTACTTTGGTTCTGGGTAACCACCTCCGCTGCTGCTGACATCATACCGACTGGGTGGGTGGTCGTAATCTCTGTATGGCTGGTCAGGGTGATATCCCTGCGGAGGGCTGTATGTCACAGGCTTCATGCTGTGACCAATTCTCCCTGTGTTGTCTGTGCTGTATGGATCCTTCTGAAACATCTAATGAACAAATACAAAACAAAGACAAAGGTTAGCAGCTGCACACGATCCAAGAACATACTGCACAAACATAAAATATTTGATATACAAAATTAAAAAGATCAGTTAAAGCACGAGAAAAGGAGAATATTAAAACAAGTCCAGTAAATTAATTGCAGAAGAGGAAACGAGAAGGGAAAGACCTGCAATAGAGAAACTGAGAGGGAGGGGTTACTGGTCAGATAATATATTAGATTAAACAGAAATCGCAGCACAGCCAAACATGTCAGCTTAAAAACATCACGATTCAACACTGCAACCCCAAATTAAACACTAAAATTAAATAAACAAAGAATAACAAAGTTGATGAAAAAAAAATGCAACAAAACAATGGGAAGCATTTTCTTGTCCAGACTGACAAAATATGAAAATGTTAAATAGAAATACAGTATTAACTACTTATAGAAGGTCCGTCTAATCAAATAAATCAATTACATTTTTTCCCCACACATTATGTGTGCATTCACAAGGGAAAATTTCCCCCATTGTCTTGGTGCAATTATAAAGGCAACTTAAAACATTCACAATAATATTTAACATTACAAGCACATACCCATTGTACAAAAAAACATATTTAAAATTTTGACTTCTGACAAGTAACCATTAATTGTCCATCCAAATCTGACAAACACTTCTTTTACTTTACATTACAAAATGGTTGGACAAATTAATGGCTACTTTTACAAGATCCATTTAATCTTCACTGATAAATACAGCACAAACAGATCTACTTCTAGTGGTTAACAGAGAATGAGGCAAACATGTTACAGCCATGCAAAGAAGATAAGCAACAGTGAGAGCTGCAGGATGTCCACTGCTCCTCTACATATAGGCATATCAGCGCAGCCATCAACTCCAAGCCCACTGTTGTTTACCAGCGTTTGCTCGCACTCTGGCACGTGCACACACATACACACTCGCCCGCACAGACATACACACACACATCTCTGTCTCTTCTGGGCAGCACTGTGGTCAGCAGACATGCAGGGTGGGAGGAGAGAGAGAGAGAAGCGTGGCAGCAGAAGGTAGGTAGGTAGACAGGCAGCAGCAGCAGCAGCACAGGAGGTCAGCCAGGCCAGACTGAGCTGAACTGGGCCCGGGTCACGGAGCGTCCGGTGACGGTCAGATGGATACCTTTGGTTCTGAAATGGCCGGTCCAGACTGTAGAGGTTCTGGTGTCACGCTCTGAGGGGTTAGCTCAGGTGTGGGCCTCCTGAGCGAGCCAGCCTCTGGGATGGGGCTTGGCTGGCTGTGAGGAGCTGCAGGAGCCTCGTCAGGGCTCAGACCCCCTACAGTTTTTACAGTAACGTCGACAGCAGGGGGCACTGTCTCAGCCAGGGGCTCAGGCTGCTGGGGGATGCTAGGGACGGCAGCGGCTTCTGCTTTCTGTGAAGTGGTTCAGAAATGTTTAATAACACGCGCTGACACACTAGGGTGCAGTTGTAACAAGTGCTGCTACCTTTACAGCCGCCCTACAACGACCTGCTTCCTACTTGTGCTTACGACTAACACGGATTCAAACAGCCAATCACCCGCCTTCACATTTAACACTAGCTCGAGATCAATCAATGGCATGTGAGAGTGAGGAATTAGCAGCAGGACAAGTTTTCATCGTTAGAGTATACTAATTTGATTTTAATGCTGCGGTTACAATACAGTAGTTTTCTTTGTTTTTTCCTCTTATGTTCATTAACACATCATGAGACGACAAACGTTTAGATTTGGGTATCACAGCGGCCAATCGGTTTTTGATTAATACATTTCACAGGTACACTGGATTAACACTGGCATTTCCAACATGCACATAATACTTTCTTGTGTCATAGCGTCACAGTCCCAATCACAGGTAGAACAAAGGTAGGAAGTGCACATAGGTGAGTACTGGTACAGACACTTAGACAAACATAAGTTTCTTTTCCCAGTGACATCAGCAACAGTCACACCGATAAGACATCTTGTGGTAATACAGAGTACAAGAGTAACAGTAAAACGTTAAGTTCAAGTTCTTCTCCTTTTCAAAAATAAAAAACACACGCTCACAAACATCAATCAACAAACACATTAAGGCAAATAGATAAAATAAATAATATAATAAATATAGATATATTTATGTTATATATAATATTTATATATTGCGATAAATACCTGACCACAAAAGGTTTCACTTTCCCACTGATATTGTTTGGTAACAGTAGATAGACAGAATAACTGTAAAGATAAAAAAGTGCCTTCAATAGCGCCTCCAGAAAACCCTTCTAACGCACACCACGTCCTCCAGACAACAGGGAAGACGTGCAGCTCTCAGAAACGCTACCTGCTGCGGCGCTGGTGCCTTGAATCCAGCCGGGTCGATGCGGTTCAGGGGGTCTGGCTGCACTGTGTGCTGGTAGCCAGCGTAGCCGGGCGGCTCCTGGATGACGGGCGGATCCTCACGGACAGGCTCAGATGAGCGGGTGATGGCAAGCTCCGTGGGTGGACCCACATCGTCATTCAGTGTTTCATCCAGCTCCTGGTCGGTGTAGGCTCCACCCTCTGTGTCCGTGTCCTCGTAGTCGGAGGTGTGGCGGCTGTCAGTGCTGTACATGGAATACTCACTGCCTGGCGCCGAAAGGTAGGATAGACGGTCATCGTGGATGTCCAAGTCATCCTCAGCTGCCCCATCAGCCTGAGAAACAAAAAGTAATGTAAGTGAGAGAGTGAGAAAAGATCAATTACAGTCTAAATGGTTGGCTGAGCATGTGTGTGTGTTACCTTGCCCTCTGAGACCCACACCAGCTGGTTCTGCTGCTGCTGGATTATCTCTTTCAATGCTCCAAACCAACCATCATTCATGTTGTTCAAGTTAATGGTTGCTGAAAACACAAAGAGGGAAGGACAGAAGAGAATAAAAACATCTCTCCAGTTAAATGAGTACTAACAACCATTCAATAAACATTTTAAAGTTGCTCTGGTAATTTTTGTATTCTCTCAAAGTAATTGTTAACGTGGACCGTGGAGCTTTCTGTGATGCCTCATGCTATGTGTCAGATTCAAAATAAGCATGTATTCCAGCTTCATTTCTTTCAACTAGATTATAAGACTTGATTTTAAGTATAAATGCAAATTAAATCTAGTGGATAAGACATAAAGGTACAGATGCAGCTCGATGTGTGACCGATTGGATAGAAGAATTTACACGTGCTGCAAAGACTGAATGTGAGCCGGGATGAATGATCCCAAGGAACTTTCTGATATCTTGATGACCAACAGATGCTCCTGAATCACAGCCACCACATCCCTTGACAGGCATGCTGAGAAAGGGGTCTGGGGGTGCTCTTGTGTGACGGTCAGTGCTGAACAAGCTTTTGCAAGAAATGTGACAGAACAGGGCCACTCACAACAAGTGCTGTGTCGCCCCAGCCCCGACATTGCGGCACTCAACTGTCAACTGCCTTTAAGATGTGTCTTTGCCCTCTGTAAAATGTCTCCCACTTGTTTGGAGCATCCATCTATCCCCTCCCTCCCACACGACTCACTGGTGAAGAGGTGGTGGTTGTTCTTCCTTAATTTGAGTGCTCGTTCATAGAGCTTCCTGGCGCTCTTTCTAGACTCGGGGCAGAGTCGGGTCCTCATGGTCTTGACGCCCTGCTTTGTGTCTGGGTTGAGAAACACCACAATTGGATACCACTGAGCGTAGTTCAGACGGTCCACTGCATTAGGGGTGATGTCCAGCACTGCATGCTTGTCCTTAATACACAGAAAACAAATCAAAATACTCAAATGTGTTGTAAATATGTTAAAATTAAGGACTATTAAAGATGGCGGACTGTATGGCCAACACTACGATGATTCTTTTCTAAATATTATGTGCAAATTCAACATTTAGCAGAGATTCAAGCACCTAATAAAATTGGAGTGCAATACACCAGGGGGCAGCGGTGAGCTGTACGTATCATTGTGGCTTGCTGCCATTTTTCCATTACAATCACAAATCTGTCAATAGATGTTCATATCTACACCTTTTGCCTGTATATTTGAATGTGTGTGCAGATCAAGCTTCTCTTACCCGGTCAATGATCTGTTTAATGGTGTGCAGGCGAATGATGCCCGAGCTTTTCTGGTCGGTTCCCGCATCCCTGGGTTCGCTCTCTTTGAGAGACAAATACAGTGTTACTGCATCACAAACACAACGCAAGAGACACACAACAATAAACTGAGGCTGTGCCCCAATTAGACATCCTTGTAGCGTGCAGTTGTCGACTCCCATAAATAGAGCTGTTTAACAATAATAATCTCTGTACAGGAGAGGACAAGTGTACATGTATGAAAACAGCTTGAGAGTAAATAACGAAATGAGGACAGCAGCCAGTTCATGCAATAGTCATACGGTATTTTGGGTAGGTTTTAGGAAATTAAATTTGCTGTATACGGAACGTGTGCATTCAACTGCACGTAACAGTAGAAATTATGGTGCAGAAAACGTGTTATGTGAAACGTTGACATGAAAAATGCAGATACAAGAGCATGAGGGTCATTTGGGATTAATGTGAAAACAGTGTCATGTAAGCCTCAGGGATTTATGCAAGGATGTAGAGGAGTTTATGATTCATGTAAAGATAAGCAATGGTTTCCTGCCTAAATGCACAAGGTTCAAAGGAGGGCAGTCAGTCATCTCACCAGGATGTTCAGTGAGGACATGACTAAAAAACACATTGATGGGAGATGCTTCATCTCTAACATTCTAATATATCAGGATCTATGATCTATAAAAATCTCTGCTCTAAACTACCCAAAAACAATTTCAAAAGAGCAGATAAATATAGCCATGCAACAAGTCAAGATTCAAGCATGTGCAGCGACGTTCAAAATTAAATCCTGGGGTCCCGTTAAAGTGAAATTTAGGGGCTTTATACTTTGATCACCGCGTTGTGAAAAGTTACAAACACGCACACACACACAAACACAAATACTGCTTTATACTTTTGTAGAGTTACGTCACACTAGTTGTTGAGTTGTAGGTCATAAACGACCCATTTGATCCAAATTTCATCCTGATACACTTTGGGTCTAACCTACATTAATAGTAGTATGGATAATGTGTATGAATGCACAAAGTTTAGTGGGCTTTATTTTAGGAAACACATTAATAAATGGTTAATTATTCAGCAGATTGCAGTGACTTTTTTCCTTTTCATCTTTATTGATAAATACTACATGTTTTCTCTTAGCAGGGATGTTGTTTAAAACATTTTTTTTTCAGGAAAATCTTGTCCACTGCAGAGCATTTTAATGGTCAGTGAATTCCTTGTTGATTTGCTGCCAATTGTTTGGAGCATCTGGTATTTAAAGGGCATATACATGTATCAAATAAACTTAATCAACTCAACATTTCCTATCTTTTCCTAGAAAAGCCACTTCTCAACCCAAATTAACTGCAGGGCTCCATATTCTGTCTTTCTACATGATGCAACCTGCCATTAAGAGGGGAGTAGCACTAAATTCAACTAGAAAATCATTACTGCACATTAATCAGCATTTTCTCACTACGTCCATATGCAACATGCAATATCACAAAGGCACACAGCTCTTTGGCGACCAAGGAAAATGTTCATCAATGTTCAACTTTCTGAATAGGTTTTAAAGAGCAAAACTTGAGGCACACTCATGCAGCACAGGATTTTTTTGAAATCCTACAAAAGACATATTTTCATTGATAATGTTAGTTTGTTTGCCTGAATCAAGTGCAATGTTAGTCAGCAAAGTCAAGTACAGTTCAAAGAGTAGATTCATTAAATCATTGTTGATTAATAAAGAAGTTGTGTGTAAGTGTGATAATGCATATTCGTCAGTGTCAAGTCTTCTGTGATTCATTTTACAAGAATTGCCACTTGCTAATATCTGCCAAAACACTTGTTATTGCCAATTGGATTGAAACACAAATGTACATTTCTAAATCAAGTGCTATTCCCCTGCTATATCTACTGTTTATACATCTATAGATCAGCTAGCAAACAAACACCAGCTTACAGATTATCTGCCATTCACTGAACCAAATAAAACAAATAAAAGTTGATGCACTAAATGACATACTTTCCCCTCCTTGTTGTTGCTGTGTTTCTGAAAAGAAAATACAGTTATACAAACATCACTGGAGTTGCGCAAATAAACATCAAGGAATGGAATCACTTCATATTTGGGTGTGTACTGGAAATGTGTGTGGTTGCACTTAAAGTAATTGAATTTCAATACTGAGTGTATAAAAACCACACGTTAGAGAGCTTGCAATCTGATGAAGTAAGAGGCAGTGAATATGAGGAGTGAATGAAAAGGAGTGTACAGCTCTGCTTGGAGTGTAGCGAGTGGAAGATACAGAGAGAGAAGGGAAGAGAGAAGCTATAAACAAACAGAGGAAATGACAGACTCAACTTAACTAAACTTAAACTGACCTACTTAAATATACTTGGAATATCTAGAAGTAGGGAGTTCAGCATAATGTCATGTATGGATGGAATTAGTTTATCACCCAGCATGACTATTTGCTGGACTAATCAGCGTAAAGCCATGGTTTGTTTATATAGAAAAAAAAAGAAAATTAACAAAATATAATGTTTCTCAACGTCTGTAGGTTATTACTACATGTAAACAGCAGGGGTTGATGTATTTAATCACCTACGATCTTTTAACTAATTAGTTTGTCATTCTCTCATTCTAATCTGTGATCATAACAACTAACAATAAGTAGGTGTTTTAATCAAATACTAAACCAAGTGAAAATGTTTTAATCAGGTTTGCAGCCTCAACACTCTTTGTTTGTCAGTGCATTGTTGTGCCAGTTCCTTCAGTAAAGAATTTTAAAAAAGAATTGAGAGTCACAGGCAGTAGCGATGTCTCATGACTCTTCACACAGAGTTACTGTTCAACATCTATTTGATACTGACCCCTAATGTGAATACTTGATGGATGCTGAGAAGTTAAACAGCCCTCAGCTTTAGCAATGTGTGATGCGCAAATTAACAGTCTGCTCTCCATTAGAACAAGACAGACAGAGGGACATTACACAAAGAGTAGACATGAGAAAAGAGGGAGATTTTGTGCATAATTACTTACTCGCTTGTTCAAAAATGTCTGGCTCCTCTCTGGCCAGTTTCTCTCTGGCCACGTCTGCTATTGGCCCAAAGATAACCACAGGCCTCAGGAACCCAGCTGTACAAGAACAAGTCAGGTCATGGAGATGACCAAAGGTCAGCATTATGTAACACAACATAATACTAAATCAAATCAGAAAACTGCTCATATTTATTTCAGCTACAAGGATTGAAATCTGTCCACGACTTTCTTAAGTATAAAGATATGTGGGAGTCTCCAGTTGATGACTGTTACTGCTATGGGGTCTGTGCTCTTACCTTCCCTCAGCACCACCCTCTCATAGGCAGGGAACTTGGTCTGAACTGGCTGGGCTGACAAGTCCTCCCTGCTCTTCCGCAAATTCCTCTTGGAGCTTCGCAATCCTCGGAATCTCCAGAAGTCGGCTCTGTCGCCTCCTGGTGTTTTCGGGAGGGTGTACTGCACACTAGATAGCTGCTCGGCTCTGGAAAGAGAGGAGTAAGAGCACAGTCAGCTTTCAGGACTTGAGTCTGAACTACAATCAAGGCCAGTTTCAGATAGTTAGGTAATCAGCATACAGCTTACGACTGTTTGGAAAGGAAAGCCAGGAGAACAAACTGGTACTGTAACCATAACAGTACTGTACAGTACTGAGGTACAAATGGTTGTGAAACAGATTATAGAGTAGTGGCCATTACTGACTGAAGAAATGCTGATGATGCCTAAGCAGTTTTACATGGCATAAAAGCCATTTTCTGTTCAGGATAATTGAAATATTGTCTTGAAGTCCAGTACAATATAATGTATAGCCTGTATTTATATTATGAATAGCCTTAATATCATAAACCTTAATGATTTTTAATCTTTAGCCCTGAAATCAGGCTGCGTTTTTCCAAAACTTGAGTCGGCTTCAGCTTTTTCACTGCAGTCCACTGCACGTTTTTGCCACACCACCTGATCCATTGTGAATGCAGCCGAAGGTTAAAAATTGGCAGTAAAATCAGAAGCCTTATTCATGAAACACAGACGCATAGTTCAGATTTCCATCATAACAGATTTCTAAACCATGAAACCATTTGTTTCCTCATGATAATGTTATCAGATCACTGAAGATAAGGTTTTCACAAAGAAAATGACTGGAAAACCAAAGAA
Source organism: Sparus aurata (assembly GCF_900880675.1). NCBI lineage: Eukaryota > Metazoa > Chordata > Actinopteri > Spariformes > Sparidae > Sparus > Sparus aurata. The sequence continues at coordinate 22,928,749 of NC_044190.1, forward strand.
ACAAGGGTCTTAGTGGTGAGGTGAGTAAGGCAGCAGGCCGGTGGGGGGGAAAGAACTCATTCCTTGTGGCTTTGAATTATAACAGTCTTCCTTTGAAGTGTGTTTTATTAAAATATTATTGAATCCTTTGTGTGATTTTATGGTTTTATGCTTTGAAAGAATATCCAGGGAGGCAGGTTTAGCTTGGCTGGGAAGCTACCACATATTTCACACTGCTAAATGCATGTGATAAAAATGCATGCGCCATGAGGGGAAGCTATGTCTTCTCCTTCAGCAGGACAGTGAGGAATCTCTGTGTAAACACTGCCAGAGGCTGCTGAAGGCTGTACTGTAGAGACAGGCCTAGATAAAATGACACTGTTGGCTAGATCATGATCTATGCTTCATATCCTCAGACACACGGCCTTGTAAGCCCGACACTGTACATCCTTATAAATCCATTTTCCTGGATGTGTTGAACATGCCCTACTTTAAAAACACTTACATTTTATGACAGACTATATAACAAAGACCTAATGTGTTTTTAATGTGTCTTTACGTTCTGTGCTGTACAATAAATGCCGCTCAGAGGACATCAAAGTTTTAAGTCTGGAAACACAAATAAAAAGCAGGTAAAATCATGATAAATGTGTAAGAACTGTAGATTAATTAAATGAGTAAATGAAACTATCCACTCTTGCTACTCCCAGATTGACTACAATGCTTCTAATCCTTTGCCTCCGCCTATGCCCATTCATAAAGTACCAGAACAGGCCATACAAGTATCAAAGGTGTGACCTGAAACTTCTTATACCTGTTTTTGTTGGGAATGATGCCCCTTTCCACTTCCTGATGGTTCTTGCCAATACGGATAGCAAGCCAGGAGCCTAATTTGCCGTTGTAGAGCGTATCTACTACACGGAACACCTCGCCCTTGTTGAAGCTCAACCCGTACGGCGACTCTTTCTCATATTCAAAATGTGTCCGGATGTAGAAGGAGTCACCCACGTCTGATTCCACTATCCTCCGATACACTAAAGAAAAAGCAGAAATTAAGAGAGATGATTAGAGCAAAACTTTAAACACGATGGTTTGATTACTGGTGTTTTTCCACAACAAACACTGTACTTAATACACCCATTGCTCACCATCTTTCTTTTTCTGAGCCAGAATAGTAACTTCTTCTCCTCTTGGGAGATCCAGCAGAAACAACACAGCCTCTTCCCGGATGATGTTAGCAAAGTCCACATTGTTCACCTACAGATGCAAGACAGAAGACGTGGAAGAAATCAATTGACAGTAGTAGTGGATCATAAAACAGCAAATTCTGAACTCATAATCTAGAGTCAATACTTTAGAAATAGTTAAGAGCTACAGAATTAAAGCGCATTTTGCTCATGTTGTTCCCAAATTATTTTTTTTCTTTGGTTTGAAAAAAAAAAATCTTGACCAGCTGTGACTCATTTGGTTTCTTACAGAACAAGAAGAACACAGTAAAAGTAAAAATTGTTTCTCAACAGAAGCAGGGCGGTGTATTCCCCCTACAACTCAGCAGCCTCCTCCTCACCCCCTGCTGCTGTCCCAAACACAATAACTGCTGTTTATTGACTCTACTTGAGAGGCAGCAGGGGAACCAGAAACACATGGACTGAATCACTGAACCTCAGAAAGACACCTTTATCCTTCCCAGAAACAGGAGGGCTTGACGTCTTTATCTCCACTAGCACACTGTGACCGAAGGGAAACCATCTAAAGGCGGAAAACAATGTCCTGGAAGTCTCTAAGGTCTGTTTGTACAGGGTAGAGAACACACACAAGCACAAAATAGATCTATGTTGTGGAGTGGGAGGAACATAAGACATTGTATATTCATTAAGAGATGAGATAAGGTAATGGACAGCTGTGTTCATCAGACGAATGCAGTCAATGAGTGTTCAGGCTCCTCTGCACAGTTGCAGCATTAAACATAGCAGGTGTAATTCTTGGCTGTTATATAAACATGTCAGAATGGATCCAACACTGACATCAAGAGGGTTTCCATCATCCCATCAACAATGTTAGTCCAGTGTTTGCTGAAACAGACAGTCAACTGTTCCGAGGTCAGAGTGCAATAATCACTTCTATTGTGTCTTCATATTGAAAACAAGGGGAGTTTTGACACAAGGCCTGAATGACTCATAGACTGACGGATACATTGTGCTGTATTCCCAAGTCCCTTTACACAGAAATAAAACTATTGTGAGCAAGGGATCACAAAGTTTCATCACTGATTATCTAAGTTAGTGTGGGCAGCTCCTGCTTGTCTCTTTTCGACAATAACACCAGATGTTCTTCCCACTTTCATACATGTGACATGGAAAGAATGATAAAAGTATTGTTTCTAAATACAAGAACCAATACCTCTGAATTATCTTACAAGCTAGAAACAGAAGGACAACACACTTCAATTACAAGGCACTGAAATGATCTAAGTATGTTATGTTGCTATTGGGGGAAATATGTTAAAATATTCAAATACAGTAAAACTGTAAAACCTGCGTTTGCGTGCAGCAGATTTCTCCCCAACACTCCATTTTTCAACCAAGGCTGGCATATTTGATAGATGACAGGCTTTTTTGAAGCGCTCCGACTGATGGTCCAAAGAAAGGACAGTCTCAGTTGTAGGAGAAGACAGTTCTTACAGATATTTATAAATAGCCCACTTCATCTTTGAAGCTAACCTAGATCTACTTTTTTTTTTTTTTTTTTTTAAAAAGGCACTCTGTTTTCTAAATTATTCAGAATCTAACACAAAGCAATGACAATGATCTTTTCTTTCAACACAATGTGCTACCTTTGTGATACCTTTGTGTGTACACACCTAAAAACTGTTGAAACACTGACAGGGCATGGCCACTAAATCATGTTTCTCAAGCAAAAATCTAGCTGCAAAAATTCAGCTCTCTAAATCCCTCACCAAATTTTAATAGTTCATTTTACACAGTTTACATGTTTTTTTTGTTTTTTTTAATAGGTTATTGCAGAGAGCAAACAAAACCAAGTTGCTTAAGTAATGGAGTGAATCGTACCCTGAGAATCTGGTCTCCCTCCTCCAGCCCCTCCTTGGCTGCAGGACTGTCCTCCAAGACTCCTGCCACAAAAATTCCCACGTCGTTCCCTCCTGCTAACCGCAGACCGACACTCTCTCCCTTCTTGAACTTGACCAGCTTCATACTCGGCCTGCAGGAAAACACAGGTAGACAGGTGGAATTACGCAAAAAAGGTCACCAAACGGTGACTATAAAGAGAGTCATTCTTAGAGACACAAAACACAGTCAGCTATTGAGAAAAAAAGCAGAATGCGGAGAAAAACAAAGCCAAAACAAAAGCTGACCAGAAACTTGGCCCTAATCTGAGCTAAATTTTAAGAATTTAGGTCACTTAAATAATATTTTTACTCATATTATCAAAGTGATTATTTAGCATAAGCACTCAATATACTATGAAGTGTTTTTGCATCCAGGACACTTACCTCAGGATGCTGTCATCATGAGCGGCACTGGGTACAGGGGCATCAGAAGGGCTGACAGGCAGATCCACGTCAGGCTGACCAGGCTGTGCATAAACTGGCTTTGGTTCTGCCACAGATACAAACACAGTAAGTAGAGTAACACACATTCTAGGAGACATGTTTATGAGCTATGCAGAAGCATATTAGTTTCATTATTTTGTAAAGTAAAGATAGTTAGCCAGGTGTCAGGTAAAAGTGAAACCAAGAGTAAAAATTAAAGCATTAATCTGAATCATGTCCGATTTGGTGGTGAGTATTTGTTTTGCAATATCTCACTGATTTTTCTCAGATGCTGACATGTTTAAGAAGGACGTGTGAAATTTTCACTTGCAGGTATCAACAATTTCTGCAACGATGTGTTGATAAGACATGACACAATGAACAACAGGTAAGTTTGTGTGTTTCCAGGTGCTTTAATCTGGAACAGTGGAGTTTAGTGTAGTGATGAACCTGACTTTGAAACTCGCTGTTTGTCTTTGATGGAGGGAGGTTTCTGTACCTGGCAGCGGAGGCAACTGCTTCTCATTACTGGAGCTGGCTTGGTCACTGGCCTGTGACAAGACACCATCATCAGAGCTTTTCACGGGTGTGGACATGGCCCCTGGTTTGGATATGCGCTCTTCATCTCGACTTCGATGGCTGAAAATTTCAAAAATAACACATGGTCAATCAGTTAGAGTGGACGGTTAATGCTATCAACACTGACAGTGACACTGACTGTACAGACACTGAAGACAGCCCAGAAGGAAATAGCACAGACCATGAATTACATGATGAGGATACATGATAAGAAAAATGGATGAGAATAGAATTAGCAGTTAAAACAAGGATGTGCATCTCTGTTAAAAGCTGAAATTTGCTACCACTTTGAAAGTCTTTCGTCTGGATTTCAGTGGAGTTTTATCTTCCATCTTTTAATAATTACTATGTGGGCTATGCAGTATGCCAATGGCTAAAAACTATTATTAAGTTCAAATGGTGTAGACAGGGATTATTAATGTTTTAATTTCCTCATCACATTTCTTTTGAAATCTAAACTCCCCCCTTTCACTGACCAGTAAGTAACCTTTCCAGTAAAAGCACACAGGCAGAGAAAGAAATCTACACCAAGTCTCCCAACATAAAACCTTGAGTTAGGATACGTTTCAGGCCAAGTTCCTGTTTAACCTGGGTAAAATAAACATGGGAAAAATGAATGTGCATGTGTGAGTCTGGTAGGCTACGGCTAACAGAGCAGTAAAGGCTCTGTTCCTTAAAACAATGGTTGAATTCCAATCTGGTCACATGACTGCCGGCTGGCACAGCACTTGAGCTGTATTCAGAAGCTTTTGTAGAAGAATGTGAATGTGCTGGCTGTGCCACAAGCTCACACTAGGAAACTTCTCCCATGAGCAGATATACGTTACGGTACAATCAACCCCATTACGCAATAAAACAAGGAAACAAGGACGGAAAAACTGCGTACATCAATTTACATGTAGTGAATGAGATTGTTCACCGTAAAGTGACCTTTTTCTAGGTCCCTCAGTTTCTCCAGCAGCTCTCACTACAATTCAACTTAACACACAAATCAGATCTGTGCAAATGTACATGTCAGCAGAATCAGAATGAGAGACCTGTATGTGAGCTTGTTGTTGAGCAAGAAGGATAAATGAGAGCTGCAGCTCGAGGATAAATAACAGAATTGTAATGAAAGAGAGAGAGACAGAGTGTGTGTGTGTAATGGATGAATGAGAAAGAGAGTGTGAGAAACTGGGGGGGAAAAAAGAATGAGTGAGAGAGATAGAGAGAGACAAACACAGCAAGAGACAGAGGAGAGAGCGGAGTGAGGGAGAGTGTTGTGGCCTAAATCTGCTGTTCCTTGCTGCAGAATGGTGCTAAAAAAAGGTCTCACACTGACAAACACCATTTGACAGACGCCTTTGTTCAATCCCTTTGCTTACACACATTCTTACAGTATGGGTAGGGGTGAGAGAGAGCAAGTGAGTGAGAGGCAGAAAAAGTGATGGAGCTTTAGAGATGTGGCTACACAGAAACCAACAAACAATGCATAATAGAGCAATGAATCTTTACAGTCTGAACCACAATAATTTCACATCCATCCACAAGCCTCAAAATATTTACAGAATAAAAATTTACACAACAAAACTTCCCAGATACATCATCATCATCTCTTCTCTCAAAACAATGTGTTCAAACACATCACCGACAAAAAACAAGGTACTTAAAAACAAAAACTAGTTACTCACACAAATTTATCTCCAAGTTGAACCATGATGCTTTACAGAGAGTTCAATTCCTTGAAACACAACATGAGCCTTTCGAACAAAGTACACTCATGCTCACTGAGATGATTACATGTATTCAAAATCAAGAAACTGTGTTTTGCCCTAGGCAAAAGAATGCCTCTGAGCCCTGCAGCCAATCAGGTTATGCGAACCATCTGGCTTGGGGCAAAGCACTGTGGGAAGTATGTCAAATCCCTTTTTCCCCTCCTAAACTGGGAGACAGTAAAAACATTCCCTGATATCACAGCGTAGTGACAGTCTGACTGTTATTTCCTCAGTTACTTCTTCAACTACAACAACATGAAAAGCTGGTGAACCCCTTATATGACATTTCATCTGCTTACCAGATTAAGCACTCATACACAATGTGCACTGGTATTGAAAAATATCTTACTTCACATTTGTTTTTCTTACTTCTGTGCAGACATATATTTGGTACACAAAATGTTACAATGACAAATACTTAAACAAACCCACTGGCCTGTTATAGAGGAATAAATTCACTTACATCGGTAGAAATCTGTGAAACAGTGACCCTGCTCTCATCCTGCATTGAAACAAGTATGGTTACTCCACAGTCTCACCCAATGCATCATCTTGAAATGACAGCACTGGAGGTTAATTTAGCTGACTGTAATGACTGTCAAGCAACTACTATAGTAAGTCAGAAAGCGAAACTAGCAGCAGCACACTGAGCCAACATCCTATAGCGACAACAGTTTGTTTTAAGCAAGCAAGGTAAGTAATACCTCACCTACTGGCGTTTCAGCTTAAGTTTAGTTTTGTCCTTTCGGAGGAGACTTTATTATAAACAGAAGGATGGCACCTGCATCTGTCACAGTCAGACCGTCATTTCATCAAGATCACAGACATCTGGAGAAAATTGCCTGTTTGATAGGCAATGAGTTTGAAAATGACTGCTTCCTGAAATAGCACCTCTGGTTAATTGTCTATTTTCTCTATTCTCTGGTGCATCCTTTTTGTTTGGAGTATGACAGCCCACTGTGTCTTCACCCCAAGGCCCGTATGAACATGATGAAATGGAGGTCTTGTTACAGAAGACTCTGACAGCTCAATCAAGAGCAAGTACTTGAAGGTAGCACAGATTCAGGGTCCTTGATTCAATATCCATTTCCACTTCACAATATCAAACAGAACCGACAACATACCCTGTCTTTTATCATTGTAGCTGATGACAGAATTGACATTGTTCTGCTCCCAAAACTGGCAAGCCTGTTTCACTCCCCAGTCCTGTTTTATCAACTGGATTCACATCAGAGAGAGCTCATAATCTTGACCCATTCAACCAAGCTCAACATCTTGCAGTCAGGGTACACTGCCCAAGCTTCATGCTAATTAAGAGTTTCACTTGCATCGCTTTTCATCTAGCACTTCTTTGCCATCTATGTTGTTTGTCAGCTACTGAAAGCTACAGACTCTAAACTACAAGAAAGACAACTTACTGGAAACGCCAACTGGTAGTAAGAACAGAGGAGGAAACACAGACAGTATGGACATTAGAATAAATCATAAGAACAGCACATAATGAGTACACATTATAAAATACAGATCTTATTTCGAGCACTGATGTTTAAGAAATCTAAACATGCAAAGGCAACACAAGGATAAATTCCTTACGTAGTAAATACATTGAGCTACGCAAGATTTAAACGAGTAATTCTATAAACCTGAGATGACCTTGTGCTATTTGAAGGTGGCTCCCTGTACAGAAAATGGTTAAAAGACCTAGTGCACTTTCAAAACAAGACCTTGGATCACCAGGAGGAGATGAATCAATCCCTCCTCCTCCCCAGTCCTTTCTCAGAGCAAGGCATTATTGGAACTCAGTGATGGCTCCAGAGGGAGTGTGATGGTTTATGCATGCAATGTCTTTATCTATTGATTTATTCATCGGTTGTGCAAGGTACTTACTCAGCACCCACTAAGCTGGGGGTGTGAACATGATGTATGAAGTTGGAGCTGTGGGAGTATGGATGTATGACTGTGGCATGTGTGACAGCTGTGTCCCATCACCTGATTTGCAGTCAGATGTATGTGAGTGTATGTGTGTGCTTCTCTTACCTGCCATTACTGATCTGCCGAGGTGAGTGACGGAGGTGGTCCGATGTTTCGGGCCTGTCAGGCGAACGTGATCGACCCCGCCCGTGGGATCGATTGGAATGATCTGATGTCAGTGAATGTATTTCTGAAATGTCTGCGGAATTTAAATCAAATGTGCATTAACATTTAATCAATGACATAAATCAAGACAAGAGTTAAAATAACAAGAAATATTTTATGAAGTTATTCCTTGCTGGTGTTTAAAAACACTACAGATTTGTTTGTCAGTCACAGCTACATCCAACAAGGCAACATGTCTGTTGTCTCACCATCTCTGTCAGAGTTATTGGCTGATGGGATGCTGTCATCAAGGTCAGGAATGTTGAGCAGTGTGGCTCGCTCATCTCTCTGCACCACCATCTTCAACTTGCCCTTTGACCTCTCAATCAGCTTCTTGGCATCTATCAGTGATAGGTTCTCTGTAACTGTGCCATTGATCTGCAGGAGGAAGAGGAGCGGGTCAGAACAAGAACTGCGAGGACAAGTCATCTTCATTGCACATTTTTTCTTTTAAAGCCCACAAAACTATGGAAACTATGTGACCATCACCAGCCAATTAGTCATTGTGAACAGCCCAATTCAATCTTACTATAACAATGATGATGTCTTAAATAGGAGATGTTATTAACACGTTTATAAATGTATACTATAATAATAAGGCTTACTATGTTTTTAGTGCTGCCAGAGAAACTGAGTCTACAGAAGATTAATTGTAGTATTTATACTGTAAGAAGAAAGACGTCATTATCTTTATTCAAGTATTAATTTCTGTTGGTCTTTGTCATGCAATCACATTTCAACTACAAAATGCCTCTGCCTCTCTTCAGACTGAAACACTAAATTGGATTTTGAAAGCATCTCTTCACTGTGAAGGAGGATATTTTCCTCCTCAGAGATTGAGTGGATAAAAATTCAAAGGAATAATGGAATGTGTGGTATTCCTGCTGGTGAGCCTGCATACTAATGAACTGTGACCTGACTCTGCGATCCACTTTCAGCAGCTCACAGACTACCACAGCAGACAAGAGAATGTTTTCAGTAAAAAGAATAACGGACACTCCTTTCTCACTGCTTTGTTACTGACATTGTTTCAAGCTTTTTCTTTACACATCCATCTTTTAAGTTGATTTTAATAATCTTTTTAGCAGTTTATTCCCCCACAACAGTGTTAAATCCACTCTGAACAGCTATCTTACTCATACCTCTCTTCTCTTACCTTAAGTACTACATCTCCCTCCTGGATGTTCCCATCTCTGGCAGCAAGGCTTTCCGGGGAGATGTCCTTGACAAATATGTGGCTGGCCAACCGAAGTCCATACTCTGCTTATGGAGCATAACAAAGTCATATTAAAAGAGCACATCACGTGTTGAGAAACTCCAGAATGTTTTGCTTGATATGTACAAACATTATTAAAAAGTTTATGTAGATTGGATTCTTGGACGTTGTGCTGCCCACCTTCATTCTTGCGGGACTTAACAAGAGTGACCTTGGCAGGCCTGGGTGGAGCAGAGGAGGCTTGTGATCGGCGATCAGAGCGCGGAGAGATGCTACGCTCCCGCGAGGCACTGTTATCCCGTCTGTTGCTGCTGCTCCGCTCACGATCAGGACGCCTGCCAGTGCCCGTGCCTCCGCTCGCTCCTTCATAGGCACTTCTGCCACCACCAGTGTGGTGCTCATAGCCATCATCCTCATCACTATCTTCTTCCTCGTGCTCTGACATTGTCTCCCTGTCCCCTGGCCGAGAAACAGGGATTTGCACTTTCCTTTTCCGACGAATAGTCTGAGAAAAAATTTAGAACGTTTGAAGTGTTATGTTGTTTTTTTTAGGTAAACAAGGCAGTATTTGTATTGTTCAGGGCTGACTGTGACTCGCACAATTTCATGCCATCTAAAAACTCAAATTCTGCTAAATATCTTCAGTGTCATACTTACTATCTTTGCATTTTTGCCACTCTTTCGGAGTTGCTGCACAGCATAGGCATGTTCGACATTGTCCATAGAGACTGCATTGACCATCACCACTCGATCATTTTCCCTGAAAGAATCAATTAACAATGTCTAAATAGTTGAAGAGATCTATGTCAATCTATACAATTCATACCAACATGGTAGATATTTATGCAGAATAAAATGGGGAGAAAGGGAAATATTTAACAGGAGTTTACTTTAATTCATCTTACACAACCCTATAGAGTGCTGCAAGATGATATGTGTAGGCTAACCCAGAAGTTAGCATCGCCCTGGTTCCCTCGACAAACTATGGGATATTTAATCGGAAATTGGATTATAACAAAAACTTCTGTGGCAAACATAAGTTTATGATACTTACTAATTTGTTCTGCAAGATAATATTCATAGATCAACACCACTTTTTTTATATGAATTTTGAAGTGCAAATGTAAAATGCTTAAGTGTCTCATCACATTATACCATATACACTATATACTGGTCAATCTTCAAGTTGTAAAGTAAGAGTCTGAAGAGTTTGCATTGTCTTCAGGTTAAGGCATCCACCTAGATAAATGCTCTAACACTGTTCTAATAGAACCCCTTTGTGACAAAACTACATAGTATAGTTTCAGTGTGGATATTGTAATGCCAAATGGTGGCAAAGTAAGTACAGAGCAAAGAGTCAAATTAGCCTAAGTTAACTAATCATCACATTCAAGTTGAACATAGTAGGCTAACGAGGATAAGGCAGATGAAGTTGCCAGTGGAGAACAGGAGCTTGTTTTTTAGGAGTCATTCTTACGGCACTCTTTTGTGTATACATATCAATATCCGTAAAAGATCCAGCATTATCATGACACAAAATATTGATGGTAACAGTCAGAGACTTACTGAAGCAGTCCCTCTGCAGGACCTCCTTTCAGCACATCAGATATCACAATGGACGTCTCCCCACTCTGAAAATGAGGGTTGTCTCGCCCGCCAGAGATTGCAATACCAAACCCAAAGCCTGGGGCCTACACACACAGAAATACACACAAAACTGGATTATTACTGACTAGCATATACACTTGACTTGTCTCAGGCTTTGCTGTAAACAAACACAGGCTAATAGGTTGTAGAGTGTTATTAAGGTAAAATAATGTAGTGTGTTTTTGCACAAGAGCAAAGCTATGCATTCACAGTTCATGGATGTTTTGAACAGTGTTGTGTTTTATGCAGCCAGCTCCAAAGGAGCAAGCCACGTGATGTAAATCACTAATCATACAACCACAACAACACAGAAAAGCTGTGAGGCTGAGAACCGCAGGCCACTCTGGGCTGCTCCTTCAGCTTCAAAGCCGCTGCTAATTAGATTACAGCAAGCAGGCCAGTCTAGACAGGTGCTCTACACAATCCTGCAGCACAATAGCATCAACTGAGAGTTTACTGTCTCATTACAAGTACATTCAGAAATTTAGCATGCGAGACAATGACTACATTAATTTATTCGCTCTCTGGGGGAATATGGCTTCCAATAGTTTGATAGTTAGCATGATGCTGATCGTGCCAGAGGAGGTAATCAGTCATATGTACTGATCTTAGCTACTGAGGTTAGTACAATCTATCATAATTACATGTGACACAGGATGAAAAAGCACACAAAGTAAAACTATCATCCCGCTCTTTCCCTGGAGCTGTGTTAAGGAGCCATACAGGAAGGAAGTGAAATGAAGTAGTAAGGAAGTGGATGCTGATTCTGTCTTCCTTAGCCTTGTTTCCTGCCATCTGGGTTTCCTTGACTATTGTTTCAGTACCACACATCCTGCTGCTACAGCTGGCCTTCTCAGTAGAGAGAGAAAAGATATGTATGGGCAGAGGACAGAGAGGAAAAAGTGAAGAACACACAAGACATAGTTCAGGATTAGGATGCCAGAGACAGGCAAAGAGGGAAAAAAAGACAAATGAGAAGAAAGGGTAGAGTGGATTAAAGAGTTGTAAACACTTACCCTGTGAAGGGTCACTGTGTGCTGCTCCCATATGACTGTTTCCTCCATCGCTGCACTCTGCAACACAAAAAGGAAAGGATCAATATCTTGATTCCAATATATCAGGCACATATGTTCATCCATACGCTATCTCATATTGGAATAATCCTGCAACATACATGGTCTTTGTGAAGCTTATAAGATTCCTTTCTTGGCAGACCTTGGTTCTTTTAGTGGCTTTCATGGTAACGGTGCAACATGGCATGCTTTACAGTTACCTCACCATCGCTTGAGTATTGTTTTGCATTTTTCCAGCAGGTTTCAGCATGATTCATGAAATCAGAACTGAAGACAATATTTACAGGTTTAATGGTATAGCATTGTTTTCTTGTGTGCTTTTTTAATTACTGTGTAAACAAGACATAAATACAACCATGCACAATATGTCATTAAATGACTGGTAGAATTCTGCAAACAGAACATAATTTAGAAGATCTAGATAAGAGTGACCATCTTAAAGCTACACATGCCTTCATATCCTGTTATGTGTCATCAAACAGAGTTTTTGTTTGGCAACTCTATTGCTTATCTGCAAAACTAAATTCTGAAGTCCAAAAAGTCTACATGTGAAAAGATTATGAATGACAGCAACATGAGTAAACGGCAGGCAGAGGAGGACTGAGGTTCAGAAGACTAAGCAGATGTCGCTATATTATTCCTGGATGGGTCATCTGAGCAAAGAGGGAATTTAGCTGCTCCTCTGACCTGCCACACTGGATTAAATCGACGCTAGGCAGGCATCTTTTGCTTTCACTCATACTCTTAAGTCAGTTACATCACACAGGTTTCTCTAAATGCATAATTCATCTTTCAGCAATCTTTCTTTTTTATTTAATTTGTGTGTCGGCCATTCTGTTACTCAAAAGGCACTGAAAATGTGATAATGTCACTACCATAAAAGGTCAAATAGACACTCCTCAATTTGTGTCTCAGAAAACTGTTTTATTTTAAATCCCAGCGTGCAATGTCCCCAGCTTTAAATTACAGCTTTACTCCAGTTCCCTCCAGCTGATGAAGCAACACTGCCGTCCTGTCTGTCTGTCTGTGTGTCTGCCTGCAGGGAGAGATGGTACAGCTGTCTGTGGCAGAGTGCTGAGCACAGTCCAATGTGGCAGGGGAAGGACAACATAAACACCACCACACGTGGCAGGGTGCTCATTTACTACAACTTCTACATATAATCAGCTTTTTAAAATAACACACCATGTCATCTGTCCAACCCATCATTGTGATAATCTCACTCCCTCACCCCTTAATCAGCACCTAATCCCCAAACCATCTCACCCATCATCTTTGACATCATCCTGATCATTACTGTCAACACCTTCCCTTGGCCTAAATGCACAGTTTGCAGGAGGTTCACCCTGCAATGCTGGCGACTGTATTAGATGAGGACACAGTGTCTGATGTTAAACATGCCTAGACATATAATACTGTACTTTTGTTGGGAAAAAGACTCGACTTAAAAGGAAAGAACACAGATTTCTTAGATGCTTAAATATGTCTACACATGATAAAAGAAGCTGCATAATTAACTTTCAAACAAGGAAAATTGACTAATAAATCGTTTAGGTCAATCAGGCGTTATTTCAGTTTTTTGGGTATTTTCTGACAATTCATACAAAAAGAAAGCTTTACTGATTCATCAGCAAGATTAACCAATAATTAAATCATCTTTAGTTGTAGACCAAAACTTGATGATTGTGAATATCCACATTAAAGTTAAGAGAAAGTTGAGAATTTAACATGGTTATCCAATAACGTTTGTTTACACACATTATGGTATTTAACTGTTGAGGTCAAGTCGAGAAGGATGAGTTGTGAGTTAAAGGTACAGTTCATGTCAATGCACTGAATGAGGGTGAAGTAATTCATACACAGACAAGAGTTCCTCTTTGTATAAAATAGATAAATAAGATCTATAAAAAACCTGTCAGCGTGTATCCAATATTGTGCAGTGTTTAGGCATCCGATAAGTTTGGATTTCCTAGATAGTATTTAATTGCTTCACTGCTACCCTACCAACACACCCCCACTAATTCAGCCCCCTGCACTGTTTTAACACAGGTCACTTTGGTCTGAATGCCATACTAAAGTTTAGGCCTCTGGTTCAGTAGGAACTAATCCATGCAATATTTACTGTAGGTCTCCTAATGTGGGTTTGTGCTTCAGTCACTTCACTCAGTTCAGTTGGCCTGAACCTTTAGAATACACAGTTAACCCTTTGACCCTAGTTCCAATGGCAGCTCTGTGTGGATGTTATTTATGTCCATAATTGGAGCAGGGGGCTTCGGTGTTCCCCCTTCTGTATCTCTCCTTCCCCTCCACCCCCTCCCCCGTCTGCCCCTACGACTCCCACAGTAATGCCACTATTGTGTGAAGGGACCTGACCCATTTAAGCGCAGCTCCCGCCGACATTCCCAAACACATCCATTCCTCTAAAGTGTTTTGTGATATATTCATCCATCCGTTCATCCATTCATTCATCCAATAGTCCAGGCAGACAGAGGGGGGCTACGCCATGAGAAACAACAGCGTCCTGGGGTCATGTGACCAGGCGGTCAGGCAGGCAGGTGGCCTTGTCCTTGAACTGTGGGGTTGCACTGATAGGCAGGGAATGGGAGGAGGAGGAGGAGGGAGAGAGCAAGGCCGTGGGCTGCTTATACAACTTACATATGACAGTACCAACAGACAGAGTACATAAAACTGTGGAGGATGACATGTTAAATGACATGTGCCTCTCTGCTCCTGGATCTCTTTCCATCTCTCATACAAACTAATGCCAACCATTGAACTTAAACCTTATTTAAAATGAAGCTATGGCAGTGACAAGGACTTATAAACCTTTAGTGTAAAACAGATTTTGCTCAATCAAATTCAAACCCTCTGAAAACACTTTAGTCGACACGCCCACACCTCCAAACACTGACCATAAGCCTTTCAAGGCAGAGCTTCCAGTATCATGTGAGAGTGCATGAGCCATAAGGGCGTAGACATGAGAGTAAGAAGGCATAGGTCAACTGTATGAGTCATTACAGAAACAAGAGACTAACAGATTAATAGCCTGGCTTCAATTAAATTACTATTTAACATCTGAGATGGTACTGTATTAGAGAAGGACAGATTTTCTGTCATTTATACTGCACATTACAGCATGACAGTCGCACTTCATGTCACACTTAAAAGGGCAGAAAATAATTAATTTGAGTGCTTACTCTTTTGCTCGAGTTGGTTTCAATTATTTGAATTGATTACAAAAATATCATAGTTATTAGTATTCTCCATCATGCAAAGGAGTTTGTGCAGTTTTGTTCAGCTTGTTAGCAGTAAAGGCCCTGCTCCTGACGGATATACATCACAACTAGGACAGGTTGTGGCAACATTTGGCTTGGACTGAGCATGTATTAAATCACACCGGCTGTTTTCATCTAAAAAAAAAAAAAAGCAGGCTTTCTAATGATGAACACATCTTGTGAACTGGTGACAGCCAAGATGGTTAAGGAGAGAGAGCTTGCACATCTCTTAGGCTGCTTAGAATATTTACTCCACTGAGACTCAGCTCTGACTTTCAGATGAGATTATTACAGTAATTAATCACTGCAATGTGAAGTGATGATTAACAAGCTGGCTGACTGGGTGTGAGGTATAATTATGGTAGAAAGCAAGCGGTAACAGAGCACAAGTCAGGTATAAGCTTGTTTTTACTATATGAGAAGTAAACAATTTACTTTACCGTCAATTCCAACAGCTAATTAAAATGTTTGATGAAATGTGGTGTCAAGATCCACAACAAGGAGTTTTCTGTGTGGAAAAGATCTTGACAGCTGAAGCTTGGTGTCAAATGCCCATTTGGTTATCTTGTGTATTTCATTAGAGGAACATTTCAGTCATCGCGCAAAAGCAAAGATCAGACAACATGTCGGGGCCAAAACAAACATTAATGCAAGTGTGGCTCATTTTCTGCAGTACAAGAAATAATAAAAATACTGACGGGAACAAAGGATAAGGGTTTATCTGTGAAGTCACAGAGTTGTGTGAAACAATGGTGTGCTTGATGTTGCACAAACTGACGGCAGCCTAGTGTATTTATACATCCATATTAGTCAGGCTTGAGTTCTGGCCAGCAAGGCCCTGGGCTGGGAAACAAAGAGCAGCCACCACACATGTGTAGTTATCCGTGCACACACGCACACACACGCATACACACACACACACACACACACACACACACACACACTCTCTCTCTTTGTTCAAGCTACAGCCGGCCTGGCCTGGCCCTGCCTGGCCCACCATAACACACACAGACCAGTACAGATGATAACAGCTCGCTCAGGCTCTTCAAAGGCAGAGACTAATCCAGTTCTTCTGGGCATACTGACAAACTCACTGGAAAAATGAGCGATGAAAAAGACAATAATAACCTGCTGCAGAAAGCTATGATAAAAAGGGTCAGGTCAAGCATGCAAGTCTTCAACGCATAGCTCTCAGTCTCTATAATCATCAAACAGGTTCACATTTACATAGGATCTGCAGAAACTGAATACACACTGCCAACAACTTCAGATGATATGCACTGTAAATCCATCAATTAAGCAATCATTTGTGAAAGTCAGATGATAAGCATCACTCATTTTTTGGGGAAAAAATAAACTCAGCTAGAATGAGCCAAAAATCATGTGGACCTGGGTTACACTTGAGTACACAATTATCACCGGAATGGCACTGAGTAGAGCGCATACCTTCATCAAGATCCATGCATTATTTCCTGAAAAATTTACAAAAATGGCCAAAAACTGAAATCTCAAAACGAGAGTGAGGAAACATTCCTCCCGGATCAGGATCCACAACAAAATCTAATGGGGTCTATTCTAGGTAGACATCCATCCTCCATCGAAGTTTTGTGGAAATCTGTTCTGCATTTGTGTAATCCTGCTGGTAAGTCAACCAACAAACAGACATGGGTGAAAACCAAACCTCCTCAGAAGAGGTAACTAAGCACAAAGGCATGTGCAGTCACACACACCCCTAACGCCCTGTTTTTCTTCTTAGCCAGTAGAATAATGTTTATCAACTTAAAGGAAACTGACAAAGAAGCAGGTGAGAATGAGGTCATCTTATGCCTAAAATCATGAGCTGAGAGGAAGTTTAGAAGAAGGACAATAAAAGCTCTTTATCAGTGCTTCACCAATGAAACTGTTGTCCAGTAGTCCATTACTCACCTCCTCCCTTCATCCAACTTCCCTGCATCCGAACCACAGGAATGTTTCATACAGTGGGCGTATCAAAAACAGTTACTAAGAAGCAGTTTTTGACAAAAACCACACAGGATGAAAATGTGGGAGAAGTAGAGAAAAAGATTAAAGAATAGGTGGGGACTGAAATTTGAGCATTCATTGTTTACATCAGATTACTCTGAGATATATAGAGAATCACTGAGCAATGAGGCTAGCAGCAGTGATCGTCTCAAGATGACGACAAGTGTGAGGTGAAATCCTGACAAAGCTTTAGGTCAGTGTGCCTGCTCTTCTCTGATAGCCTGAGGCAGGATGTAAGCAAGAGCAGCCGCAGCACCCACAGGAAAACACTCCACTTCCTGTTTGCAGGAAATAGCTCCAGCGTCCAGATAAATCCCTGTGCACACTATTGAAAATTCCTCCTAGTATGGCTCACCTCATCGTACGACCTGCAACCTAAAGAACGTCTTATTCCAGAGGGCAAGCGGTTGATTCATCTCATTGTGTTTTATTCAAATGCATTGACGTCACACTGTTATTCCTAGTTGGTCCTTGTTTTTTTCTCTCATGGGTATCAGGCACTACTGGAAACATGCTCATGCACAAACACAAATACTTATTCATTTTAACAGAAGCCATTTTTTACACAAATACACACAGTTGACGTGAAGTTCTGTTGTGCTGCAGAGGGCTCAAAAAACAACAGCAACACTTGGGTAGATGCAAGTATTAGAGGAAAGATTAGAAAAGTTGACACAAACATTTAGACCGGCAACTCTGATAAAACCACCACCCTGTTCCAGCAGCTCTCCTCCTCACAGGAGCAATTGTATCTATGGAAACTGTATCTTCCCTCGTACTGGACCCAAAGGAAAGAGCAGTACACTCCAACGACACATAATTAGAGAAATGCGCACATGCTCTTTCTCGAGGGCATTCACTCAATGGCATACACATACAAGTGAAGTGTACGTGAAATAACAAACCAAACAAAATATCTCCCATCACCTTCATTACTAAACAGATTAATTCAACAGTAGCCATTTTTAGGGCAGGTTGTGGCTGTGATGGGGGGAGAGAGGGCTGCACACATGGGTGTGCAGATGAGGGCAAGTAGCCAATAGGCAGATGACGATGATGATGATGCAGAGCCTCAGTCAGCAATGATGTACTGTTGTGCTGACGTGCTCAAATATGCTTGAGTTAATTAGTCTCAAACAGCAGCTCTTCTCTGTCATACAGCTCCCTGAAAAGCCCTCTATCAAGACTTTCCTCAGCATTACATACACTCTCACATGCAGACACAGTGACACACACACACACACACACACACACACACACACACCTCTGACTGAAAACTATCTGTCACAGAGTCACTGCGAGAATAGTGAGGGTAGGAATAAAATACAAAACCTATAATCCAGGCTTTTGGATTAAAACGTTAATCTGAGCCATGCTTCCAACTGAAGTCTATTGCTGCTGTCTCATGAGAAAAGACAGAGTGAGAAGGATGGATGGACGGTTGGATGGACGGACAGACAGACAGACGGATGCAGAACTGAGAAGACTATCATGTCAGCAGGCATGTGACCTACAGCATGGGTCATGTCTTACTGTTCCAGCTGCCTGCCAACTAGCTGATGGTAAGTCTTACTTTCATAAAAAGCTTAAGCCACATGTGATCCCATCACTTTGTCAAGAAAAAATACTTCTGAAAACAACTAGATAAAATAGTAGTTGTGACTGTGCTTTATCAGCCACTGACGGCTTCAGGTATCTACTGCATTATCTTGCTTCATTCCCCACCCATCACCTCTGTGCAGTGTAACGTTGGTAAAACATTTTTTTTTTTAAAAACCTTTACTATTTTACCATCTCACACACTAAATCAAACCCACCAGTTATCTATGACACCTCTCTGCAAGACAAGATTAGAACTGACACAATTCAGGAAATGTAAGGATGTTAACACTGGGGATGCCTGATATGGGTTTTTTGCTGAAAATTATATATGATTATGGCAACTTCCAATGCTTTCATGATAGCTCACTTGAGATACAGATATACAATCCTTTCAAATTGAAACAATCACTCTGGAAATTCAACAACTACTTGGTCAACAGTTGTATCGTTTGCACACAATTAGGAGCGTCATCTTATCAGCCTGTCATACTGGCAGAAATTATCTATTTTAAGCCAATGCCGAAATTTCATTGAAAGCCTGTGTAGCTCTCCTGGTAAAGCATGTGACCCCTCTCCAACCCCTTTTCCTTTCTGATTCCAACAGCTGTCCCGTCTAAATAAAGCCTAAAAGCCATTAACAAAGAGATCTAATTTAAAGCTTTTATTGGTTCACAGTGTCCCAATATCACTGTGCATCCCTAGTTATCACTGATGCAAAAAAACGGCTCTGTTTATTAATTTTTCCAAATGAAGTGTTTATTGCTAACTTACTGAAGCAAATCAAACACTGTGAGATATTCAGATTTGTGACTGACAAAGCAAGAAGAACACAGGTTCGGTACTCACTCTCAGCACTCAAGTAAAGGCATTAGAATCAAAATCAAAAAAAGAAAAAAGGATCAGTGGTTCTTGGTATTTGTTCATCAGTAAACTAATCAACTGAAACAACTTTATGTATTAAGCTCAATATTCACAAAACCAAAGAAAATAACAGGTAATTTTCTTCCAGTCAGGATGAGGAATACAATTTTTACTTAAACACATTGCAGTTCCACAGAGCTGATTTGCAGCGGGCTGTTCACTGCAATCCACTGACCGAGACACACAGCTAGGCGAGGCTAGCATCTCATGTGCAGCTTATCCAGCAGCAAAGTCATCCGTGCTCAACCACAAAAAATGTTCTCCGCCTAGAGAGACAGTTAGTGTTGAGGTCACAGAGGAGAATAGTAACTTCTGGTGGGATTCTGACTTTTCTAAAATCCTTCCCAATGGTTCTGTTCAAGCTGTGGGTTTAAAAAAAAAAACTTCAAAGTTTCACATAGCTTCTCAGAGGGTTGTTATCACTCCGGGCCTCCTCTTACAAGAGTCATGTGCATTTGCAAAATTATGTTTTGCTAAAACGGAGTGTTCTTTTTTCTCTGTTGGTGAGTGCAGGCTAAGGTTGGGATGGCATACGTCCTAGACTTGAACTGATACCCAATGACATACATCTAATGCATGGATACGTCTCTAATTAGAAGGATTATATTCCCTCCTTCCAACAATAGTCAGACCAAATTAGACCTAAAAAGGGGTCAAGGTTAGCTGACCTCTTTGTTGATTTGAAAGTCATGGGAGGAAATTGTTTCACGAGTAGAGGCTGACTGATATATTTAACAGCCACTGTTATCAGCACGAAATGGCATATCACACTTGTACTTATCTGCTGGTATCTTTTGTTATGTAGGCTGATATGAAGGAGCACATATGGGGAGGGGGGACTGAAAGCTATAAAAACACAGGTGATACACTTACCGTTTCTGGTAGACTGTATGAGGGCATACCCAAGGACTTGTATAAAAACAAAAAACACTTACGCGCACTCTACTCAAGTGCTTTGTTTTTGTGTCTGTGGAAACACACTGTAAGCCAAGACACTGAGAATGATAACTAGAACCAGCACTGCAACCTTTGGATTCAACCAATCAGCATTCACACACTATCAGTATTCCCACTCTACCCCTCCCATCATCCACATACACACACACTCTAGGAATGTGCAGATAAGAAGACAAGGCCCGACTCTCTCACTCTGCCTATTTCTCATTCCAAATGGTTTCCCTCACCTTTTCCTCTTCACTCTCTGGATATTTCTATTTCATTTTGAGTCCTTTACCCATCACATTTCAACAATAATGTGATAACATCGAGGGACAATTTAATACCAGAGAACCACAATACACAAGTATCAGTCACAAGTATCAATGACAGTAAAAGTGTGGTAAAAAGATAAACTGTCTGGCCAAAACAACAATAGTGATTACTGTCGTGGTTTATAAATGCATATAAGTTACTGACTTTGTTTAACTGAAGCAATATGTTGCCGTATGTTGTGATGCACTTTTCCACAAGAGATTAATTTTATAAAGTAAAGTACCTCAAAAGCTGTGGTCCAGGCTGGACAACAAACAAAATGTATCGAATTACCAACACTTTAAATCGCTTGCTGACCTAATTTTACTTGTAATCGAATCCCTGTATAATTAGACAGATTAGCTACAAAGACCCTTAACATCTCTCCAGAAGTTTAATCATGCAATTAACCCAAAGTCTTGTATATATACGTGAGTCCAGAATCTCTGTTAATTAAACTACACATTAGAAGTGAGGCAACAAGAAAAAGAAAATATAATGAGCTGATGTTTTAAAAATAACATTTAGGTCATACTGCTCCAAAATACCTCACAGTTACAATTAACCATCAAAAAAGAAAGGATGGTACATTTACAACCCTGCAGACCTTTGATCCTGATGCTGTAGCATTCATGGGCAGCTCAAAATCAATCATGTGTGTCTTTCAGCTGGTATCAGGCAGGAATAGCTCATGGGAATCCAAAGTGTCACAGGTTGTTAAAAGACAAAGGACAAGCAGCAAAGGGTTAAAAGGTTTATAGGAATGTCCATGTTGTGTTGTTATACATCAAGAAACCATCACGTTACAATTTTTGGGGTGTTTCAATGATGCTTTTGACTACGGTCGGGTCTGACAGGGCTGAAACTCACTTTAGCTCATGGGCAAGCAGGCATGTACACACAAACAAACACACAGACACACATGTTAAACAAAAGGGGTGATTCAGCAAGGGGTCTTTCAGTCTGCTCATGTGTGCCTGTCTCCCTGGCATACACAGGATGACTAAAATTAGCTACTACCAGCAAGGACAATGCTGTCACAATGTAAAAGCAATGACTATCCCTGATAATGGAATAAGAGCTGCAGCATTTGAATGTTGAAACAGAAACTCGGGAGGAATATTTGACACTGCAGTAACAAAAAAAACAAAAAACAAAAACACATAATGCCTTTTTAAATTTCAAGTTGCACAACATCTTTCAAACTACACAACTCTGAACCACAACTCACAGTCTGTAGAGTCACATGGTGCCATAAAAAACAAGGGGCCAAGCCCACTCAATGGCATTCCCAAGCCTTCTGAGGACTTGGCTACAATAGGCATGTTGTGGGGCAGAATCTATAGTGAATTAATGAGTTACTGTTGGAGCGGCCATTTCCCAGCACTTAACTGGCAACATAATTACCATTCCCCCCAGAGATGAGAGATAGGGAGGGGGTGCATGCATTCTTTAATGGGATGCACAAGCACAGAAAGATAACACATAAATGACTTCTAATGACATCTAAAAAAGAACTCCTGAGCAGCCCACAGGACAGGAAGCTTACACGCTACGATGCACCGATTGAACTAATTACAAAGTGCAAAGAACAAATTTTGTAAACCTGTAATGTAGCCATTTCATCTTGTTGCGAACATACAGTGAGTGAACACAATTAACTGAAGGCTTCAGGAATGAGGGGGACACATCCGTACTGTCCTGATCCAAGTCCTTTACTTCTCTGTATCCAAAAAAAGTACAGCAGAATAGTGCAGTTTTTCATCAAGTAGGCCGACATTAAGCAGTTTAAATCGGACTGACAGCTGAATAGATCTGTAGGAAAACAATCTGCATCAAAGCCTTCCTTTGATCTCTTTTTTTATAATATGTCTGTGGTGTCTGTAGTAGCCTATATTGTTTATTTCTGAGGAAGTGTTCTTTTTTCTTTTTTTTTTTGCCCCAACAGCCACACGTCAGAGGTGTGAAGCATATGTACACTGACAAAGATGCAAAACAATGTGCCTCTCCTTGCATCACTCATTAGCCCTTGCTGTCATGCTGGAATTGCTATCTGCTGTTTGTTTATTTTGGGTTTTGCTTCCCAAATCCATACTTTAACAACAGAAATGGGATGAAAAGAGTGATGGTGTATATCTTTAGTCTATTTTCAGAGACAGTAACACACATGTTTGATTCTTTATGGCAGTGTTAGGGTTGCAATGGTATGGGATTTTTACTGTATATTAACCATTTCACGTTATCATTTATTTATCACAGCATTGATAAACAATTATATTAATGTTATCAATAATAACCCTTAAAGTTATGAAAACAGAAAGATGTTTTTGGTTGAACAAATGGTAATATAACTATTTTACATAATATTATGACCTGGCAGAAATTAAACTCATTATAGACTTGAAATATATTGCTTTATTAACACTAAATGCTAGAATTCAATATAGTAGATCAGCAAATGTACAACTTGAAATTGGTATAGCGCTGCAACTCTAGTTGCCAGGGCTAGTTTTTTAGACCCCAGTATCACTTAAAGGGTTATGTTTTGTCATAGCACCCGGTGGCACCTGACCCTCAATATAAACTGTATATACAGTATGTGTAATATATGTGTGATCTTCTGCACAAGTAATGCCACAGTAAATGCAGCTTATTGGTTAAGCATTTAGCGAAGTAGTCCTAAATCTGACTTTAGTTTTGTTGGTCGATTCAGATTTATTCATGTTAGACAGCGTTAAGAGCTGAGATGTATTGGCATGTCTTTTGACTCTGTCTATCTTTTCATCTGTCTATCTTTTTCTGACAACAGATCCTGAAAAATCCTCAGCCAAAAGTATTGAATACAGTGGTTTTGATTTGAATTGCTTTTTTTTCTCTTTGAAATGTTTGAAAACATAAAACCAAACAGGTGCTTTCACCAACTTTTGAATTATGCTCAGATCTCATCAAAAACAACAATGACTGAACAATAATATAATAAATCTTGAGGCCCCCATGGCCACTCCTCAAGTAAATGGTGCATGGTGTTTTGTCAAATGTGGAGGGAGACAGATTTCATATTTATATTTAGCTGGCAAAACATTTGTATTATCAACTAGATGACGGTGCATGATTTAAAAGCAGATTTAGTCTGTGAAAAGGTTTCGAAGAGAAGCAAATTCCCTCTTCGGGTGTCTGAGACCTGGAAAATTTATACATACTGCTAGTAATGATTATGCCTTATATCATCTGAGACAGCAGACAGTGTCTCCCACAGGCTGATGACTGTTTCCCGGACAGAAAAGAGTGCTATACAACACTGCAAAAGATAAGTAAATGTGTGTAAAGGCATGTAGGGCAACAAGCCTTGGGATGAATCTGTTCCAGCCCCTTTCTCTCCTCCCTAACCAGCTGAGCCACGGCTGCCACATGCACTCTCTCTCCCTCTTCCTCTCACTGTCTCTCCCTCTTGCTCTCTCTCTCCGTCTCACACACACAAAACACCCTGTGTCAAATCCCCTGTGCCTGCAGTGGGAATGATAAATCCCTGCAGAGACCTGCCCTGCCCTGCCAGAAAGGATGCAGGGCTGGCTTGGAGTGTCCTAGCTTTTGCCAGGATGGCTGTTTGATAAGGAGCAAGTGACTAGCCAAGACTCAGGGTTATGTGACATTTCCATCCGTCCATCTCAATCAAAAATATCCACGAGCGAGTGAAAGGTGGCGGATCATTTCACTCCAGTGATCCATGTGTTCCAAGCATAGGTGTAGGTTGAATTTACAATGAATTCTTGTCTGGTCTCCCAGTAGTCCATGATATACTCTGTCACAGCTCACAGCAGAAAAATGTGTTATGGATTTCCTGAACAGACTAGTGCTCACTCCATTCTCAGGTGTTTTTGGTTCTGACACCCTGCTGCTCTAGCCTCACACAGCCATAGCACATCTGGCAAGCTCAATTTACCCTGACAGATTTAAGTCCACTTGAAAGCTGATTCAGCTAAGTCAAATTCAAATACGACCATCGAATAAAAATTCAGCAAACTTCCAAATGTTGCCAACAAGTATTCCAATCAGGCATTGAAGATCAGACTATGTAAGATTGATGATGATGATGATGATTTTTTGACTACATTGACCACTTCTTGGGTAATTTTCTTCAGACACCAATTTTGGTAATGAGTTGAGCAAATGACTAACAATTCAGAACCACACCCATGTTATTCCAGAAAATCATAGCTAGATACCACTGAACTAAAGTGTAGGAAGGGTTCATGTTGATGTCTCAGTAAAGCAGATGACCTTCAGCCTTCTTCGAATAAAGACCCTCTTAACATATGTTATGCATGGCCAAAGCTAAATAAAATGTGTAGATTTCTTAACAAGGTTACTCCTCAGTACTCAGACTGAAGTAGTACTCCATTCTGCTGTTTCAGCTGAGTCAAACAGAAATAAATATTAATATGTGTTATAATACGCTTTATAACATGAAAAAGCCCAAGAGCTGTAATGCCGTGATTATAGGCGAGAGAGGCAGTCTTTTTAAGATCTGCCATGTGACTCAGATTATAGCCAGTGCATCTCTCCCTCCCACTCCTTCCTTTCTCGATTTCACCCCTCCAATAACCCTTCCTCACATCACCTCCTCCCTCACAAGGCATTTTCTGTTGTCCTTCATTTTCTCTCTCTCTCTCTGTCTGTCTCTCTCTCTCTGCTATCCACCTGCCTCCAGCTGTGTGTATCTGCCCTGGATTTCCCTCCAGGGATGAGAGGATAAGCAGGTCAGATGTCCTTGATAACTGCCGCACTCCAGAGTCCCCTGGCATTGAAACAACACAAACAGCTGCTTTCTCTCAATGTTTTTATCAAGAGGTGATACTTCAGTAAAAAGGAGCTCACCTTTATTATCATAAACCACCGTCTTCTCTTTCTGAAAAACTGATCTTCCTTTAGCAGTCAAACATATCGAATCTGGGCATCGGGAATTAGTACGTTTGAGTTATCCCTCTCATGATCTAAATAAATTACATGAACACATATTGTGTTCAGATAAAGATAGGTCACAGCCATGGAAAAAGTAGCCAAAAAACTGAAGCCCAGCTGAACCAACAGGCCCCCGGCTGCTGTCTTCAATATGGGCAACTGGCAGCCCTCTCATCTTATACACAGAGACAGTCTACACCTGCTCTCCTAAAGGGCGGGGAGGACTCAGAATCAAAAGCTGACAATCAAAGACTCGCCTGTTACTGTGAGCATGAGTAAGTGACAGGGTTTGTGTGCTGCATGCAGTATTGGTGTGCTTTGCCTCTCATTTTATTTTTACACTGAGGCTGTAACTGGAAGCTCTTTGCTGTTCCTTCATAATGCTGGGCAGTAGCTGCTGTCTACAGTACTGCATGTTCCCTCTGACATTTCTGACCAAGGTTCCCTGTGATATGATCGACCTCTGCTTTTATATTCTCAAATCCTTCTTTACACTGCATAGTGCATGTTTAATAATCCTTAGAAATAATTTCTCTCAAGACAAGGGGTGTTATTCTCAATACTGATATACCAGTACTGAGAATAATCATGAAAATCGAAAACAATTTAATAATGATGTTGTGTTGTATTACACATATGATAATATCTGATGATGACATCATGTGTATAATCTATTGGCTCTTAAATGATTTCCATTCCTTCTGTTCTCACTTTATCATGGTGGGTGATGGTAATGTGCCTTAACAGTGGTTACTGCCCACAATTAAATGGAGAAATAAGAAGATACAGTAACTAGTTAGCTAGCGCCACAGTTTTTGATTTGCAGTGCAGTTAGATATTGCAATAATAACATTATCATGAATTATTTTGGTCAGGATAATCATGTAGTGAAAATCTGATATCCTTATAGTCCTACTCTAAACCAGTTGATTCTTTCTGCATCTGCATGGCGCTATGCTTTTTGTGAGGTTCTGTGCCAACTGTCTATATGTAGCCTAACATAAGAATGTGTCCATAAATGCAGATATCTAAAGTAGTATAAAAAGAAAGGTGCATGTCAGCTGTAAGTGTCCGTTGTGTTTCCCTAAAGATGAGGAGGTGGTGGTGTTTTTTTTACAAGCCGTTTACTGATATTGGTGAAATTCTAGCAGATAGAGCTAGATAAATTCCATGATACAGAGCCTAAATGCTTTCACTGACTTATAAAAAGGGCAGCATCTCTACATTTAGAGACAGTCGGTTGGACAATCATCATATCAAATCATCTATCTTTGCTTACTGCCTCTTAGCCTCTTACCCTCAGGCGTGCATAAACTACAGGTTATACAGTCTTTAGTAATTTACAGGAATATATACTACTGTTTATCCTATTGCCATCAGCCATGAAAAGTGGGCAGTTATCGTATCAGCTCCAAGAAATCCATTATCGGGAACCCCTTGTTTGTTTATAAGTTACATTTATTGCACTTAAATATTGGCATCTAAATCCCTTTGAGAAGTGCATCAACAGCAGATTGGATAAGTGCTTTATAAACGGATGTCGCAACTCTTTCTCGCAGATGCCAGATATTAGCTGTTCCACACTCTGTTTATCATTTTCCACATCAGCCCTGATTCTCCAGACAGGACAGGGAGCCTAGGACACAGAACAAAAACACCACCAGGACTCTTTTCCTCTTCCTAGCACTTGGTCCTCTAATTACATTTCCCTCCTTCATTGATGTAAATGGAGATGTGTAATCATCAAAGCAAAACAGAGGCTGTTCTTGGCCCGCTGTGCAAGTCTAATTAATACAACCTCCTTCATCCAAATGCGCTTCCCATTTATTTCATTCTGTTCTTTCTCAAAACACAAGTCTGGAGGCTGGAGGGACTGCTGATGCTCTAAATTACGTTTCGTCCTCTTGCATTCACAAATGTAAGTGAGACTGGCTGAAGGCCAAAGACAAAGAATGAGGACTGTAGTGAAGAAGAGTTATGTCAACTCTGCAGTGGATTAATGTTGTGTTCCACCAGTTTTATATCAGTTAAAGGATTGATTAATTTACAAAACAGTGTATAACAAAATCTATCAAATGTACACTTAAATTCCATTCTATTATTCTGTCTTTCAATGATGACCAAATACATTTTAATTATGATTTTACTTTTTGTTACTCCACAGCTTATCAAATGTTGGTCAACCAACATGGCATCACTGTCTTCTTTGTGTCTTTTTAACTACTACTTAAGTTTAAGATTTCCTGAGCTGAAGCAGGCTAGTTTACACTCAGCTTTTTAAGAGCACTGTCCTTGGTGCCAGAACAGGAACTCTGGCACCGAACAGAAAGATATTTCCCTTTCCGTCTTCATGGAAACACATCCTCCTCTAAACAGTAATTAACATAAACTGTTATTTTGAATTGTAGGTCTACCATTACAAACTGAAAACCCCCTTCAACTTCACGTTGGTAACGTCTGACAAAGTGTTTTATTTCTGTCACCCAAATTGTTTTATCCAAAGTCCTCACAACCTACTACTTAACTCTGACTGAAAAATCATACTAACCTGATGACACACTTTCTAAGTACACACTTCTACGCAATAATAGCAATACTGGCCTCTGATACATGAAGTCAACACACCCACAGATGTTTCTCTATTCCAGACAGCACTGCACCATTTCATTCCTGTTTATCATTAACTGTAGCTATATGAGTAACACTGGTGTTGGCAGTTTATCACAACTTATCAGGTGGGAGTTAATACATGGATACTGAGCAATGAAGCACAGAGAAAGCTTACACAGCATAAGGAAAGTTATACTTGTTACACTGATTATTTCTGACAACGTATGATGAAATCTGTTACCACAAAATGTTGTCAGGGCAAGTCTGTCTCACTAAGAGCAGCTTTGGTTACTTAATGAGTCTACTGTCTTTGCACTGTTGGTAATCAGTGCAGTGACCCTTGAATACAAGCCACTACTAGGTCTTGTGTTTTAAAGGAGACACAGCTCAGCTAGGCTTTTACAGCTGGGCAAAATGCAAAGACAAAATAACAACACCAACTTAAGAGGACCTTTTTTTGACATCAATATATCTCAGAATAATCGTTTATGTAAGAAAAAAACTTAATGCTGGTAATCGTATTAGATAACTTACAATGATAACATAGTACAAGTGTATTACTACATTGTGATTTCACAAGGGGACCATATATAACACTGAATAATTGCCAATAAATAAGCATTGAATATAAAACACATATCCTGCTTTCACAGAAACTGATGAAAAAAACTCCCAACGGAAATACATCTTGAGTAGTATAGGTTATAGAAACAGAGATCAGCTC
Source organism: Sparus aurata (assembly GCF_900880675.1). Taxonomy (NCBI): domain Eukaryota; kingdom Metazoa; phylum Chordata; class Actinopteri; order Spariformes; family Sparidae; genus Sparus; species Sparus aurata. Next base: position 22,958,047 of record NC_044190.1, read on the forward strand.
AGCTTTGGTTATTGCCTTTAAAAATCGTATAAAAAGTTGTTCATTAGTGGCATATAGCCTACCCTTCTTATCAACAGTCACTTAAGTTATATGAAAGAAATAAAGTAATCACCTGAACAATAGGACTAAAACTTCAGAATTCAGTGTTTTCCCCATCATGAAATTGGCAGGCACTAATCACAACCAGTACATAAGCTGCCTCTCCTACCCATCAGTAGTCATGCACAATAAAACTTCCACTCCTACAATCCGGTTTTTCATCTAACTGACAGCACAATCTGATCCAAATTTTAGTTTTATGTCATCTACTTTTATACAAACAAACACCTCTGGCTATTCAAAGTCCTGAACAAACACAGTCTGGGAAAGCTTTTATAACGAAGCAGCAACTGGAGACATAGTCTCAATTACGAGGGATAGTGCCCATGCTAACTCAGTCTTTGACAAAGATAGTCTACAACAAGATCCTTCAGCTCTTTCCCTATTTGGCCTGTCTGTTCAGATTGTAATAATCATTGCTTATGTTACTGCGGAGCATTACTGAAAACTGTGTTGCCCCAAGGTAATACATCACTACACTGTCATCCAGCTCTTACAGTTTCACTTTTAATTCAAAGCAAACAATGTTAAAAACGTCCTTACTACATATTGTTATCAACCACTTCTACATAGGTATCCAAGACAAAAAGAGAATCATAAGAAATTAAAGAGGAGGTGCTGGAATTACTAATCTATCCACCATAGACTTGGCTCATAATCAACAGCTAGCATACTACAGTAGTAAGTCCTATGTTGAGGTGTGACCAAGGCCAGCATAACGTCACCAGCTAACATGACGGAGCTGGTTTCGACTAACCGGAAGAACTGACCAAACCTGAATATCACCACCTCCTCTATTGGACAAACACAGCACATTCCTTACTTGTCAGTTTAAAAAAAAATACTCCCCTGATTGAGTACTGAATACAGTGTTTGAGAATATTTTAGTCCATTTTGAGAACTGACCCACTTAAAAATTCTATTCACTTAAACTATTTTATAACTAAATTCATGTATTTTTTTGTGACATTGCAATCATGTGGTGCATGGGTGCAAATGCAGAGGTTACTGACTACAGTATATGCTTTGAACTGTTCTGCTTCAACACCTGACTTGACCTAGTTTTCAACAAAATCTTGGAGAATGTTTCATTGATGTCTTATAATCTAAATAAGCTGATATTAAACAAAACTAAAAAACGCAAGCACTGAAAGATATTCATCCAGCTGTTTTTTTTTTTTAACTGATGAATGGATAGCACTGCCACACACAGCTGGATGAGCCTGCAGGCTAGTGGTTCTCGAAAATGGGTTTTAGGGACCTCAAATATGACTTCACAATTGAGTGAAGGTTTAATTTAGTGTTAAAGTCATCCAAATAAGATTGTTAAGAAAGATCACACTGGGGGTAGCAGGTGGGTCATAATCTCTGATTGTTATCATCATCTTACAAACAATATTGAGTATTTGTACTGACTAATAATAAGAAAAAAACATAAACTGAAGTAAAATCATTCTCAAACTGGACTTGATCAAAAGTAGTGTGTGGTCTGCCATATTCTGGGAGGCCTGAAAAAGGGGGATCCCTTTACCTCAGTTAGGTTTTAAGATCCATGAGCATTTAGATCCTGGCAGTGTTTTAATAAACTATTAAGACTGGGACTCTAAATATCAACAGGTAGCTGATCCGAGACTTACTATGAACACAGCTGGTTGACTTATCAGTGACAGCTTAACAACAGTAATAGCCAGTATAAATCAGATTATTTTGAACCTAGCAGAGCAGAAACAGCATGGCTGGCTGTAGGCTCTGTCACTGGGTGTGCATTTCAGAGTAACTCCTGAGCAAAACAAACACACACTCTCTCTTTTACACACACACACACACACACACACACACACAAACATATACAGACCACCATTAAGTTTACTATACTACTACTACTACTACTAATAGTCTGCAAAGTTATATAGCAATAGCACAACCACTTTTTCTATGTAGCCTGTGTTAGCTTCTCGGTTTATCATTCACACCAGATAAGCCAGCAGCATGTTTGAATAAAACACACTTTCCACTTGAATGTTATCCGGCCAGGCAGGTACCCACCTTATTTGAAGCTTTGGAGGACATTTTACACTCCTATTCCGTTTCAAAAGTGGCAGGTTAGAAGTTGTACTGTCTTTGTTTTGATAATCACTTGGGTGAGTGCGCTATTTTCCCCTTCCAGTTGAATTTTTCGCCCAGCTGCCGCCACGCCGGGCTACGTTGTTATTTTATTCTATCCAGGACGACGGGAAACATGTCACGAAAAGCCGTCTGGAAAGTCCAAAGTTCATTATCTTATCTTCGTTGCCCGACACGCTAACGTTAGTCCAGTTAGGTATCGAGTCATGGAAGAAACTCGAGTTGAAAAAAAAGGCAAAATAACACCACCTTGCTTTGACGTTCCGTCGCTAACCTCTGGATGAAAAGTTGGGAAGAGTAGACATCACCCGGACGGCGCACTGCAATGGCAGGCTGAGTAAACCTCTCCCTGCTCTCGGTTCTGAGAGCAACGGCCGTGTCGCGTCTGTGCGGAGCGGACCACTGCACGCACGGAGGGGTGCGACGTTTTGGGAGAACGGGGGCATTATCCATTTAATCAAAATAGTCTTCCCAAATCACGTTATACTGTTGCATTGAGTATTACTACATGTTATTATTTTATCAGTCATTTAATTTAATTCCGATTTTTTATCTATTTCATCATCGACTCAATAAGTGCCCACCCCTGTTATCCCGTGGAATACAAAGTCCGGGATACAATAAGGAGAAGCGACGCCGCTGTCCCTGCTGATGCTGAATGCTCACTTTCACCGTGAGCTGATGTTGTATTAGGGTGTTACACAAGGACTGCGGTAGCTTTTAACAATTAGTCGGTGTTAAAAAAAACCCAACAATTAATCTGTTCATAAAAAGCCATGATATAAAATTGGTTACAGGAAGCCTGCTCTCGCAGCAAAACACCATAACATATGAGCAGAATATTAAAAAAGTTGGTCATGACCAAGGACGATGACTGAGACTCCATTCTGGGGGCTCACAAAATGAGAAAGTAAATTAAGCAGAGAGTCCTTATATGAAAACATTTCCCGGCACAGACAAATTGGGGCTGATAATTCACCTCACAGGAAACCACAAAAGCCATTCAGTTTAGTTCCTATGACTTCCTAAACCAAACCCCACCCACCGGATGCAACAATCTCAGCATGTATTGTTTCACAGCTTACTTCGGTTAAGCAAGGAATTCATGCAATATTAAAGTGGGCCACGGGAGAGACATGATGAAGCAGTGACATTACAGAAGTCTTCGGCGACCACATACGAGCACAGAGAAACACCCTATCTTTTCGCTCTATCTTTTCTAAACAGACTCGGCAATCACATTCCCCCAAACTAGCTCCTCTCATGATTACTTCCTCTGTGTGGGGAGAAGGGCTCGGCCACGGCGTAGGTGGTCTAAGGGGTTAACTCCCACCAGACATAATCCTGCGAGGCTAGTCGGGAGAATCAGACATGTCTTGAGGGTTGCTAGCAGAGGATGACCTCCAGAAAAGGCCAGGTCATGACAAGAAGAGGATCAAGACAGATGAATAACTGTAAAAACCTGCAGCCATACTCACTCCTAAGGTACGTCAAAGAAGACCTTGACTGGGACGTACAGTTTTCACAAGGGTTCACCAAAATGCTTGCACAAAACAGGCACATCAGTGTTAAACATGCCCCGAGGATGGTACATACTAGTATTGATGCAAGTCGCTCGCTCCTTCTGAAGCTCCTCAAACGCCTGTCAGGATCGATCAGCGCGGACAACAGTATGTTTAACATGATGACTAAGGTGTAAGCTAATAATAATAAAAAAAAATTGCAATAAAAATCGCAAAAACTTGAGCTAGGAAATATAGCTAATCGCCTTTAAAACAAACAACGAAGAGTAGCTTTCCTCTGCTGCTGGCCTCTCACTCTCATCCACACCTGTGATGGTACCTCAGATGTTCTGACAGATAGGAGCAAGACATTAGTGACACTTCAGTGTGATCAAAGTTATCTTTGTCCTCTCTGCTCGCATCTCTCTCTCTCTCTTTTTTCTCTCTCTCTCTATGCCACACACAAACACACACACACTCACATACACAAGCACAGAGACACAGCTCACAGTCCAGGCAATGGGCAGCTTCAAAGCTCAGGTGCGCTCATGGAAGAGCAGGCACACGGAAAACAAAGGCGAACATGCAGGCCCAGATTTGGTTGGAGCGTATCACAAGGTTCACTCAACCCAGCCTCTCCTGCAGCGAAAAGGCTAATCTAGAGTGAAACAGCATAATGTGCACATCCTGAGAACATAAAGCTGACCGTTGATGCGCATGCAGGCATCCACGTGAGCATAAACACAACTGCATGATGATAAATAAGAAGAATGTGAGGTTTGATGTTAAGCATTTTGCACTGGTGTAAGTTCCTAAGCAGATGTTGTTTCCCTATTTTCATCTGTGATGAGTTAGGTGTCAGCGAGAGGCTGTGTGATCCCTCCAGTGCCCTGTTGACTCAGGGCTGCCCTGCAGGTCCAGTAAAGGCTCTTTGTTTCTATAAAAACCTTCTGGACACACAGGACCAACTGAAGTTCTCTATCAATCCTTGTCACATTTTAGCCAACCAAGGAAACAGTCTTATAACCAGAATAAATGTTGACGACAGATGAAGAAAATAAACAAATCTACAACAACAAATTTTCCTGATAGTGAAGGAACATGTTTTGGTACAACTATGGCCCAGAGAAAGAAGCTATTTCAGGCGTTGGCTAATCAGGCAATACTTGTTAGTATAACACATCTGTTGTGGTTTTGGTCATTTCGTGGGACTGGAAATCATTTTGAGAAACTTTCACTCACAGAATATTAATCTTCTCAGTTAAAGCCACAAAGGAAAAAGAGTTGTGGTTCAACCCGTTAATGATCAGTATACTAATGTCACATCTCTACTTAAGAGGCCAACTGTTTGTGCCCAGATTAGTATCATATGACAGGATTAGCAGGCATCTCTCAAATTCAACCCGCTAGCTCCCAGGTCAATATTGTTCAGGCTTGTGTGGGTGCTTAAACAGTAAAGACAAATCAAATGGACCTCCATGTGTGAAAAGCCCCTGACACGGCTAAAGGTTCAAGGTTAGATTTATTCATCCATAAAATCAGGGAAGTACTATCTTGGTAACAAAAGGAAAGCAACACCCATAACATAAAACCATAGACTGAAAACAAAAGAACACTGTATTCTTTGACAAATATTAAAAGGAGAGGCTGGAAAAATATCCAGACAACACCATAAAAACGGTCCAAAGCTTTTAAGTTACATCTTCAGCTTAAATATCAACTGAACAAATAACTCTGACTGCTGCTTTTCATCAGGAACGTCTCCCGCCTCTACACCTGACCTCCTGCTTAACTTGGTAACTGTTTTCTAGCCGTTCAGGCTTCAGAATTTTCAGCCGCAGTACTGGTGATTCATCGGTGCTCTGTTCTGTTCTGTTAGCATCGGAGCTAAATGCTAACATTCTCACAATTACGATGCTAAGATGCCGATGCTAAGCAGGCATAATGTTTACCTTGTTCATCATTTTAAAATGAGGTGAAGTCAGTAAATAGCAGAGTCAGGGGCTTGATCCTGACCATGACAAGATGTCAGGGTGACCCATTTGACAGTCATGAGACATTTCAGTCTGGACCAAAGCGGTGGACCAACCAACTTACTGACGGACCGACAGACCAACACTAGTAGCATGGCTAACAAGATATGCTTTTTAACAGATCAACAGATCAAGAGTCTTACTTACTACTTTTTATTTCCATCATGTTCACTCTTTGACATGCCTTTATGACCTAAAGAGATAAATGCTACAAGATATTTTGCCATCACAAAGCAGCTGCAGTTAAATCCGAGTATATCAAAGGACATATAGTTCAGGGGAGCGCTCTAGAATGACAAGACATAAGAATGACACTTGGCAAAAAGTTGCTCTGAAATATAGAGACTTTCACAGAGTTTTAAGACATTTCTTATCATTGCAGTTGACAGTTTTGTTCCCCCCAAATTCATTCACAACCACAGAAGAAAAGTTCAGCTTGCGTAAGAATAGTTTGAAGTGCTGTTATTTGGAGACACTTAGTTCCACTTGATTCTTGTGATGAAGGAAAAAGCTTTTGGAGTTCTAAATTTGCCACGGTGGGTCTTCAGTCACTGTGAGTGAAGCAGGCTACTTCTGATCTTCTGGAGATATTTACTCCGAGAGGCAGCCTGTGATCAACCAACCAAAAAAAAATCTCCCATCTCCCTCTTTCTCTGCCTCACTCTTGCTCTTTCTCTTCTCAACAGACAACAACGGCTAAGCCTTTATTTTTTTACAGCAAGAGAACAGAGTCTGCAGCGAACCCGGTTTGAACTCCACTTTTCAGTGGTATCTCAAGTAGTTTGACAAGGAATGGACCACACTGCACAGAATCACTGCATGTCTACCTTAATTTCCACCGCTTTCCTACTTCTGTGGTTCTCAGCAAGGAGAAAAATATGATTTTCCACCCTAGAGCAAATCTGAATACCAAATGTTTCTCTATTTTTGTGTTGGACACACGCCCATTAACAATTAATTTACTGTATCAATCTGGAGAGGAGAAACTAGCCATTACGTCATGTTTTCCATCCACGTGACGGCCCCATTGTTTGCTGCAGAATGAGACTGTAAATTAAAAATATTGCAAATCCCAAGGCACAATCACAAGGCGCTCAGCTCAATCTTGTGTTTGTGTGTGTGCGTGTCTTGCCCGTAAATACTTCATGAAATGCAAGTCAACCTTTTCCCTTCATTGTTGCGACAGAATAGCACACAATGCTAATGCCACTTCAAGCTGTGCTCTGTTACTGCCTGGTCTTACACGCTTATAAAGATAAACGCATTATTACAATGTGTCTGTGCCGTTCCAGTGTGTCCTCTAACTCACAACATGGGGAGAAAAGTACAGACTGTTCAGTGCAAATCAAATCATCAAAAATTTCCTATGATAATGGTCCACTTTGTGTGACGGGTCACATGACATTTCGCAAAAACAGAGGGTAAATAATACTTAGATCATTACATAAAAAATACTTCCATGAAAAAGAAGGCCTTTTAAGGTGACGCGTAAAGAAAAAAATCTGTTGTTGTCGCAGAGATGTGTTAAATAACTTCTACCCAGGCTGCACTTACATGTGATTTTTATCATCTTTTTATCATCATCACATGAAGGTACACTTAAGTGACAGGTGGGTTTGTATTTTGCTGACATGCATGAATTTTTCAACCTGCTAAGTTTGCCCTTCTGCACGTCAGCATTTCAGCGATGTGGTGAAAGAGAGAATATGTAGTGAAGTTGACACAAAATCAAAGGAAAATATCAATGAGTATTTAATTTTTTCTTCCTTCCCAAACAATAATTGAAAGTTTAAAACATTTGGCCTGAATTCAAAGCAATGAGCGTGAAAAATAACGTGGTGGTGCTTTCATGGGAAAACTCGTGATCGTACACCGTTCCCTACTGTTTTTCCAATTTTCCAATTTACAATTTCAGAGCGTCAGTAACCGACACGCTGTGAAACCCAAAGCGTCAAGGTATTACTATCTCACCAAAAGGAGTATTAATTAGCTATAAATGTATCATTTATAAATGATGTTCTTTATAAAGGGTGACCAGGAATTGCCTGTGATCATATGAAGATGGAGCTGTGAGGACACGATCCGTACAAACCGACAGCTGCCAGTCTGTTTAGCTGCTCTCACACAAATGATGAGTCACATTTTTCACTGCGAGGTATTGAGACTAGTCCTTTAGTCATTTTCCTTTCACTATACACACAGCTGGGATAGTCAGAAAGACACAATTAGAGTGAGGTCAGCACCTGATGCCAGATGCATGTGAACCAACAGTGGAGCAAAGCAGCATATGATGCAAATATTCCTGAAGGTCTCACTTCACATACATGCATGGTATTTGTGCTTGTGTCTGCAAATGGCGCAGACATTTGCTACCAATAACAAACATGTCCTAAAACCACCACCGCTGCATTGTTGCTCTCTGTCTGGGAACCAGTCTGTTCAGAAAGAGTCTGAATGATGAAGAATGATGATGTGCGCGCCGGTTCAACAAGCATCAGCGTTTTTAAATAAAGGGTTAAAATATTTTTGTGCGCATGCTCCATCAATCATGTTTTCTGTCATTGCTATACTTTCATTAAAATACACAATCTGCTAGCACAATCTAAACAATATTCCCATTCTTTCAACCAGCTGCAAAAGCCACTCAAGCAGACCAGTCGCAGTCCTTGCAGCCCATGTATGTACTGTAGATATATTTTTGAATGCATGTGCATGTCAGCTATCCTCTAAGCCTTGGAGACACAGAGGACGTGCAACACCTCGCGCAGAAAATTCAACCTGAAGCCTCGCCTGGTGCACCTCAGAGAGACAAAACAACAAAACACTCACACCAGCGGAGACGCATTATCAGCCAGCCACATAGAAAATACCGCAATTATACTGCACCGCTTCTTCCCACAGGTTAACGTGTCACCTCAGACAGTGTAACAGAGGGTGTAATAAAAGCAACACTTAAACTGTCTGGCAGCACTTACAGTAAATGTCCACCTGAGGCTATAATAACATTGCAGAAAACACAACCTCTGCACTGTACATTGATGAAACCTATAAGAGGAATCACAACTTCTGTCTGTATTATTCCATAGTTAGTGCAGTTAGGTTGGCTTAGGGCGGCGAGATGTTTACTGTTTCAGTTCGAATCCAGCTCTAATAGCAATAGCAATAGCAGTGAAAGTCCTGACTCTTATCTTTGAGGCCATGAGCATCCACATCAGACGAACAAGAGGAACTTTAGATTGTTTCATGTATTGTCCATCAATTTTAAGGGAAAGAAAATGAAATGAATGAATTAGCTTAATTTAATTATCATTAGTTGGTTGCAGTCAAGGGCAGGCTGGAGTGTCGCACCTCCAAGCCTTAATCCGTTGTTCTCTGGTTGAAAATAGTAGATTGCTGCCTCTGGGTTGGGCTCCTTTTTTTTTCCTCATTTGGAGGTTTTCCTAGCATGTCCAACTGTGAGGAGACCCTGGGGTAGATCTTCTCTGGAAGGATTACATATCTCCTCTGGCCTGGGACTGGCTGGGGGTCCTCCAGGAGGAGCTGGAAAATGTTGCTGGGGGGAGAGAGGGGACGTCTGGAGTACAATGCTTAGCCTGCTGCCAGCGCAACCCAACCCCTGATGAAGAAAATGGATCGAAACGCGGATGAATGGACGTTTCATGGCCCAAAAATCTCTTAGTTCCCTCGTCTGTACCATGTTGTACGCAGTATGTAAGAAGTCCAATCATTTTTTCAGCTAATATGGTTGAGAACACTCTTAAAACGGAGACTCACCTCTTTAACATTTTAAACTTAATTTCCAATCCAATGTGCTGAGGATAGCAGAAACAATAAAATGTATATCACCGTCCTCATACTTACTGGATGTATTGTTTGCTGAAGCGGCCTGATAAAAACCAGGTTAGAGATTATAGGCTCACTTGTTCCCCGGAGAGCATCAATTTGAGCTTGTGCAAGTGCTAATATGTCTGTGTCCCGGCTAACATCTGTGAACGCCCAAGCACGGTGTGAATCTACAGCTTAATGAATTGGCAATAGACACAAGTGCTCCAAAGCTGCCCCACTTAAATCGAGAGTCTGAATTATGTCTCGCTAAGTCCGACAGCTGCAGCTCAAGTTCGGTGTCGACAGCCAGTAGCAGCCACTAAAATGCTATTTGACACATACTGTAAGCGGCATGTAATTGATTTTCAAGGAAGAGTAAAGATTTACAAGTGTAATGCAGACGGCAACTGTAGATTTCAGGCTGCCATGCTCAGTGAACACAATTAACTTCTGTCGGGGGGAGATTTATTTTGCAGCTGCCCTGCGGCGCAGCCCTGATCTCCATTTATCACCCTAAAACTAAAAACATACTTTCAATTTCAGGCAGGTGTCAGTTTAACTCACATTTTTCAAATTGGCACTTGTTCACTGTCCATAAAGAAAAAAAAAATAGATGTTGAGGGTTATATCTTTTTCACCTGGAGAGAAATGTACATGTTCGTGTAATAGAAGTGTACATATTTTCATGGGAGAAGGAGCAACTGCATGTCTCAGGAGGACAGTGTCACTGAACAACTGCTACGTGAGGAGTGTGTAAGTCAGGGGCGGTTCTAGTGGGGGGCCAACAGGGGCCAGTGCCCCCGTAACTCTGAGTCTGGACCCCCCTGTGGCCCCCCTGACAGGGAGTCTGCATTAATAATACAATGACAGATTTCTTGCAATGATTTTGGTCTGAAGGGAAAGGCAGAAATATAGTGTCTCACCAGTTTGCTACCCAATCAAAATTGCTGAAATTGTAAACACTGCTTTGTCTGAATGAGGGATTTATCCTTTTTTCCAGGTTGTATGTGCCCCCTAACGAAAAAGCCGGCCCCAACCTGGCCCCCCTATTAAAACTGGTCTAGAACCGCCACTGGTGTAAGTGTCTCAGGATTCTCAGCGACAACCCTTTCGTGCCGTACTTATGCAAGTGCCAGAGATAACCATTTGTGTAGTGACTGTGTGAATGGATTAACACGTCTTTACTTACTTACACTGTTTCATATGAGTTGCATTTTTTTTTACGAGGTGATCAAAGAAAAGGAATCCTATAAAGTCACACCACGTGATCTCTACTGTTTCCAGTGTACACACTGCAGTAACAACAACCCTGTCGTCTGCATGGTTGAGCGGTCCTGTTGATGCAACTACACATGCGATGATAAGACCCTTCACAGTTGACCTCTGCATTTGTACGTGTTGTACTTACCATAGTGACATTTCTACAATGCATCACGTTGACATTTCCTGTTTATGACCTGACTGTCATATGGGTGAGTTTAGTGCGAGAAGGCTGCTGTTGAAGACTGTGTTTCAACATTAGTAAGACTGAAACCACTGAATATTTTGACAAAAAGTGGTTATTTTTTGACAAGAAGTCAAACAACCTGGTGTTTTTGACGAGACCTCAGGACCTCTCGAACTGTGTTTGCGGTAACATGAAGTGTTTTTTGCGCCTGAACCTAACCAGATCATAAGCACGGCATCATCACAACATAAAATAGAAAACTGAACCAAAAGAAAGTTTTAACAGAAGGAGAAATGTCATTTCAATATTGCCATGGTTTGCAGAGAGAATATCACTCAATTGTCTTCCATGAAATAGAGGATAAATCACTTAATCACACCAACAAACATGTTGCGCTGGGACACTGAAAACATGAAATCAAGTCAAGTTATGTTAATAAGTAACCTCACGTACACGTCAACCACTCTCTTGGTAATAATGACAATCAGTATTTCATACTGTCTCCATAACAAAGTTACAGTGTGCAGACGGACAGGTCTGGGTGCATTTTGTTCTGGTGCTGTGATTCCTAATCAGGAGAAGATACAGAGTTGTAACGTAGAAGAAATTACAGACTGTATCATTTCATCCTGAGAGTGATGCATGTTTTCACTTTTAAGTACAGGTTGTTCTACTTCTCACAGATATGATCCAGTGTTAGAGTGCATGTTTCAAATACAACATCATCTCAGATCTCGATAACAAAGACAAATTGCCTGTACAGCCTTAAAAAGTCTGCATCTACAGTTAAGGGTTCTACATTTTCCACAGAACGACTCTGATAAATGACAAAGGAGAAGATGAAAAGAGAAAGGAAAGGACAGAACAGAGTAAGATTAGGGTGGGTAAAAAAAAAACAGGAAGTGGAAAGAAGAAGAAGTGGAAAAAACCGAGAGTAGCGGAGACACAAATCGAGGCGGGCACCGGAGAGTGAGAGAGAGCGATGAGGAGTAAAAGGATTTACAGGAGGAATAAAGGAGAAGAGGGGAGAAAAGAAATGCCAGTTTGGAAGGAGAAAAGGAGGGAGACAGGAGCAATTTAAACCGTAGGAGTAGATAAGAAGACAGAAAAGAGAAGCAGGAAAGGAGGAGGGGAAAGAAGATGAGTGAGGCGAAGAGAGATGGAGCTAAACTACAGTGTATGATATCAAAAAAGTCGTGACAAATGAGGGAATGTTTCGAGCCAGTGAACTTGGCGTTGGTCTGAATAAAGGACATGCATCTCACCCCACACACTCCCCCAAGCCCCCACCCCGTCAGTGACTCTTCCCATGGTACTGCCTGTTACTGCTAAATTCCAACAGTATGAAGCTGCTCTCGCTCGGGCAAAGGAGTGGAAACAGTAGGAGCTTCCAGGGAAACAGGCACTCTGTTTGTCAGACAAAAGCAGCTGAAATTCTTTCAAATTGATTCAGTAAACTTCAAAAGCAAGGCGGTGGTTAGCGGCTGTGCAGCAAATATGATTTAATGGTTCAGCGATAATGAGGGGAATTAATTTCTGGTGACTGTTGTACGAACTGGCAGAAAAATTGGAAACCAGATGAGTGGTGAACCAGTGGAAACAATCCTCTGTATATTCAAGTGAGTTTTTTTGCGATGAATCGAGACTATGCACACATGAACTCTCGTCCGCCGTGTTATGTGTGAAGAAACGTTTGAGAAACAGCTCCACTGAATCAGGCCCCTCCTCTGCAACTTAACACACACTGTCCCACAAGTCTGCGACTATCATAATGCTCCTCCCATGAAAACCAGAGGAGATGATGTCGTGCTTTTGGTAGGCCGAAGGAAGCAGACGTGGTGGAGGATGGGAGCCAGAGCCGGCCAAAGAGGCGGATGGAGACACGGCAGCCACAGGGGCCGCTTCAAGCCTGGTGGTGATGAGATGCGATGGGACCCGACCCCGCAGAAGCCCCAGCCAGTGTGTTAGCTGACTAATCCTCGAGCCGTCCAGTGCCAGGATCCAGACTCATCAGCTTTGGTGTTCTCTTGTCAGACTCATTTTTATAACGTCCCACTGGTCAATTCGAACCACTAATGCCCAACACAACGGCCCCTAATGCCAAGTGATTACGGAGTGCTGTTTTAGCACATTTGTCGCCTGAAAAGAAAGAAAGGGCCACAAGGCAGAGGGCTGGCTCCCTGCTCAAAGGACCAGCCTGATGAACTCAGCAGAAAGGGAGCAGACCTAAAAAGCCCGTCTAAGCCAGTGCTCTCGGGGTGGGCACTGTGGGGCCTGCGCTGGGTCAGGGCTGAGCGGTGGGCAGGGATTTACAGTGCCCTATTCTGCAGCATATAGGCAGTTCCTGTGAGCTCATACGTGACGAGAGACTAAATGTGCACATCCGGACCATTCCTGCATGCCGGACAGAGAGACGCAGAGAGAGAGAGAGAGAGAGAGAGAAAGAGAGAGGGTGTGGGTTTGATTTAAAGTTGGTAGGGACACAGGGGTGAACGAGGAAATGTCGCAGAGACAGGAAATCCGAGGTTATGGTATGGCTTAGACACAACGAGGCTTTCGCTTGCCGTAAACAAGGACATATAAATAGATATATATACAATATATACATAATTGTATGTATACAATTTTGATATATAAACAAATAGATTTTTCGATTTATATCAACTCTAAATATTTTAACAGTTTTAGCTGTGAATGAAGCATTGCAGGGTATTTACAGTTTAGGCTGTAAACTGTAGAAACACTGAAATGTTCGTTGGTGAATAAATGCTAAAGCTTCTCAAGACCAAAGACAAACTGTGTGTTGCTTACAACCTACTGATTAACACTAGTGTGGTTAGCCACAGAGTAAGTGACAAGTCGACCCAGGCCTACTTAAGCCAAAACTGAGTCTGTATCTGACATTTTTAAAAGATAGAAGTTTGATATTTTAGCCTCTTTTTCTCTTTAAGCGTACCATAAGCAAACAATTTGATAGGAATCCCTCAAATTACAAGTTAATTAAGACTAAGAGAAAATAGGTGAGATAGTTTCTAAACTGCCCTAAATATATAATATATAGCATTTCTCTACTACGATTTCATACTGAAACCAAAATAGCTGCAATAAACTGTAATCATTCAATTTATCTGGCCAGCCGGTTCATTGGTCTACTGTAGCTCTTATAACTCCATACAAAGCACTTCATCTGATGTATATGTCTCCCCTGTTGTTGGTTGAATTAGCTATTTATTGTAGATAGCACGGAAACTGAACCAACAACGAGAGCGTGCCAAGAAGTGGTATTGAGTTACTCTACTCATGTTTTCCCCACTCTTTGCTTATCTATAGCACACAACAGTCCGGATGGATCAGTCTATACAAGTCAAAATGTTCCTTGTGATATCTTAAAATTTGAAATATGTTATATGTAGTTTGATCAACACCTCTGGAAAGATGTGATGGAAACTGAGTAATTTTCTCCACTAGACTAACATACAATCCACCTAATAGCAGAAAAACTGCAGGTTGTATCCATGAACTGTGATGGCTGTATTTGCTAAATGACTACCATCATAACCATATGAAAGTGGCACCGCAAACTGATCTCGACATCCTGGTTTCACATTCGGCTGTAATGTTAGTTAAAAAGTCACCTGACTCTCTTTCGTCCTTGCATATTTACTCATACGCTTGGTATGTTGTATTTGCCTTTTGCTGCACCACCGACAGACAGCGCTCGGTGTACCAATGTTATCTGCCTCTGTTTGCCTACAGCTTTTGTATCACCTGGGGCCCCCTCAGTTGAGCTAGTGCGACCGGCCGAACCACGTGACCTGTACAGTAAACAGCATACGGAAGCAACTCTGCTGGGACAGCAACACCAGGGAGACAGAGTGAAAACACACTTAACTAACACTGCACTACTGCTCTGCTAATGTTTGTAACTAGTAGTCATGGCAGTTAAGTTCTGCTGCCGTGTATATTACAGGCTTTCTATAAGAAAACCACAAGCCTGGCTCATTCAGATATAATTACAGGCATCAAAGCCGTGTTAACAACCGTGGACAGGAGTGAGAAAGTGGTTGCTATGGAGGGAAGTGGCCTTAAATTGAATGTATCTTATTTCCTTTGACTGGGAGAATCTGCATCTATGAGTTTGACGTGTGTGACGGGTTCATTGGCATCACCGCCATGAGACTGCAAGGCCATATAAGCTGCAAACAGGCCTAAATGATTCAAACAACATTTTATTAAAGTATTTGATTTACACATCCATAATAAGTTATACAATGGCACATCCATATTGCAATGAACTGTGGGTAATAAAATCAGTGAATCCTCCGCCCCGAGCGAATGTGCAGAAAACCCACTTGAGAGCCTGTGTGGACTGGATAAATTGTGGTTTTGGACACCCCTCAGTACTCTGACTTTCTAAACAAAGTCCGCTATCATACACTTTGACCTTTAATTGTTGTTGTAAGACTGCTGTAACCTTTGTTTATAAGAGACATTAATCACCATATGGACTCGTTGATGTCCATTCCTTGTTTGCAACTAATGGAACGTGCATATCTTTAATCACAGTGTAACAGAGGGAGCATTATGCAGACCACAGCTACAAGGCTGTGATTAGTTCTGTTGTCATGCTGTTAGTCAGTGTGTAATGTGCAAGAGCAGCAGTCCCGCGGGAAGGTCAGACTGTATGACACACCAGGACTCTGCAGGACAACAGCATTTTATACCAGAATGTGGCTGAATCACAGCAGTTAACCCTGACGCAGAGATATCAAAATATATATATATAATGTTTATTTACGAAAAGTCATCGGTACAGTAGCTGCTGCAATATTTTTATGTAGCTCCAATCATTAATCTTCACTTACGCTGTGTTGTTTTGTCACTTAGTTCTGTCACATTTGGCACAATGCTCAGTAATCCACTTTTAAGAAAGGGATTGCTGCAGACAATATTCAGGTGTCTTCAAAATACTTTTATATGGTGAGCCACAGCGCAAATCTACAACAGGAATAGCAGAGGGATGAAAATAATCCCCTTTGTATTTATATATAGGCTACACGACATTATGCACGGACAAGATTAAATGGATTTCACACTGAAATCCCTTCATTGGAAATTCACATTGAAACCCTGAACTGTAGGCATTATATAGAGGCTATACAGGACTGAACTGTCCGTGAGAAAAAACTGGACATTATGCACGGTGCAAAGTGATGTGTTTGAAAGAAAAAAAAACCCAACATTAATATTCCAGTGGTAAAAGTCTGACACTAAAACATTTGGTTATTTTTTTACATTTGCATTATCGTCAGTTAAATTTGGCCAAATTTTCGGAAAAAAATTCAGACGTGTGCAGGTCATTTGTACCATATTGACATTTCTACATCATGTGTCAAAACATGTTCACATTAAATGTATATGTGGCAACATACAGCGTTGAAGCAACCCGAAATTGAAAATTGTACCTAATGAAACGTAATGTTTTAACATATCCGTGGTTTACAGAACCATACATTACCAAAATGTATTCTGTCAGTAGTGTTGGTTAAATTATACTTTTTGTTTCCTGTGGATAACTTTGTCGTCTGTACCTGATCAACCCTCTTTAGGAGGAGGGAACGGCCAAATTTCAGAGGAAAGCCAGGAACACCTAACAGTAGATGAAATCGAGTATATCTGCATGGAACCCAGTCAAACATGGAAGCACAGCACACACAGAATGGAAAAAGGTAGCTGAACTCGGGTCAGTGAGTCACTGAAGCGTTGAAGCCTCCTCACTGCCAGTGGTCAAAAGACATTTTAAAATTACACCCATAAATTCCCTTACAAGCTGCATTTTACCCCCCTCAATTTATTAGACCGTAAATTTAAGACTGATTTCTTTGTCTTGCCTTTTTATTACCCGCCACTTAGGAAGCATTTTGGTTTTATCTCACCAGCCTGGAATTTTTCGTCTTCACTGTCATTACAGTCATTAGCTCTGCCCTTCTTTCATCCCTTTTCTCCATACCCAGTTTAATGCCATCATCAAGACCCACAACATACTGTAGATACTATGTCTGTCAGCACTAATTACAAACACAACATCGACACACTGAATTCGATCTGAGATGCAGAACAGCGGTAGCTACCCTTTTATAATACTGCTTCAGAGCAAAGACAGATGAACAAAAGAAGAAATATTCTTTGGAATCACAATAAACCCTCAAAAAAAACATCTCCTTTCATCTGTCTCCAGAAGACCAAACATTTAGACATGACCAGCACGAATTCAACATAATAACATCAGACACTGACAAATAATATACCAAGCTGACAAAATAAAACCGTCCTGCCTAACTACAGCCAGAAACTGGCATTTTAATAACCTCCGCTCTCATCATACATTTTAAATCTGTCTCTCACTCACCAAACATGCGTGCATATGCCTGCACACGGTCTGACTCCAGCTTACCCGGAGGGATGCTCTCGCCCGTGTTTGTCTCCCTCCGCATGCACTAGCAGTATGCAAGTCAGTGCGTTTGCCTGTGTGAGTGAATACGGGGTGATCCTCGGCAGTGCACACTGTGGACTGAGAGCAGAGACAACCTGGTGTGACATCTGTGAGGGCCGTGAGATAATCTACATGACACTGCCACTGATAGGAGTGGAGATATTGATTTAAAAAGCGCCGGCTCTAAATTTAGATTCCTATGAGTTCTGATTGGGCCAGAGGCATGCACCTCTGTGGTAATTTGAGCCTCGGAGCAAAGCTGTGTGTAGTGATCAAAGATGTGGTGATGGACACCCCTACAACTCCCGCAGTCCAGACTAAAGTCAGCCTACCAATGCTGGGGCCCTCTAGCCTGACCTCCTGTTCCCTTCCTCCCTCCATCCTCTCTCCCTGTGATAACAGAGACATTCCTGAGCTCCTTCCCTGCCTTGCCGCAGGCCTCTCCCTTAATTCCAGTGGAGTGTGTGGAATGTTGGACTGGAGAGCCGAGCAGCCAGGCGGCTGGAGGCGAACAGACGAAAGGAAATGAACAACATTAATAAACTCAGGTCTGTTATGGCTCCTGGTGCTTGAAGCACCTGGATGCCCACAACAGGATGGACCAGCTCATGAGCGTTCACACAGGCCCGCACACAAACGCACTCCCCTGCACACACAAAAGCGAGGGAGAACATCTGCCATACAATGCGCAAATCTGGAGCAAGCATATCCATATGTAGCTGCGTAGTTGGATTAACTATGTAAATAAATCAGAGGGCTGGATTACAGGAAATGATGGGATCTTTTGCGGATCAGACAGAATCAGATCAATGTACTGCTTAGAAATGAAATGTCAAAGAAACAGCAAGACAGCAAAGAGAACTGTGTTTCACTTGACAATTTATCAAAACAGTGTCCAGGAATGTCTCCACGACTTTTCTAATGATGACCAGCACTGTTACCACAATTCTAGCTGCTTGACGTGAAGTGTGAAGCTCTACTCTGACCACTCTGATCTGGAGCCAGAGCCACTCAAACAGAAAATCAGCAAAATTAGCAAATTCCAGAAAGGCAGAGGCTGGTCTGTCAGGGTCCAGTCAGTTTCTCTTGGACAGCTGATAGGTGTGTGTGCGAGAGAGAGAGACGGAGCAGAGACAAAAATAAAGCTGTTACCGGCCAGGTGAGCAGAGCGCATGGGTGAATCAAATGAGAGGATAAAACACGAGAAGATGAAAGGGAAAAAAGAGCGAGATTTGGCAAATGTTATAAACATCCAAAAAAAGAGGAGAACAATCTGTTCTGGGCGTTACAGTCAGAGGCAGAGTGATGGGCTGGAAAAAAAGATGAAGGGCACAACATATCAGAAAGAGTGATATACGATGCTGCGGTGGACTCGGAGCACAAATCTCCAGTCCTCCGTGCTTCTGGAAATCAATTTTTTTCTATTGGTTGCTGCTTTATTTATGGGCCACCATTAGGGATAAACCATCAGCAGCTATGATGACTGAGTTGCTATTACGGAGAGGTGGAGCTCGGCGGGGCAGGAGCGCTGTCACCAATACATCCAGCCGCCTCCCTTGAGAGTCAAATGAGTGACGACATTAAAGGTTACACTGCTGCAGCCAGGCCGTTAGTCATCAACCTCTGATGATTATCAAATCACAATTTATTTATTTTATTTATTTATTTATTTATTTTTCTATTTTTTTATAGTTTTACATCTCTTTGTGTTTTTGTGGTTTATTTGTTTCTCCTTGAGGTAGTTTTGTGTCACCGCAGCTGTTTGATGCATCTTTGTAGTCATCATGCGTCTATGTGTAGTCGCTCTGTGCTTCTGGTCATTTTACATCACTTTTTATTTTTATTTGTATTTTTATTTTTTTTTATTGGTGAAATTAGGTGAAAGACAAGGTGACATGGGGGACAAGTACATCACACCACGAGGGTCAACAAATACAGATAGTGGACATACAGTACAATCACAATTTCTTCAAGTGTTTTTTTTGTTTTCACTCTCATCCAAAAAAATGTTTTCCATTCACCTATAGTGCTAATCTACATCCATCTGGGCTGTTAGACAAAGTGTGGAGTTATCATTACACCTTTAATATAACAGAACTAGATTTCACTCTGATTGTGGGGCTAAAAGCAGCCTTCCCCCTTAAAAAGAATGAACAAATAAAAATACTTTTAATAAACTCAACAGCGATGTCTCTCTCCAGAAATCCTGACCTGATACTCAAGATAATCCACAGACCTTGTTGTGAGAAGTTTCATGTGGGAACTATCTTATCTCTACGTAACTACACCTGACAACTGTTTAGTTTGGTTGCATTCTTTATTTGACATGGACAGATCAGTAACATTGGTGCTGCAAAATATACAACCATGCACAAGAACCAGATGCACTGCATGAAGGGTTTGTAACAAGATGCTAATTTGCAACACCTGTCCACCAAAGGGTTTTTAAAAGTTCAAAAGCTGGAAAGAAGAAAAGAAAAAATGAGCAAAAAGACAAATGAAAAATACAAATTCAGTGACAAACTGTATCACTGAGCAGAGGGAAACGTCCACACCTACTCATGAACAACAGGGGCTTGTGGCAGTGCGGGATGCAAAAAAATAATGGCGTCCTCCTTGACTTAGCTTTATCGTTCGCGGCCTTAGTTTGCAAGCCTCACATCGATCAAAAGATGCATGTTTCCTTCTGCACAGTGTAGCTCGGCAAAACCAATAATAAACAGTTCCTACATGAAACTGCTCACAACACGGTCTGTAGATTATCTTGAGTAAGCAGGATTTCTGGAAGGAAACACCCAAGAGATTTACAGCGTAAGCCGAGTGCCATCTAGTTCCATTATATTTGAGACAAGGCATACGGATGAGATCTCCGAACTCGGCAAATGACACCCAAACAATCCAGATTGATAAATAGCATGACGGGTAAGAGGAAAAAGACATATTTTTCATTTTGAGGTGAACTGTCCCTTTAATAATGTGAATCGGTAACAAAGGATTCAGAAGGAGGCGACTTTCATGTTTCTTCCTTCTTCGCTCCTGACAGAGAGCTACTGACTCTGTGTGTGTTTGTGTCTCTGGCTGCGAGTCTCACTGACAGGAATGCAGCAGCTCCTCATGCAGTGAAGAGTCAATCACATGTGACAACGTCACCGGCTTGTCAGGTTCACTGTGCCCACCCGGTAACGCCGCGACCTCTCCCTCGACCTTTCTCCGACACCCATTTGACACGACTCCCTCTCTGACCACACCTTCTCTGCCTGCTATTGCTGCCCCCCTTCTTGGCTCCTCGTCCGTCTTTCTGTCTGCCAGCTAGCCTGCTTCAGGACTAAGGAGGCCGGCCAGCTTTATTAAAAGAAAACAGGCAGGAGAAATAACCAGGTATGCGGGGATATGAGGACAGTTAATCTGTTGGCAACGTCACTGAGGCTGTCAGGGAGCTTCCACTGAACACAAGCCAGAAATATATATTGTCTGAGGGTGCCTTATTGACCGGGACTCATCTACGGTGCTCACAGGTGAGGTGGGGGCTTATTCTTTGCAGCTCCACTGACCTTCCAAACTGAAAACGAAAAAAGGCAGACTGAGACTACGATACACGGGTGAAAGAATAGAATAAAAACTGAACAGAAAGGAGTACAGCACAGTTTTCCTCTGCGTCTTAAAGCTTCCTGGCAGGCTCCAAGAGAAGGCGCTGACCCATGGACGACAAAATCCCTATCACCTGACTGATCAGTCATCCCCCGCTGCTCTCCTCCCTGCCCCCTCTCTTATTCTTTAATGAAATGTCTCCAGCTAAGACTCGACACCACCTCATAAACACGAGCAGACGCGCCGGGGAGTGTTCGCATCTCTTTTTCCTTTTTTGTTTCCCATTTCATCAACAAGAACAAGAGTGAAACATTGGAACATTTTGTCTTCTTCCTCCTCAGCTGCTCCCTGCGCAAAAAAAATCTCTCACACTTTCAGATCGAGGGGTCACGCCGATGCTTGGCTCAGAGGGAAGCATCCAGAATTAAACCAACCACAGCTGTTTATTTGAATGCTGAAAACTGAATTTATGACTCCTTCCCATCAGCCAGCCAGAAGATAAGAAATGATGTTGAAACAAATATTTTCCAGTAACACTTGAGGGCAGATGAAACTGTGCCCATCTCCCTCTTCCTCTTCCCCTCTCTCTCTCTCTCTCTCTCTCTGTTTTTCACTCTCTGACGCTGCTCAGATCTGCCACTCTGCCCGGCCGTGAGATCCCCAGTGGGTCTTTCTGGAATGTCGATTTCAGTTAATTAAATTTCTGGCATTGCCCATGAAGCCACAGAGGGAGCCACAATAGTACAGGCATCTGCAGATCTGTGAAGTTTTACTGTAAGTGACATTTTCTGCCCACAAATTGAATTCCCGTGGTTGTTTGTGTGAATCCAAGAGACAGCGGAAATGGACAACAACATGGCGGTATTTAAATCATGCTACTATCCAGAGTGCAAGGTGACCACTGGGAGCAATTTGGGGTTTTAATGCCTCTGCAAAGGTTTAGTGGACGACTTGCTTTACCTCCTGAGGCACCGCTGCCCTGCATGACACATTTACAGGTCAAAAGGTCCATCTTGTTTTGTCTCGTGATTTATGGAGCTCCATTTGACAAAATATCTGCATGACCCTCTGCGGCGTGCAGATCATTTATCACCACCGACCATCTTATCTCTGTCCGCGACCTCGCATCAGCTCAGAGCTTGGAAACGTATGTGAGACGGATGTCAGAAGGTGTAAAGACAGCAGCATATCAAATGTATACATTTATGATGAAGAGCAGAAGCAAACTCTCCCATTCATCCGGTTAAAATGGAGACCAGTGTTGAGGAGGTCAGTGGTCGGCTCATCAGCAGCGTTGAGGCGGTTAGTGGTGAAACTCTGCCCTCTGCAGGATAAAAGCTCTCATTGAGCTGTTTTTCAGACTGGTTGACTGGAGCTGAGCTTCAGCGCTCGTCCGGTCCTTTTACTGAAGCACAAGCACCGCTGGTGGCCACACAGCTGTACTGCGTGCTGGAGGAAAGAGTCAATTCTGTAGTTCTTTTGTTTCATCCTATAGATAGTGGTTATAAAAGGAAACAGGGCTGGCAGGAGGGAGTTCTTTATTTAGACTGATAAATCAAATGTGACTATAACCCTAAAAAGCCCAACATGTACCTTTCTGTCATTTTTTCTGAAGAAAGAGCTTCACAAAGGTTTGTAATTTACAGGGGAAAACTGATGAGCAGGTCTGAATTGGGTAAGTGTCATTAATTGTGTTATTTCTGTAAATAAAATCAGCCGAAAAAAAACAAGAAAATCTCCAAACTCTGCATTCTTACTATACAGTTGGCCCACAGATGCCCATCAATTCTAATCAACTCTGCCACGTCTGCATGCTATGTTGCATGATGACTACAAATGCGAATGAATCATATAACTATGACAGAAAGTGGAAGTCCACAAAACATTTCTGGAGCATCACAGCAACACAGTGTTGCAGCATTCTCCAAAACAACTGAAGTAGACGGGGACTTGTTTCAAAATGTATGAAAAACAACATGATTTACGCCCTGAACACTACACAAAAGGGTGTAAATAACTTCTTTTATGAGTCCATCTTAAATCTCTGAATTTCAGTCAGTTGTCTGCTTCAGTTGTTTAGGAGAATGCTGCTACACTGTTTTGTTGTGAAGCTCTAGAAATGTTTTGTAGACTACAAAACTTCCCCAAACTTTTCATTGACTTGAGGGTGAGCAGAATCTTTACTTTTTTGGTAATATAATTCTTCCAGAGAGCCGCCATGGCTGCTGTATAAACGGATGATGACTAACAAAAGTAAAACTATAACTATTATCTAAACTATAATGTATTTCGAAGTTTTTATTACATGTTTACTTATAAATTGTAATCACGGGGGTTATAAAGAGCCACTACATATTGCAATCAAGTAACTGTATTCACTCATCAGTCATATATTTAATCAAAGGAAAATCACTGTAATGCGCATATTCACTGTTTCATGCCTGCTTAAACACACAGCATATAAATCTGCAGCTGACTTGCCGCTAGATGTTATGATCTTTAACCCCAGAGGTCAGTGTGAGTCCCTGTGCTGTGGAAGTCAATCCACAAAGACTGCTGACTCACTGTCCTCACACACACACACACACACACACACACACACACACACATGCACTGTCCTGCCTTGTGATACAACAGTTGCCAAATCAAAGTCTCTGAGCCTTGAGGGGTCTTTGACGAGGATATGAGTCCTCAGCAAAATGACAGACAGTTTACTTTATGTAATCTCACTGTTAGCATTAGCATTAGAGGACATAGCTTCATTCTCTGCAGTGATTTTCTTGTCTTGAAAGACGATAGATAAAGATATACTGAGACATCTTAGCTGAGGTCTTAGCGATGAAACAGTATCAAACCCATGTCAGTGCTGTGAGTTTAGACACAAATAAAAAAAAAATGATATTATTCATCTAAATGAAATAAACCTGTGAATATCAAAGCTACAACAACTGGTCACTTTCTTAAAAAAAAATAGGTCCCATCCTCGTTACCCAGCAGCAGCGCAGGCCATCTCTGCCATGCTTAATGGACTTGGGCGGAGGGGCCATCAAAACTGTGAGCAGAGTACATCCCTCAGCAGGTAGCGTCCTGAAATAGCAACCTTGATCCTAATGGTGCACAGCACAGCCCCTGGCTCCTGACGAATCCATCCTGAGAGCCCCCCTGTCCCCGAGCAAGCAGTCCTCCTGAGGCACACACACACACACACACACACACACAAAGACAGACACGGACACACACATGCACTGACGGACAGAGCGACGCACACACATTCATCTCCATGCACCCGTCGGCTCTGATTAACCCATTTCCTCTTGTTTTTTCACTGTTCTTCACGTGCTGTACTCCTCTCTGCAGACAGACGCCACAAAGGCAGGGCGCAGGTTGGCATCATGACTTCCCCTGGAGGCGGATCACTTTACAAAGTTTCACGTTTCGGGTGGTCAATTTAGTTGAGAGGGAAAATAAAAGTCAAACGTGAAATGAGAGCCCCTGGAGGTGCCTGCGTGGAGGGAAAGGTGAAAGAAGAAGAGAGAGCGATATCTCTCTGTGTACCTGCAGCACTGGGGACACTGACATTGTTGAAAGAGGGCACCGTGCACAGGTGACTATAGCCAGCTCTGCCACTGATATGACAAAGACATCAGATAAGCAGGAGGTATGATCTGCTGAGGTACTGCAACACAGACAAACACAGTCAGGTCTTTTATATGTGCAAATGTGTGTTTTTCTTTACGCACAGCATTCGTTTGTGTTTATATTATATTTTCTGTTGTTACCCCTTCCTTACCGTACAAACGCTTCCTCTGACTGAAACAGAGTCACTCTAAAGCTTCTTAAAGAGGAGGAAGGAGAAGAACTGTGAAGAGATACTTAAAACATTTGACAAATATAGTTGTTGAATAGGCAATACAAAATTAAAGGTACACTGTGCAGGATTGTCCACAATGTATGGACTGATACAAAAGTAATCCATCTCAATCAAAACTTAGAAGTGTGTTGTGGCGTCTGCAGCTGCAGAAATCCTGCCCTCTGCCAGTGTTTTCTTATTTTCATACTTTTTTTGGTGTTTCTGGGCGTCAGCAATTCTGGAGAAAGAAAGATAGATGACCGGGATCTGGGAATGAGGCTCAAAAATAAGCTGTCTACCTCCAGTCTTGCTTACTGCACATTTAAATGGTGTGTATACAAACAGCAACCAACAAATCCTGCATAGTGTACCTTTTAGAACCAGGGATGTGTGAATATTTATACCTACCATATTGACATTCATGAAAAATGTGTCATATTACACTCTGATTACATGTATAGAAGCTTACTTTCATGTCCTTGATCCTTTTTAGTAGACCTTGGGGCAATTTCCAGTCGTGTTTGTGTTTTTAAACAGATGCCATGACATGTCTAACCTGCTCTGATGTGACAAAAAACTGATATTTTAAGTCTAGGTGCTGTATCACAGGCATTTACCGTGACCTGGATGACTGAGAACCTTCCTCAACAGATATTTCAAGCCGAAACAAGATCTCACCCTAACCCCTAGCCAAGTGTTTTTTGTGCCCAACCCTAACTAGACAATAGTTTTTTTCCCAGTGCAAGATGGCGCCTGTGACTGGCAGTGCCATGGCTCGTCTCCTGCTGTATAGTTTGCTAATGGTCATATTTACAACATATGTGATCATATCAGCCCGTATTTCTAATGGATGTGTCTCAGCCTTACGGATCTATGATCGGGACTCTCTGTTTGAGAGTCTATGGAGGGCCTGTTCTTCACACGGGGCAGGTACAAACAAGCATTTCCTCCTCCCTTTATCATCGACCCCGACTCACCTGAGTATCTGCTGCTTTGTCGGGCCCCGGGCAAAGCCCGCAGGAAATCGAGGAAAAGAGGCTCGCGTTCACGAGTCCAGGTCAAGCGAAGACGCGCTGCAGCACGCCTGGGCTCTGCCATTCTCGGCCATGGAGGACGCGCAAGGTGTCTGCACCGGATTCCTCTCCTCAGTGTGTGTGACAGCACGTCCACGCTGCCGTCTGCTTGGGCCACAACGGAGGTCCTGGAGCCTACACAGCGCTGGAGTGGTGGTCAGCGGCTTTCATCGCCTCCACGCTCCTCCGTGTTTACACCGGTTCTGCCCGCGGTCCAGCTGGAGGCCAAGTGACCGCTGGACATGCCTTCGACCAATCCCGCTGCGCTCTGTGGACACTGCCTCCGTGACGTCATCAACTTTGCATATCGGCCTGTTGAATGCTCGGTCCATTGCAAATAAATCCTTCTCTCTGAACGATCTTTTCACAAGAGAAAAGCTGGATTTAATGTGTCTTTCGGAGACATGGCAGAGAGAGGAAGAGTTTATTCATCTTAATGAACTTTGTCCAGCAGGCTGCTCTGCTGTCGGGAAGCCCCGCCCATGTCGTCGTGTGTGGGGGGGGGGGGGGGGGGGGGGGGGGGGGGGGGGTGTCTGGCTGTTGTATTCAGGGACAGTTGCACATGCAAAGTGATTCAATCACAGGAATTCACTTCATTTGAGTCCCAGATGGTCATGGTGGGTTCTTCAAGTCCATTCTATTGTGTGTCAGTCTACCGTCCTCCTGGTCCTGCTGCTGTGTTTTTGAAGGATTTTAGTGACTTTTTATCCTCCATAATAAAGTTGGAATCTGTTCTAATTCTTGGAGACTTTAACCTTCATGTTTATGACAGCTCATCTTGCTCCGCAAAGGAACTTTTAACTTTGACTGAAGCTTTTAATTTTGAGCAACATGTTTCTGAGCCCACACACCAAAAAGGCCACATCTTAGACTTAGTTTTTACGCTTGGCCTAGACATTTCAAATGTGTCTGTGCAGGACGTCCATCTGAGTGATCATTGTCTTGTTTTGTTTAATCTGCACTTTAGCCCTGAGCCTAAGCCCTTAGAAGTTAGGTCTCAGAGGCGTGTTATCTCTGCTAATACTGCAGACAGTTTTTCTGCTATGTTTGACCCTCTTTTGTTCAAGGATTGCCTTGATGTTGACAATTTCATTCACTGTTTTACCAGTCATTGTGTTGAAATTCTGGATCAGGTGGCACCTGTTAAATCGAACTCGTCAATACAGAAAAAACTGTGCCCTTGGACAAATGAAGATACCCTGAGTCTGAAGAGACTATGTCGAAAGACTGAGCGTCTGTGGAAATCCACTAACCTTGAGGTGCACAGACTTTATCTCAGGGATCTTGTGTCCTCATACAATGAGATGGTGGAAAATGCCAGATCTGACTATATTCGCCAACTGGTAACAGTGAATAAGAAAAACCCCAAAGTGTTGTTTGACACGATCAATTCTCTTGTTTGTCCTGCTGCTCCAATTACCCCTGTCTTTTGTGAAGCTGACAGCAATGCATTGTTGAGATTTTTCACTAACAAAATTAAGATGATCAAGGATCAAATCCCTCCCCTTTTGTGTGGAACCCCAGCTCTCCAGCTTGTGGTCCTCATTTAAGTCTGTGACTCTGGCTGATATCTCAGCACTGGTGACCAAGATGAAACCCTCCTCTTGCTCATCCGACGTCCTTCCATTTAGGCTCTTTGTGAAAGTGTTTGATTAAATTGGCCCCTGGGTTACCCAAATGGTTAACCTCTCCCTTTCTACAGGTGTTTTTCCCAGTGCATTTAAGCATGCCATAGTGGAGCCTTTACTCAAAAAGACAGGCTTAGACCCGACTGACCTCAGTAATTTCAGGCCTATTTCAAAGCTCCCACTCTTGTCCAAGATCTTAGAGAAGGTGGTCTCTGAACAGCTGTCATTATTCCTGGATCAGAATAACATCCATGAGAAGTTTCAGTCTGGTTTCCGCAAACATCACTCTACGGAGACAGCCTTACTGAAAGTGTCCAGTGACATTATGATGTCTGCTGATTCGGGAAAGTGCACTGTTCTAGTTCTCTTAGATCTGTCCTCAGCATTTGACACAGTTGACCACCAGATCCTGCTGAGAAGACTGAGGGATGAAGTAGGACTGTCAGGGTCAGTTTTACATTGGTTCTTGTCATACCTATCTGGGCGTAGCTTTAGTGTCACGGCTAATCAAATAAGGTCTGAGTCAGCGGATCTGTTGTGTGGAGTCCCTCAAGGTTCTGTTTTGGGTCCTGTATTATTTTTGTTATATTTGATCCCCTTGGGAAAAATCATCCAGAGATTTTCTGATGTTTCGTACCACATATTTGCTGATGATATCCAGCTTTACTGCTCTTTTAAGCCAACTGAGCTCCAGAGGCTAAATTCCTTAGTTAATTGCTTGATGGAGATTAAACAATGGCTAAGTGATAACACCTTGCAGCTAAATGTGGACAAAACAGAAACACTGGTTATTGCCCCTGATGACTCAATTCCAGGGTTGAGCCAGTACTTGGGTGACTTAGGCCAGTCTGTTAAACCGAGCCTAAGAAACCTGGGTGTTGTATTGGACAAAGACATGTCATTAGTGCAACACTGCAAACAACTGACTAAAAACTGTTTTTTCCAACTGAGGAAAATCTCTAAACTAAGGAAAATGGTGTCACAAAATGATTTAGAGCTGATCGTTCATGCATTTGTGTCTTCGCGTTTAGACTATTGTAATAGTTTGTTTTCATGTCTGAACAAGAAGGAGCTGTCTCGCCTGCAGTTAGTGCAAAACTCTGCAGCAAGAATTCTGACCCACTCTAATAGGAGGACACACATATCCCCTATTCTTAAAGCTCTTCATTGGCTGCCAGTTTCCTCGAGGATCAATTTTAAAATTCTGGTTTTAACTTTCAGAGCTATACATGGTCAGGCTCCACCTTACATCAGTGATCTGATCCAGCCTTACACCCCAGCTCGGGCTCTGAGGTCTGTGGATCAGAATCTGCTGATGGTTCCCCGCACTCGTTTTCGGACCAGAGGAGACAGATCTTTCCAGGCTGTTGCTCCCAGGCTTTGGAACGATCTTCCGCTCTCTCTGCGTTCGATAGAGTCTGCTGACTCCTTCAAAAGGCAACTTAAGACTTATTTATTTGTGCAGGCTTTTGCTTGATTGTCTTGGGGCTTCTATGATTGCCACTGAGTTGTCTTGGCTTTTTGAGTTTTAAATGTGTATGTACTTTTTTTTAATTTTTTTTTTTTAACTGTGTATTGTTTTTGTTGTTAAAGCGCTTTGTGACCCTGGTCTGTGAAAGGCGCTGTACAAATAAAGCTTACTTACTTACTATAGTGTTGTCACAACATAACACAAAAAAGATCAACATAAAGAAATGTAGGGTTGAAACACATGCCTGGTTTGCAAGAAATACACATGGCTGACATTTTTTCTGGCCATTCGCTTGATGCTGGATATAAATAGTAGATAAACAGAAAGACAGGAAGATGTGAGAGCACCCTAGATCAAACTAGAATCTCCTTCTCTTTTCAAATGTCTACACCTTTAAGAACAGCCCATAAAAATGGACTCACTTCATACAGTATATTTATCAACTAATAAAGATATAACTGTCAATTGCAGCCTGTCGCTTGAGTAAGAAGATGCTGTGGCTGAAAAATAAAACATTGTCTTATGCTCATCGCTTTCTTTGACAGCCCTTGTCCCCGCTGATATAAATGCTGACCTTTAATAGTGAGACCAACTGTTAATCATCCTCCACAATCATATCACATATCTCTACGATTAAGTGTGTTACATTAAACCAACAAAATGTAGCTCAATAGTAACATATGACCATAATGTAGTGGCAAACAGATGGTAAATGTTTAATGTATGCAACGATGACAGACAAACAGAGCCCAACAGACATTTCCCTAAAATAGAATGAAAAAAACCTTATTTGGCATGACCACAGATCACAACCAATTCTCTCTCTCACAACTGCCCATTCACATGATTTTAACCTGCGTGCATGATCACCCAAACCCCCCACACCCAGGGCAAAGTAATTGCGTTACCATGGAAACAGAGGAGAGGGCCTAAATTCTGAGCTGCCGGGAATCCATCCCATCTCTCGTTAGAGGAGGCTGCTGCTTCTGCTGCTGCCACATGGTACGAAATGAATGTTGGGAGTCGTAAATTAACCCGTTCTTTCCTTGTTTTTATAATCCAACACGTCTCCTGCGGTAGCCAATAACTGTATTCTTAAGACTGACACAATGGTGTGTGGTTCCGTCACAGCCCAAAAAATAAAAAAAGGACATTCTAAATTTAAACAGCACAAAAAAGCCAGTGTTATTTTCTTTTTCTTCCTTTTTTTTTTTTTTTTGCCAAAGTGTGAGGGATTACGGCTCCATTTAGCTCGCCTGTACACTACAAGGTGTTGTAATTGCTTTTAAGTGTGATAAATTATTCATGGCCAAACATTTCAGCGGTAGAAACAGAGCTGGGACCAAAACAGGGATGGCTGTAAAAGCAGAGCTAAAATTATACCAAAACACCAGAGCTACTGAAGGTCACAGAGGACACACTGGCAGTCACCGAGGCTTAAAAAAACCCCCACCACTAAATGTCTAATAAGAGAATGTTACGGTGATTAAATCAAAGCTGGCACATGAACCTTGAGCAATCAGCTGAGCAGAAGTATCTCACAGGAAAAAAGCCACACAGGGCTCCGGTGCTCGAGACCTCTGTCAGGTCAGTTGATTTGATCAATAAAATTAATTCCGCTGCTCCATTAAGTAAACATCGCAGGGCTCGTATGGTGCTTAATGTTATTTATGCACTATTGACAGCTACCTGTGTGCCAGTTAGAGAAAATTAGTATTAATATACTATGAACAAACGCGTAAACAAAGAGCACGACGGCGAGAACAATAGGCCACCTTCAACCAGCTGTAGCACGTGAAATCAATACTACAGAGCAGGGGCGAGGTGGGGATGAGCACGTGGCCATGTGTGCACCAACACTGCTACTTTCCTTCGATCCCTCTTCCAATCATTCTCCTCTCTCCTCTCTCATTTTCTTTCCTTCCATCTCGCCTCGTTGTTCCCCTTCATTCTCCTCTCATCCTATCTCCTTGTGCCCTCTAGTAAGTCCTCCATCCCTGCCCTCCTCCATCCCAATCTTCTTCTGTCCCCCCCTTTCGGAACTGCTGACCTGCAGACTCCCTAATGCGACCAATCAATATCACACAGAGGACAGCAGACCGCCGGACATACTAATATGAAGACACACTTCCTGCGATGTATGCAGCCGGTCATCCCTTCACTCATGATCCCCCTCACACACATACACGCACGTACACACACACCATAAACCAAGAGTGATTGATTAATTTCATTTAATTTCATGTGAACTGTTCCATCAGCCCGCGGGTAAAATAGTGCCCTCTCACTTACAGGCTGCCGCTGTGGATGTCATAGATCATTGCCTCATCTATCTATAGAACCAACATTGATCCTGCCTGCCCTTCCTGCCTGACATTATAGATGCATAGTGCTGCGGGATGAGCTAACACGAGGGGCAGGGAGCGTGTCATTAGGCAGAGGGCTACCTGTCTTCAAACAGCTAATGAATCACTGCCATCAAAATCAAAGCCACAGGGAACGCGAAGGATACAGTTTATGGATTTGCTGCTGGTTAATGGTGAGTGCAATTAACGAGAGGCGTCATCGGCTGTCCCCAACAACAGGCGCGGACCCCGTGGTCCGCAGAAGTGACGCACTGTTAACTGACACATGTAAAGTAGACAGGGATCTAAACCGAGTGTTATATGACTTTGTAAATGTGGCTTATGTAGCCATAACATCTATGATCAGTGCTATACTAGATGTGCTAGTATATGGGAGAAGAAATATCAATTCACGTACAAGTAGCAAGAACACACTACAAAGATATGAACAAAAAATATAAGTTACTGGAAATGGACAACTTATCATTGTCAAGTAAATACTGATCGGACTGTGTAACGGCTGACACCGTCCGCAAATAGATTGGTTCCTTATAATCCTCTCTTTCACTGTGTTTATTCGCTCTGACCTTCTGAAAATGAAGGTTGCATAAAGGTCGAAGGAGGCGTGTCCGCCATCGCGCAACCAAAACAGGAAGAGTCATTCTTTTCCACAGGTGATGGTGGAGAAAAATGAAAAAGCTGTTGAAACCCTGCTGATGGAGGAGGTGACGAAGGCGAGGTGGCAGAGTGACGGGCATCCAGGTCATGACAAGACCACCTCTTTATGGAGTTCTCTGTCGTGATTGGATAAAGTGGGCAAGGATACCAGAAAAACACTCCAAACCAGAGCTATTTAACACATATTTTAATGAAAATACGTCACTTAAACCAGCTTTAATCCCCCTAATATCTCTTATTATGCACAATATGACTCCTTTATTTAATATATCTTCTATTTGTAGATGTGCGACCCCACAATCCCACCACACACACCCTGCCATCACATACATCACTCTTAATGATGGTTCTAGTTTTTTTCTTGCGTTGGTGGTGTTCTTTTGTTCCTGTCATCAAACACCGGAGCTGACGTGATTAATAAATCAATACTGAAAACATACACACATATCACATACAACACGTCTGTCCTTTGATTTGTGCATCACTGACAATAATAAATGTATCTATGCTTCCCCTAGAGGCGGATAAAGACCGAGCAGAGCCGTGGCCTCAGTCAGATGATGTTGCCTGCTGACTTCATGTGCAGCTTTCTCTTTATTGCATCATATATCAACAGAAGTCATATCAACGGCCTCACTGTGTGTGTGTGTGTGTGTGTGTCTTTGTGTTTTTACATTTGTGTGTGTGCGAGTGTACAGATAACTAATAAAATCCCAGAGCCAAGACACTCGACTGTTTTCAAAAGTTGGGCCTCACACACGATCACAATCTCACGAGGTCACGTGACTTAAACAGCATCAAATATGGAAACGCCTTCATGCAGCATTCATGATATCTGCTGAATTTCAAGGTTTACTTAATTTGAAAGCCTTGTTATCCTCCAAATTCAGCAGCTTTTGACTGATGTCTGGTGTTAGTTTCCCCACACTCATGATCCTTAAAAGCTTAGCGCTACCGTGGATTTCATAATTTGTTGATTTAATAACTGTCGCTGCTGTAACACCACATCGGTTCCAGGCACCGTACTGAAAGGTACAGGCACGGAACAGGCACACGCACATGTACACAATCACGGAGGTGGCAGACAGTTTGCAGCGGCCTGTTTCAGCTCAGGTATGATGAACGACTCGTATGTGGAATGCAATTTTGCCCTGTTGTGCCCTGAGAACAAGGGATGAAGAGAATGAGTTATACGGAGTCTGCGGAGCCTCCTGTCTGTCCGGGGAAAATATATTCATCTAATCGGAACATCCTGCTCCCTGCTGTCAAACCATTCTCTCATCTCTCATACGACCCATCCATGTCATAACCTCCGCTCCTCCCTCACATTCATCACTCCGTTTTGTAATCTCTCTTCCCCACTCTCTCTGTCAGTCGCTGTTTGAGTGTTTGCCATCTCCGGCCTGCACCCATCAGCCCCAGCAGAGACCTGAGAGGTCTGTCTCACCACGGAGTACATGATGAAGTGTGTTCAGAGACCACAGACGATAACACTAAAACGGTCCGGAGGTATCTGAGAAAAAGGGTTAATGAGCAGAAATAATAAATTGAATGGTACTTATAATTTGGCCCAAAGTTTGAGCACTGTGGTTGGATTTTTGTCCTTTGTTTAATCAAGGTGGTTACATCGATTGATTTAATTCAGATGAGGCAGGAGCGTCACCACTAATTGAATTTCAGTGGACATTTACCGGCACACGTCTCAGTGCTTACACTACCAGTCAGATGGTATAGATTTTACTCAAGTCGATTCTTCTGGTGTAAAAAGGCTTTTTCTTCCTAATCCAACACTTAGCAGGACATACAGCTTCGGTCACACTTGTAAAACACTGAAGTTTTGGGTCGTCTACTTGTTTGTTTTCATCTGTGCCGATCTCATCTTTCTTTCATCTTGTCTCATTTTCTCCTCCTCCAGATGGAGTCTTCAGACGCACATGTATACAATCCTGTACCCAAGGACTCGTGTTGGGAATAGCATGTAACATGCGACATGTGTTGTATTGTTGATGCAGATGCCACAGACTTCTGTTCAGACAGGGGCTCTCTGTTTTACATGCACACATCGATGCACACCACCGGCATGTGCTCATGCAAAAAAAGGGGTTACTTTTGGGCGTGTGTATTTCACGCTGACAATGTAAAGACACAGATGTACAGTGTGTACAGTTTGAAAGGGACACGTGTAGGATACTGCTGGCACTTTGGTACAAAGAAGTCTGTAGGTATATAAAATTCTGTTTGCAAAAGCATCTGTAAATACTGGCCCATGGATGAGGATAGTGGGGTTTGGGATCCTGGTTGGTTACATCATGATGTAATACACTCTTTAATTAAACAATAGTAGGTGGTACATTCAAGTAAACTGACACATCCACGCACTTTGAATACTGATGCCACAACTCAATAAAGAAAAAAAGGATCACATTTACATAAAGATGCTAAAATTCCCTCTCAGTTTGTTTTGGAACTGACAGGTAACCTCCATTTACTCTGTACTGTACTAATATGGGAAATCTGCCAAATTAGCATCCCAGATGCGTGATCTGCTTATATGACCTGACTGAGCTGGGCCAGGCAATTCTGGCGCTGAGTCAGACTCAGACGTTTCAGGTTTGTGATCACAGTAACGCCTGAAGAGTAAAAGAACAAACTAGGCTCACTAGGAAACAACATCAGCTGCCTGTTGAAATGCAATAGAGGACCTATGTGTACATTTTTGAGAAGTGACTTCTACAGTTTGTCTTAATAATTTTTTGTCTTGATAAAGTTTTTTTTTTTTGCACTTATAAATGTAGGTATCTTTCCCTGAGTTCAATTAGAATCAGTACTAAATCACTACCCCAAAATATGTTTTTTATGGGAAGAGAAACAAGTTTTTTTTTAATAAAAAAAACTCTATACATTTGAAAGATATCGCTACTTGAGCTTAACCAAACCTTAAGATCAGAAAATGATTTTCTTGTCTTTGGAAGGTACTGACCATTGGTGGATTCAGGAATTGATGACAAGACAGCCCCCCAAAAGATAAGCCAAAACATCTCGAAAGAGCTCTGGGGGCTCCCCCCCCCCATGTAAGCAGATGGGACATGGGCCAAACTAAAAACTCAACATAACCTGAGACAAAATACTTAACCAAATATGGTTTCTGACATTTTGGGTAGTTCTTACTTGGGGTGTGTATTGGTGAGATACCCAGGCCTTGATACCTGATCACCAATGCAAAGACTCCAAATGTTGTCATCAGTGCAAGATGGCAGCAGGAGTATACAGAATATTTGGTCTGATTTTTGTACACTGGAAGAGAAGTGGAGATTAGTTGTCTGTCATTGTATATGTGATTTATACTGATTAATAGCAAGCCCCCAGGATAAGTACCAGGTGTTGATGTCACCGGATTTACTGGGGCCGAGAAACGAATTTTTTCCACAAGCTCACATTGTCAAAGAAGCGGCTGTAAAAGGTCGGATCAACACTTTCGTCCCAATTCAAGCTAGTCAGGGGCTGACCTGGCAGATCTCTAAGTTTGCATGCTCTATTGGCCCCACAATGCAAAAGATCAAGGTCAAACCCGTGAAGTCAAACATGTGGCTGTTTCCAGTTCTCATTATACGTCCACGATTAGTACTCTTTTCACTTACCACTTAGGTACGAGTCTGCGAGCAAAAACATGTATTTTCTTTCTGCATAATAATTGCAAATACCTTGGATAAATCAATTAAATACAACCCTTCCCAACCTCTTCTTGTGGAAACATTTATGTTTAATATTGTAAATTGGTCGTTGTATGTTCCCCTTATACATAAAATAAACTAAATAAAAAAAAACTGAAATTGTCTTATTTGAACAGACTAACAGACCACAGTGGGAATCCAACCAGTCCAGCCATCAGACACAGAGCTGCACCACGTCTCATTGGATATCACCAAAACAGGGTGTACTTTGAGCTCAAGGTCTCCGAATATCAGGTCACACTTCACACTTAACAGCAATAGACATGCGCACACACACACACACACACCCGCACACACACGCACACACACACACACAGCCACACACACACATGCACGCACACACTATCTACCCAATGACATTGTTGTGAGGAATCAATCCTTTACTCTGGTACACATTGGCAGCTACTTTGAATAAGAAGACAAATAGAGGAGCCATCGGTCTGTATTGAATAAATAATAGCTAAAATCCCAGGTACGTTCACCCAGTTTAACCACGGCTTTCACTCTGTTGTTTTTTTTTATCACACAAAAATAGCTGCAAGTGAAAGAAAGAAAACACTGCATTATGAAGTAGATCATTGCTTTCATCTATTATTCATGCTTCAGACTTTCACTCATGGAAATCTTGTGATG
Source organism: Sparus aurata (assembly GCF_900880675.1). Taxonomy (NCBI): domain Eukaryota; kingdom Metazoa; phylum Chordata; class Actinopteri; order Spariformes; family Sparidae; genus Sparus; species Sparus aurata. The sequence goes on from NC_044190.1 coordinate 22,994,567, forward strand.
GTCCATAGCAGAGGAGCAGAATGGAAGCTGATGTATTTGCGTAACATGCTCTGTGCATCCGATACGGTTGCATGTGAGTGAGAGCGCAGTGGGATGAAATGGATACTCAGGCCTTTTTTTAGTCTGCATCTTCAATATTCTTGATGGAAAAGAGGAGGCGTAATTGGGAATCAATGCTCGAGAGTAACATGTGAACTTGGAGCTCCGCTGAATATTGTACGGGATAAAACATGTACACTGTGATTCTCTGACAGCACTGCATGTACTGCAAAATTAGGTGCTAGAGAAAGAAGGGATGAAAAGACTGTACAGGAAGGGAAATTTACTTCAGAGGAAATTCACAGGTTCTCTTGAGACTGCGTTTGAAGACAATCCATGCTGATGGATGGTCTTTAAAGATAAAACTGTGAAGCATCTCTACTCCGACTGCGACTCTTTCTCCAACTCCGGCTCGTCCACAGTCAAGCCTGAAATACTTCTGCAGTGTTCACATCAGCGTGTGACAGATTAGGAAGGCTTGATCCGGAGGATGTAGCAAATACAGAGGCGATGGGACACATTTCCATAATAATTCATTTTTACATGTAGCTTAAAAATTGTATATATACTGGAACACCAATTTAAAAGAGTTTAGTTCTGAAGACTGCAACAATGGCCATTCATTTAAAACTTACGTTCTGAACAGTGTCTTGAAAGGTAGTAGAAGGTCATACATTTAGTTGGCAACTGTTAACTTTGAAGATCTTTTGACTCATTTTATTACTTATACCTGGGCTTTTCTTACTGTGACGTGTCAAAATGTCTTATATTAAAAAGGCTCCATTTGATCTCTGAGTCGGTCCTATTTGCACATGACCAAAGAGTGTTTCTGCTTAGAAAAAACTCTGTGCAAGGTTTTTGTTTGAAATGAAAAATGATCAAAATGATCAACAGAGTGCTGAGTCTTTCTCTATACACAAGTTTAAAATGATTGTGTTAGAAGATAGGTCATCACCACATTAATGTTAATTCTTGATCAAAAATCTCTCTTTTGGCAAAGTGTCAAGCCAACAACAATATTGATATTGGTCAAAAATACTAAGATATGTATTGATATCAAAATATTGCAGGAAAATATCGCGTTAACTCTAAGGGCTATATCTCTCAGCCCTAGTTTGAGCGTTCATGTAACAGCTGATTAAGAAAACATACAGCCAGGCTCTTAAATATTTCATTTTAAACAGTCATTGATCACAACTATGATCCTGGAATTTCATTTATAGAAAATATTCACAATTTAAATCTATATAATATCTATCCAAAAAATGGCAAAAAGATATTTTCTTTAAATTCTTCATCCAATTTTTTTTCTCACCCCAGTAACATGGTTGCTGCTGTTGGAGAACACATCACATCGCCCACTCGAGCCAAAGTGCACCATGACTGCTACAAGTTTTAGTTTTTTGAGATGACATAACAGCAAAGTCACATCTAACTTTCATTCACCATCTGCCTCTACAGCTCCACTACAAGCCACCCTTGCTCTCACTTACCACACGCCTGCAAAGGTAGCAAAAAAAAAAAAACTGTGATTCAGGTCAGACGGATCACTGCCAAGTGTTATGCAGCGGAGCGCTCAAGGTTGTCTAAGAAATCTATGGGATATTTTGGCTTCTGTGTCAAAATTAGAAACTGACAGGAAACTTCATGCCAGCAGTCAATCACACTGACGTCTCTGTGTGTGTGTGTGTTGAGGATGCGGTGCTGTGTCATCTCCAAGCTCGTCCCTGACTGTCAACCACACCCTGCGACTTCCTGTGTCCACCTCCAACCCTCCTTCACATCAATAATGGATTCACTTGTGTGAACTGTGAATGCTTCCTCTCTTTAAACGTAATCATAATGAGTCCCACTCCTGCTCTGACGACAGGCCGGCTGCTGCGGAGGGGAAGAATAATGACCCCTCACACAGGCAGGCGCACAAGGCTGCTCCCAATTAAGGCCGGCTAAAATACTGAGCACCAAATGAGCATGTACACACACACACATACACACCGAAGACTGTCAACAGGGAGAGGAAGGACTGGGGCAGATGAGAAAACATCACACAGTCAAGGTTTATTAAAGGAGACAGAGGGTCAAGACATAAAGAAAGTCGTCAAGAGGGGAGAGAGATATTCAGTAGTGCTGCCGAGCAGGAAGAGAGATTTATCTGTATCTGTGTGTCCACTGTGGTCTCATGCCACAAAAAAAACAGCCTTACCAAGCATGCATCAGCAGCAGGTTGGCATGCTTTTACATCATAAACCGTTGGTTGCTTTCCCAAAAGCCACATCACTCACACAAACACACACACACACGCAGGTACACACACACAAGCACACACACAGACGAGAAACGCTTGAGTTGTCCGTTAGAGAGAGTGGGCCAAGCGCAGTTCCCAGCTCAATGGACAATCCCAGAGTTAGTAAGGGTTTTTAGGTCCAAGCAGCTTACCCAATCATTTATCAGATTAATACTTTTCATGAGAATAAACCAGTCACAGAGAGAGACATATGGAATGTGTTAAACTGTGCTCATCTGAAAATCAAAGAAATATTGCATAACCAAAGGTCATCCTGTATGTGTGTGTGTGTGCGTGTCTGTGTGTGCGTGTGCGTACATTAGTCCAACAGCTTGTGTGAAATGTTAAATCTGAATGAAACCATTAGGAGAAAAAAACATGCATTTAGACTTTTCGGGACATTTATTCTCCCTTGAAATCACAGTAAGTGTAATTTAGTAAATGTAATCACAGCTTATATTAAATGCAGGGTTAGAAAAATGCTCCAGGAAACAATGCTGCTGACAGAGAGGGATTTCTTGCACTGTACAGTTCCTCATCGCTATTATTCAAAGGAGTGGGTTTAATAATCAAAATAGTTTCCCTTCAACGCCTCTCTGTTTCCGTCATGATGATCCTCGTTGATTGTTTTTGATCATCAGATAATCATTTTTGTCCGCTTGAAAGTGCAAATACCAAACAATTGCTCATTACTTCTAGCATCTCAAATCTGGGGGCTTTAATGGCGGATACATTCGGACTATAAAACAAGGCAAAAAAAATAATATATATAATCATGTCAGGTTGGTGTGATCAAGGCTTACATTGGAGTCGAGCAGATCGATGCTGTCCAGGCTCTTGCTGCGGTGAATGCGGCCTTTGATGCGACGTAGAGAGGGTTTGCCCTGGCTCATGGGCAACGAGAGGGTGGAGGTGGCAGGCATTGCCATAGCACCAGCGCCACCTGTAGCACCTGAAGGCTCATCTGAACACCCGGGAGCACCTGAGGGGGATGTTTCTCCATCTGGTGGGGTGACCCTGCAGCGGCAAAGACAGAGAAACAAAGATGATGTAAGAAAGACGCAGGGGCTGACCCGGCACCAAAACCTTTGGTCGCCACAGCAGAGTAATACATTCTCAGCGACATCAACATTCAACATCTTAGATTTCTTCTTTTTCTTTTATTTCATGCCACAGTCATTCTCTCCTTGTCCTAAGTCAAACACGTGTGCCCTTGCTTATTCCCTCTGTCAAGAAACCAGGTTTCTATGCAGAAATGTTGTTGTGTTTAGGTTTCTCGTAATCCTTTACCCAACCCCTCACAGAAATCATGTGCAAAAAGCTGACAAAAATGTCTGTAATGAAAGCTGCACTAATGTTTATATGAACAAAGAGTCTGTTTTGATTCAGTCTCTGCCACTCATCAGCTTTGTTTACAGCACCAGCAGAAAACTACCATCCCAGCTCCAAATGGCAGACCGACAAAGTGAATGACTAGCTTAGCTAAAGAGCCAGATATATCCCTCAGGAGTTTGTAGAGAGCAGAACTGAGCTGAAAGGCAACTGTGTCTGTTGGACGTGTTGATAGGTAACTGTTAACAAACACATTTGTCATAACAGTTTAATAAGTATAGGACTGTATAAGAGAGGTGGACATAGCCTCCGTGTCTGAAATGTAAAGCCGATCCGGCAGTGTCTTAAACCTACATTCTGTCTAATGGCCAGCAGGAGGCGACTGTACTGGTTGCAAACAAGGAGTCTGATCGTAGTCTATGAGAAAATGAACCTGCTTCACATTTAATTAATTTAACCTCAGTAAACAGTTTTCAAATGAGTTCATTGTCTCATTTGCTAGTGTTAGGTCTTCTTTAATATATGGTGTTCACTTTTTAATATGGTGGTCCCATTTGAAGTAAAATAGACAATAAGGACAGATATGATATGATACATCATATGCATGGCTATGTAGTGATTAACACGTTGCTACCACGGCAACCCATCAATTAGGATAGAGGCGTAGTAATGTCTATCTGTGTACAAGTAAATGAGCTATATGTTAACCACCTGTTGAATTAATACTCTGAACAAATAGGGGACAGCGTTTCACCAGATTAATTGCTAACTGCTGCTAACCTTAGCTGCTGTTAGCTAGTTAGCTAGACCACCTCACACAGGCTTTTGTCCACCAGTTTCAGTTGGTTAGCTTTCTAACTTCAGTAGATATCTCTGCAGCACAACACACTGACTTTGGTGTACTCTCACAACTGTCATTTCTTCACATTCTGCTGATGATATGTTTTACAGACTGCACCTTTAAATCTCTTGTTTGTGAGTGTTGTCTGTGTTTTTTGTGGTTCGAGAAAGTTAATTGCAACATTTAAACAACAGCTAAAAATGTCTAATTCAGCCTTTGGTCTCGTTGAAAGGCAATCTACATTCATACATTCTTTCTGGCATTCTGTTTTAAGCCTGTTAGTGCTTAGCAATTTAGCATCCTCATTAGCATCCATCCATATTTCGTCAAGGTTGTGTTTACAGCTTGTTGTTTGTCCCCCAAGGTGGCCAGAAACCCAGTTACTGCAGATTCAAGCGCATGTTAAAGTACTCTATGTCAACTGAGAGCACCTGTTACATTTAAGCGTTAAGCTTTAAGCTGAGTAACGGAATGTTTTCAGTCTAGACAATTCAGACTAAAAGGTTTCACAGAAATGACTGTAACTGATTGTACAAACCGATCTGAAACTTATCTTAACTTGTCTCAAAGTCTTTAATGTTTCTGATGTTATACAGCTCATGGGCTCAACAACTTGATGCAACCACATCCATTAAATACCACACAATTCCCTATGACCACGTTTTCTCCGAAGAGCAATTCACACTGCACACACCGCTAGCAGGCACTCCTGCATAACTGAGGGAAAAACATAAAGATGCCTAGGGGATCCAAGTGACATAACTTTCCTCTTGCTGTCATTACTTTTTAAAGGACATCCTCTCCTGTTGGCTGTGGTGGCATCCAAGTAAGTGTGAATAATTGGGCTGAATGTCAGCGGGTAGCCTGCAGATGGAGGCTAGGTATGGAGCATCCACTCGTCTTCTATTATTAAGCCACAATGAAGCTGCTTTGCTTCTTACATGCGTGGCTGCAAAGGGAGGGGATTTACAAAGTAGTTTATCCTGATGCCTTAAAAAGCTATTAAAATACAAAACACCTGGATGAAATGGACAAAAGTTCTTTCAAAGTTCCCCTGAAAAGGGAAATGTTTTGCGTTTTGACTTCGAGGTCATATGTATGTTGGGCGTATGAATAATCATCTACTGCAACAAACCTAAGACTCAATTAGTCCATAATTCAATTGGTCAATCGACAGAAAATTCATTGTAAACTATTTCACATGCCAAAATTGCTGGTGTCAACTTCTAAAATATTTTTAATAATCAACTAAAAGTATTTAATTCGTCTGCTCTTTTATGTTTTAATAACTCAAATATCTTGATAGGTGTTTTGGGCATTGGTTGAATAAAACAAGCCATGGGAAATTGTGACAGGCTAAGAGTTGACGACACATGACAGTCTTCAGGAAGAAATATAAACCCACTGACAGCCTGTCAGTCTCTCTAGAGATGGAGAAGGCTTGAGCACATTCACAGCTTTGACTGAGTGAAATGAAAAGCTGGAAAACTCAGGATGTACAAGCTATTGATCAGCCATATTTAACATGTGTCAAACAAACAGATGAAGGCAGCACAATCAAAATTAAATTTAGGCTTTTTACCTGTTTTCACCAGTTTCAGGATCAGCCAATCACAACAAGCAACAGCAACATGGCACCAATGGCAGATGACCTCCCTGTTTACTTGTGACACGCTGTGTGTTAAAAGGCCTTAAGGCTTCTAATGTTGCTTCATGTAGTCAATTACCTAATGCCTAATGCTAACGCTGCTAAGTGCAATGCTTCACAACAACTTCTACAATACAAAATTGCTGACTGACTGCAGCTGATCACTTGTTCCAGTAATGTCAAAGCATTTATGATAAGCACTTTCCACCTGCCTACAGAAACTAAGGATGCAGGAATACTGTTGTTGTTTTAATACTAATCAAACAAAATGTTTTTTATTTTTTATTTCACACATTAACAAGATGTCAAAGTATCCTTGAGCAAGATACTGAACCCCAAAATTGCTCCTGATGTGCAGTTGGCACCTTGTGTGGCAGCCAATGCCATCAGTAAGGGTCCTGCGATGAGCTAGCGACTCATCCAGGGTGTACCCTGGCTTTCGCCCATCGAGTAAATTGGATTTGACCCCAGTAACCCCGCAACCCCTTAGGGGGAAAAAAGCGGCAACATCCCCGCGACCCTCACGGATAAGCGGAAAGAAAACGGAACGGAACAGAACGGAACATTAACAAGATTATGACCAATCAGAGCAGCTGTGATGATGTGCGACCTTTCAAAACTGGACCAGTAACCCCCCTCTGTCAGTCATGGTATCAAACCAGTCCCATATTAGATAAACGGTTGTGATTGGCCCAGTATGGACCAGATCAAATAGAAATCTGTGTGAATGGGCGAGGGGGGCCGGATGCATCTGCCAGAGCAAATGAGCTCAGCAGATTGTCTGGTTCCCAGGATACAAGAGACGAACACTGCCATATATACAGAACCATGCTGCCGTTTAATGTTCAGCATTTCCTTTTTGCATGTCCTTCAACATACACGCTCATGGATACATACACCTCATTTCAACAGTAAGAGACGCTTCTGTTACAGTCCAAGTGTGCTTCACGGTGTCTGATATAGAGTCAGTACATCTCAGCCTGTCCTCTACTGTGACCTGTGCACAACGTCCACACAAGTGTGTATTTACCAACAGCCTGAGCACAAACACAGAGTCTGTCACCGTAATCCCAGTGTGCTTTTACAAGAGGAATCCATTCACACATCCAGCAGCAGTTTATGCAGGTCTTTTGGTTTTTAACAACACAGTTTCTAAGACTGAGCAGTGCTGACATGAACTGTATCCATGTGACTTAAAGCGAGCGATTTACAATGCTAAGCCTACACGAAAAGAAATATAGATAATTTGACTCATGGACATTAAACACACATGCTTCCTTTACACTGTGCTTTTCTTGATATGAAAGTAACAAGATAGCAGCATTATGAATAAAAATATAACATACAGTAATTTGAAGTTTACCTTGCACGACTCGCACAATGTGGATCATTTGAAAATCAGTATGAATATTCGTACAGCTGTTAAATAAGAAAAGTCTGAAAAGTTCATGCGACTATGGTTTTGTCTGAAAAACTATATTTTCCATCGTTTTCTGCCTCAAAATAACTCGATACCTCAAGATGCAGTGATGATCTTCCAGTAATCGTTGAATAGTTCCAGATGACTATCACATAGTATTTAAGCTTGAAATGCCCATCCCTGATCAGAACAAAGAGTAAGTGATACAACATTTTAAAAAGCCAAGTTAGTCAAAGGTCTGTGCGTATTTTAAAGAGAATACATATCTAAAAACACTTAAACTTGTAACTTTTAATTTCCCTTCCTTTGTCAGTGTTCTACTAGATGCAATAAAGACTTTGAGCCGAGTACAAAAATAGAAGGACGGAGACACTGAGTCTTGTCTATGACCAGTACAAACACCAGGGTACAAATTTAAAAAGTACACTGACCACCAGAAGGAGCATAAGTATGAATGCTCACTTGCTGCTGGCCTATGAATGATTTATCGTCAGTGATGCTGCAGGATTTTAGAAAGATATATTGAGCCATGCAAGCCAGTGGATTAGACACAGTCTGGCTGCAAACAGAAGTTAGTTTCACTTTTCAATGCCTCTGGAGGAATATGGAGGAAACTCAAAAACAGGCTGGAGTGCGCTCACACAACGCGTACCCAAAGTGACCCCTTCAGTGCAAACAACAGACACTGCCGGCATCTTAAAGCACAAAAATAAAGCAATAACGAGAAACATCAGGCAATGACTGCAGTGAGAGGTGATGTTTATGAATATAACATGAGACTTCAGCCCAAAATAGAGCTTCTCCCTCCTGCCCTGGATTTAAGAGGTCATTGGCAAAGCTTTACAGATTACCTCATCCCAGAATCCCAGCATGTGTAAATGTTATAGTCTAGTTGTAGAAAAAAAAAATCAGTTGATTCATTGATTATTATCAATGGTAAAGTGTTCACATGGTTAGATATGAAAACATGATTAAATTACAGCAGATACAATTAGTTATTGATCAAAAAATTAATAAGTCAAGAAAAAGGTCTTTGTTTCAGCACCAAAGCCTAAAATCCCTACTACCAGGACATCATTAAAAGAATCTGGAGGTTCATTTTTGACCTTGAATACCAGCAGCTCGTCCAGCAGCTCATCCAGTTATCAGAGGAGCTTAACAATGTTTAGATTAATTTAAAGTATTATCGATTTAAAAGAACTTAAATGATCCGTTGTCTCAACTGCTGCATCCAAGGTAACCAATGAACAAGCGCAGAGAACTGAGCTGAGCAAACCCCCCCCACAACTGATGAAGACAATGTTATATGACTGAAAGCTCCAGAAGAGCCACTAAATGGACCATGTCATGAAATTATTCTCCCATCATTAGAGGTGGTTTTAGACAGCAAACTGTTGCCATGGCTGCCTCTGTCCGTTGTTTATGTACACATGACAACGGTATCAAGGAGCGAGGGCAGCTGCGCTCCCCTGAACAGTTTATGACTTCTCCAACAATCTACAACACAGGAGATGATTTTACCGGGATTTGTTCCCAGACTTTACAAAGTCCCACCCCGTCCTGTGTAACCGATTTTTATGTATAGTATCAAATTATGTACAGTAGTCAGAGGAGTCAACTCATTTTGTCATCCCGTTTGTATAATGCCATGAATCACAAGTATGATGTTTTGTCAGTTTTAAAAGATAATTACTCAAGTCAAGAAAGTCACACTTAGACCCATTAGTAAGACACCGTCTAGTTTCCATGTGAAACTGCCCAGTGAACTACATTGTCACCAACATGGCCACCACCTTGCGTTACCTCGTTACAGAAAAAGTATGAGAAAGGTGGAAGTCACAACAACTTAATATTATACCATATAGCCAGCTACAGTTATGTGAAAAATTAGCTGAGCAAGCTAACATATGGGACGAGCTCTACGAGGTTTCAGTTATGGTTTTGGCGTACATTAAACGAGACGTCACTTGTGCGACTGCTGAGTGTGCGTCAATGATGTGACATTATGAGGTGACAAAGCATTGTGATTTTAAGTTTGTAAGAATATAATATAAAATATCTAGAATGATGCTATCTTCTCATCAACACCTACAAGAACTGTGAAATGATCTGAGGCGGCCATTGCAAGTCGATCCTAAACAGCATATAATTCAGATTAATTTCCCTGCAAAGCCTCATATTACAGTGTTTTCCACCTAAGAGGACATTGAGATGGGATTAATTTGTCAAAATACTGTTTTCAAGGCCCAGAATTAACATTCCTGCTCATATTTGCAGCTTGTAGACACCAGTTTAACTATCCACTTGATGGTGTAATGGGAGGTTATGGGGCTACCAGGTTACATTGCCTCGTTACCTCAGAGGTGTTATGTAGTGACAGATCTTCAGATGGAGAACACAGTTGCTTCCTCTCAATGAGGACTACAGGGACGCCAGCAGGCGTGTTTCATCCCCATCGTGACACTTCTACCAAAGCAGCGAACCTCCCAGTCTCTCTCTCTCTCTCTCTCACTCTCTCTCTCACACACACACACACACACACACACACACACACACACACACACACACACACACACACACACACACACACACAAACGATTCCACCACAGATTTCCTGCCTCCTCTACCCAGGTGGATCTCTCACTCGAGATAAATGCCTGACTATGAAATCCTCTTTAACTGCTTTATATTATGTGGGACTGCGCTCCGACCAAAATGTTACCAGAGTTCTGATGAGATGCCTTTTGTTCCTGGGATTTGTCTTTGTTCTATCTTTCACTTCAGCAGGCAACAGTGGTGCATCCAAAATAGCTCCACTGATGCTTCCTCTTTCCATTTATATCCTCAGACATTTCAAAGAAGCTTTTACCTGGCCAGCATATTAGTCATTTGCTTTTACTTTCCATATAAACTCGCTCAACTCAAAGTCCACCATGGCACAGGTGGTAAAGAATAAAAGTTAGAGTGAAAAACAAAGAAGCATAAGCTCAAGGACACAGGTGAACATGGCATGAAGACGCATGGGGCAGAGAGGCAGGAGGTGGAAGGAAAGGGGGCCGAAAGACAAAAGGAGAAAGACCATAATGCAAAGGGACAAAGGACAGAGGGACATTGTCAGCGTATGGCTCAGAGGTCGTCCTGACTGCTTCGTAATGCCTGACTGTTCAGCTGGAAGTGATGGCAGCCGATGACCATGCATCATTCTGCTCACGGGGCCCCCCTCCTCCTACTTCAGGGGACAAGTGGTGACAAGAGGTGCATGACACATCCTACTTGATCTAGACAACCTCAATGACACTCCCTGAGAGAAGAATAATACGAATAAGTTATAAGTTGGCTGGCTAAAAAACATCCTTGCAAACATCCAAGGAAACATATCGAAGCTTTTTATCTACTAGTTGAACTCTGTAAGCCCTTTGGAAGCCACCTGGGCAGACAAGGATACGACTGAAAATCTGTAGCGAGATCAAGACTCTGATTAGGCCAGACGGGCCTGACAGATGGACAGACCAGATTAGGCATATAGACATGTATCAAACAAGGCGGGACGACGCTCATGTCCGAGTGCTGCTGTCTGACCCCTGTGGAGACGAGGGTGACGGGCCGGCCAACGGCTGGTTTCAAAAAGCAAGGCTGCTCCCATGTGTACTACATACATCAAAACAAACTTATGAGCTTGTAAAAACTGAGTGAATGCACAGAGATCTGCTGTGAACACATGACTTGCTTTAAACATGTACATAAACCTATAATGACAAATAAACAAAGATGGGAAGAGGTGTCCGTGCTAATTAACTTAATTAGCCATTAGTGTGGCTATTAATTTCAAATTAATAGACACCCAAACTGTACTGAAAATATCCAACAGACAGTTAACATGTGAAACTAGACTGGCAGGGTCAAAAACAACTCTCTTGGATTCGTAGCTTCACGTTAGCTGGGTAAGACGTAGGTATGAATAGTATATATATATAGTTCAAAAGACCAATACTGATGATTTTGCATGATTAGTCTACATACTGTAGGTATTTCAGCTCAACAACTACAAAGTATATATGTTTATATGTTGGCCTTTTAGCTGGGTATCGCCATGCATTTCCTAAATCTATTCGATTACAATTCACAAGGTTCCAATTTAATTAAATTCTATTCGATATCAGTTGGGTTAGGAATATGTCAGTTGCAATACCAATTTTGTCTAGTTATATGTATACAAAAAAGACATTCTGCAAATGCTGTGAATTGTACAGGAAACATCCAACCTGGTGTTAGTTAAAAGATATGAATGTCTACAGTAAAAATTGAGTTTTTTGGGAGATTTGTGGCTCAGATCTGCCTATGGAGAAATCAATGGGATACTGTTCTGATTCTAGCTTTTAATTATGAAAAATGCTGTTGTAGAGAACAACAAAGTAATGACATGTCATATTTAAAAAAGCTTCCATGTTTAATGCAAACACATGTGGCCATTTCCAAGATCAATATTGGATTATTCAAATGAAGATCAATTTGAATTGGATAATTGATTTTATAAACCCATACTTCACGGAGCTACTAAAGGTAATCCTTTTCTTTGGTAATCTTGCATTTATTACCATGTTATTATTTCTTGGTAAAGCGGTTGCACGCAGGGAATTTTAAAAACCTGGTCGATAAGTAGTCTTGCTGCTACATCAGAGTACTTGTAGACATGGCCACAACTTTTCCAATCCAAGAAACTTCCCATCCTTGGAATCCTTTTGGTAACCAGCTCTCAAATCTTACATGAAAGAAGGCAAAAGTCACATGTAATATCAAAAAGCGCCAGTACTAATGTGTGATTTATAGTTACTGGGCTAAACCTTTAGGTCATTTACAGTATTTCCAGATTGGTAATGTGTAGTCATGAATAATTTGATTGTTAAGTCTGTTTGATTGGAACAGAGGTCATAACAAGGGGTTGCTCGGGGTGCTTCAGTGGGCAAAGACGCTTCGCTTGCAGTATGCATCACTTTTTATCTTCCAGACAGTACACTACAGTATAATGTTGTTACAACATATTAAGAAAACTGAAATGCCTCATTATGTAACAGTAGAAAACTTTCATGCTGACAGCAAAATCTGCCAAACATGGGGACGGAAAGAATGGGATAAATTGGGATCTCTGTCAGACAAAAGTGGATCCCCTCTGCTGTGTCCTTCTCTATTTGTGGGATGGCAGTGATGGATTCCATCTTGTCGGCCCCCTTTGAGCCATCGTGACAGTCGGGAGTCACCAGAGGCCCAAAATGCGTGACTCACAGATTCTAAAAGTCATTGCTGCTCCGCGTCTGACTCTGACTGGAGACGATGAGTCTCTGATAGGCCTCTGTTACCGTCACTGCCGCCAACAGGCTCTTTAGGCAGCCATTACCAGACCCAGGGTTACACCATTACATGCATCCAGACCTAAGGTGCAGTCATACTCAAGGAGGATGCAGCTGGAGAGTCAGACTTTTAAGACATCATCGGGAACAGAGCAGCGGCACATTTGCAACAGGAAGCTACAGATAGTTTGGTGAACACCTTATCAACTCTTATGTTAATATAGAGTCAAATCTTTCGATTCCGGTGTCCAATCTAATATCTGAGTTTTGGGAACAAATTATGCCAAACATGTATTTTTAGTTCCAGCACCAAGGAATATTAAGTCCTTGTACGTGTAAATATACTTGGCAATAAACCTCTTTCTTAACTTTCAATGCATGACAGGTTACACTGCATGATGTAACAACACACTTCGGTCAGTAATCAACAAGTATTAATGTTTGAAAGACTACTTATAGTCTATGTTTTGACACGCGCACACGCATAACATGAAAAAAAAAAAGAAAAGGTTAAATGTTCATTTATTTGTCAATTTTCAACACCAGGGTTGCAAAACGAAACTGAGATTAGGTCCCTTAATGCAAAATAAGAGAAACTAAGCAAGCAATATAAAAGAACGGAGTGCAGATGATGAATTGAGCAGTCTCAGAGCCTGAAGACAGACGCTGCTCCTTAGAAAGATACACTGAAAAGTACAATTTGCATGCAAAAAGCTTTGGCAGTGTGTGTTTGGCAACCTTTCTGTTGTTGTTTTCTGTCTGCTTAACCATGCTAGCCTAGTCCCTGTACACCGAAAACAAATGAGAATCCAAACACCCTCACCATCATCTTGATCCTCTCTGTGGGAGCACTTGGGTTTCTCAGTAAATTATAGCAACACTGAACACAGAGTGCTGGACAGGGACCGTGTTGATGTATAATTAATGTTGGATATGACTCTAAAAAAATCATCAACTCTTCTGGTGCAACCGAATGCTCCAGAGTGCTTCTATTGACAATCTGTGCAACATTTTTGTTTTTAAGTATGAGCAGTACCGACAGGGTTGTTCCGATGCTGATATCATTATCAGAAAAGCCTCTGGTACAGCCTAAAATGTTGACGTCCATATCAGCAAGTACACAAGTCGATGAACCGATCCGATAACATGGAATTTATTCATTAGAGACAGGACCCCTCCCTGTGTAGAAACCTCCTTATCAATATATAATTTTGTCTGCCATCAGGGCACGCAGTCACCCGGGAAAAGCAAGGTTAACTGGCGATCCATCTCTATTATAGACTGAATTATTGAATAAGGTCATGTTTTTTCTTCAAGTGTAAATGCGTGTTGTGTTGTACCTTGTCAAAGGAGAATTTCGATCACTGTTGGGACAGACAATCAAGTTTATCTATTATATTCTGTTTTGTCCTGTGTTGTTGTTTTTTGTGATTCTGAGAAAAACGGAACGAAACCAATTGTCTTTGCAGCAGCAGTGCCAACAATAATGTCACTTGGAAAAAATTTCTGTTGCCACGTTAACTAAACAATGTCCCTCCTTTATACATGTGCCAAGTGTCAAACACAAAGCTCACACTGGCCCAAAAATAAAAACATATCTCTTCGTGGATGGAGGCACAGCACTGTTGACATTCAGTACGTTTTAGCCACTAGCTTCTATGCTATATTAAGAGTATGTCAGAATAATAGGGCTGTTTACATTGGATATGTTACAAAACACACAACAGTACAAAATAACACATTAAGGAAAGACAAAAGCAAGATACATATACAAGGTACAATATTTTACTAACCACTATACCACCTGTGGATGCTAGCTTTATGTGGAACTTGCTCGTTCTGGCTGGAAACTCAACGCAAGACCCAAGAAAACTCAGACGTCAAAATCCTAAAAAAAAGCAGTAAACTCCCTATGGACTGATGACACATGATTTTTTTTCGCTGATAATGTGAGGAGAGCTAGTTAGCTGTTAGCTGTTAGCAGATGGTGGGCAGCAAAGTCCTGCGATGTGTTTGGCGAAGGGAACTAACAGCGCTGAAGCTAGCAGCTTACAGCTAACGGAGCTAATAAAGCTAACAGGCTGCTTAATGTGACGACACAACGAGTTTACGGTATATAAATGCACTCAATTACAGCTGAGTCCTGTGTGGAGGTGAAAGTACTTTAAACTGGAATACTTTTAACTAACAAGTAAAGATGATAACAAAGTCAAGAAGCAACATTTTTATTTTGGGACCTTTGACTTCAGAGCAGCTCTGGTCTACAAGTCCAGGGAATTAAAATTTCCAAACAAACTGTTTAGCATCACATTATAGCAGTTCAACAGAGCAATTCATATCATTATTGAATATTATCATAATTTATCATTAAATATTATTTCAAATGAGACCCAAGAAGTTCGACCCAGACAAAGACACAGACACACTCAGACTGGCACAGGCACCCACTCACACACGCACACACCAACAAACACATAAACACACACCCACAGGATGCTAGGAGAGCGGGTGGGGGTAAGGGGGGGAGCCACGAGTCAATAAACCCTGTGTAATCTGTTCCCTTTAGTGGCATAAACCATCTGAGAGGAGATTACAACCGTTCTGCCAAAGTAAGAACATGCGAGTTCCTAATGGACAGAAACACTGAACAGAAACAAACACACACACACACACGCACACACACACAAACACGTGTGTGCACCTTCGCACATACTCTATAAAGAACTGTGGAGAGTTAAGAGTAGCGTGCCCCAAGACTGCCGAGAAGTCATGACTCGAGTTTTTAAGATACAGCTGCATGACTTTAATACAGAAAGGCTCTTTTTGACTTTAGGGACAGCGAGGCCGAGAGCTACTGAGAGTGAAGGAGAAAAAAAGAGAGTATATTCCTGCATGTTTTTCAGAAAAGTACTGATTATCATGACAGGCCCACCGTGGACTTGGGCTCCTGCTGAGGTAACCGATGCGCGGCATTGTCAGTTTGTGTGAGATTACGCATCACGGCCTCCATGAGTGGAAGTGGAAGAGCGGAGGGGGTCGGACAGGAGTGGTTGAATGTGTGTGTTCCTCTGAAGAGCTGGAAGGGAGGACGTGTGGACAGGCAAATCAGAGGGCAGAGGGGCTACTTTGTGTGTGTGTGTGTGTGTGTGTGTGTGTGTGTGTGTGTGTGTGTGTGTGTGCGTGTGTGTGTGTGTGTGCATGTGTGTGTGTTGGGGGGGAAGGAGGGACGCTGACTTTATGCATCATTAAGCAGGTGGACTGAGAACACCAGGCAGAGCCGTCACTGTGGAGGGGAGCAGAGCAGACATCTGGCACACAATACAGGACGATACACCCACATGTTAGGAAGAGCCGGTTTAAACACACGTCATCGGGCTAATTATTATTTATGGATCATCTCAAACCAATTACAGTGCAGTTGTTGTCACAGACCACTGTGTGTTTTGTATTATAACAATCTGTTTCTCTTGTGTCATGGAGAGTCTTAAAGCAGAGAGCCCTTCTGTTTGTTTTTGATGTGACCGTTGTTAATCAGCGCCTTCATCCGAACTCTATTAATCTAAGAATAAGACAATACTCAGATTATTACGGCTAAACACTTTAGCCAAGTAATCTCACATTAAGGTTGTAATCGGATCAAACATAACTTGATTAACATTGCTGGATTAAGCTGTCTTTACACCTGAATCAAGATAAAGGTTGACGACTTTTAACTGACAATGTGGCAGATTAAAGGCTTGTTTCGCTCAATGTTAGATAAATACGAATAAAGACGGAGATCCCTGTCTGCACCCTGCATTAGTTTTTTCCATTTGTTTTTCTGAAAGCTTTTGGATGCTGACGAAACTGAGCAGTACCACCAGAAATTGTGTAGCCAATAGTTCTCACTCTCTCTCTCGTTCTGTCTCTCTCTCAACACAACCGGTCGAGGCAGATGGCCGCCCATCACTGAGTGTGGTTCTGCTCCGAGGTCTCTGCCTGTTAAAGGGCAGTGTTTTTCCAGTGACTGTCGCAAAGTGCTTGCTCAAGGGGGCGATGTTGGGTCTCTGTTAATAAATGAATCAAGGAGTATGGTTAAGACCTGCCCAATTTGTAAAGTGTCGTTAGATGACTTTTTTTTTGTGTGAATTTGGCGCTATGCAAATAAAGACTAAAGATTGAGTTCAAGCAAGGCCACCATAGAACATGACAAAGGAGTTTGCACAATGGCGGACATCCGAAAGAATTGGAAAATCTCATTTAGCTAAGATTGTGGTGGAGGTGGTCATCATGTTTTTATGTACAGAAACAACTAATTATCATTGGGGTTCCATCATTACCTACACATACAATGAAAAATACATAAATGTGTTGCATATCACATGCATGTGTCATGCAGTGACTAGCTAAAGCACTGAGCTGCTCTTTAATATGATGTATGGATGGGAGCAGCCTTTTATCATGATGGTTGAGTGTTTTTGGAAGATCATAAAACCATCTGGCGCACAACCACTCCCTCATCTGAGATCCTCATCCTCATCTGCTGTTCTGTCTCCTTGTTTGGTTTCAGGAACGACTACACCGTCTCCCCTAGTGTTTTTGTTGCTGTTAAACTTAACCGTACTTAAATCATCTTGATCCTGCTTTTTTTTGTTGTTGCTGTAACTGTTATCACAGCCAAAGCTCATGTTGGGTCCTGGATTCCACCACCTGCATTAAATTCAGCATTATCACAAGCACCACACATCTGGACTTAAACTTATGGCGTCGATCGAAGGACCACCAACATATACTGGCAAACACACAAAAATAAGGTCGGCTGATCTGACAAGATTGATCCTGAAGACGTCCAAACGTTTTTTTTTACAGGCAAATCATACAGATTGCTGTACTCTGTGTCCACTTACTTCTGTGTCCAAACTTCACCTACCCTCATTGACTAATGGAGCTCTGCCAAAAAAGAACTATGTTTAATTCAATATTGTTTTATTGGTACGGAGAAATTAATTGGATTTCAAGACTGGCTAGAGTCTACAGAGCATTTCAAAACTGAGAGAAATGATAGTTTAGATCGTCAATCATAATGCTTTTAAATAAATCATTAATCAGGGTGGCTCTAGCTCAGGAAGTACAGCAGGTCGACTCATAATCAGGAGGTTGCTGGTTTGAATTCCAGCTCCTCCTAGCTGCATGTCAAAGTGCCCTTGGGCAAGATGCTGAACCACAAATTGCTCCTGATGAGCAGTTGGCACCTTGCATGGCAGCCTCTGCCACCAGTGACAGAATCTATAAGCCGATTTGGACAAAAGCGTCCCCTAAATGCCCTAAATGTAAATGTAATATATATTTT
Source organism: Sparus aurata (assembly GCF_900880675.1). Classification (NCBI taxonomy): domain Eukaryota; kingdom Metazoa; phylum Chordata; class Actinopteri; order Spariformes; family Sparidae; genus Sparus; species Sparus aurata. The sequence goes on from NC_044190.1 coordinate 23,012,805, forward strand.
GGCCAAATCACCCGACATATTACATTCTTATCTTAGTAGCCATCTTATTCCCTTAGCCATGATACCTTGTGCAAATTATGTGAGCGACTTTCGGCCCATCCTGTCTCTTGACCGGAAGCAGCATCTTCCATGGTAATAGGGCAGTAATCCTCATTCCTAGAGCAATTAGTATGACTCATCATTCATTCATGAAAATCTAGGTTCGCAACTTTGCAGAGTAAATACTACTAACACCATTATGATTGCTAAGCCCACTTAGCTAATGCTTCTAAAGGCATCACATCAGCTATTATGATACTTTTGTACTTATGCTAGTTCTGCTGAGCACCCATAACAGTTTCTTCAGTAACCTCCAAGGGAAACCTGCGTTAATTTAATAATCTCTCTAATAATATTGTCGTCCTTTCTTATCATTTACTGTTTATTGCTTGCAGTTTTTCTTTTGGTGTTTAAGTGTTATTTGGGAGTTGCCGATATCAATATACAGGCCAATTTATACACATTTTTTATAACAAATCCCCTCAAATGTGGTTATCAAATCAGTTCGTATGTGATATCTGTAATAGGCCAATAATATCGGGCTACTGCTCCATCAGTTGGGGGTTTTTTGTGTTAAAACTAAAAAACTACAACTAAATCAGGCTAACCATCGGCAGTTATAACAACTATATTGATATAAGCTACAATCAACAAATCCCTTAATTTACTCCAGAATGTTCCTTCTACCACTGGCTCAAAAGTCACCATGCATCTGGATATAAACCTGGCGAACAAACAACCCATGTGAACTCGTATTATTAGGTTTAGAGTTTCACCTCGATCCGGGTATTATTCACAGTATTCAGAGTTACTTGTGTGCACGCAAGCCGACTGATCCTCGGCTCTGACTTCACACCGAATAAAGACAAACATGGCATGCAAGTGAATGCACGGGGTGACTTCATGAAACACACACTGCAGGCACAGGCTGGCTCAGCTTCCCTTCGTTAAAGTGGCTGTCGGAGGCGATATAGTAATCCTGTTTTAATGGCCGTGCCCCTTCCCCCACCATGAAGTGATGGCCCCAGACATACCGCTGCGCCTCTCTTAAGGGAGAAGTGTCAAAACCAAGTCACCACTGTGTCCTTCGCAAAACACATTTGACAACAGTCACGAGCTAAAGAGGAGAAAAAAAAAGATCCATTACCCCTGTGTGATGACTTCTGAGATTCAGTCAGGTGTGTTTCCACAGTGCATGTTAAGTTATAGAGCCATTTGTTCCAAAATAGGACCAACTCCCCGGGAGCCATCTCAGACATTCATTACAATAAACCAGTGTTTGTCTTCTCACTGTAAAGTAATGCCAATCTGCGAGGATTATACCTCGTGTTTAATGTTATCTATGTGGATTACAGAAGAAGAAGAGACTGAATGTACCCTTTGTTTGAATAATGAGAGCCTATAATTAGACTCCACACTACCCTGCTGTGTGATGTTTTTTTGGATTTTCCATTTTTAACTAATGAGACTCCAAAAGGAACAGATTTACAGTTTACCTTATGTGACCCAATAATCCTAATCTGGTGTGATAGCGCCTGTCATGTTGTTAAAAGCCAGATACGATTATATACATTATCACCCTTTGGCCCCTGATATCAAGCAACAAATGACCCAAACAATTTGTCAATTAATGGGTTACTCAGCTGACATGAAATCAATTGATATGAGAAAAAGAATATTCAAGAGATTTATAATGCAATGAGCCCAATTATTTTGTGTTACCAGCTTCTTAAATGTAAAGATTTTCTCAGCTGTATATATTGTAGGGGCTGCAGTTCAGGTTTGTTTAGATTTTTTGATGAATCTGACTATTAATCTCGATAAATTGACTCGTTGTTTGAAGAGTAGAATGTCAAGAAATAGTAGAAAATGCTCATCACAAGTTTCTACACCCTGATGTGTTGTCTTCAAATGATGTGTTTTGTCTTACCAACAGTCCCAAAACATCAAAATATGTAGTATATAAACATAGTAGACGGAAAATCAGCAAATCCACAAACTCCCCAAAAAATTCCAATCAGGGGCGGTTGTAGCTGTAACTGTTTCTAACGACAATTTAATCAACTGGGTCTTTGTAAAGTGAATACATTGTTGGTTTAAGGCTGTCACGACATCAGATTTTCACTACATGATTATTGTGGCCAAACGAAATCAAGATAAAGACACCATTGTGATATCTATAGACCATTTGAATAAAAAGAAAAATGCTATCAGTCAAATCCATCCTTAACTTTGTTTAATGTTTGTTTTGTCCATGTGTAAGATGGAGAGAGAGTCTGTGTACAAACAGACATTATACATAATGAACAGCAAAAAGTAGGGGTGGACTGGCGAATATTCAGCATTTTTTTTATTAACAATATCATCGTGATTTTGTCAGCTTGCCAATAAAATAAATAACTTAAAAACAGCAATACTTTTGCTCTGATGCAGCATAATTTCTCTGTCAGCAGTCAGCAGTCAGCACGCTGCAGCCTCTGATTGGTCACAGGAATCAATAGAAGGAAAAGTAATAGCTTATCAACACTGAATAATCTGAATCTGCAAAGAAACTAGTGACTTAAGTTTACAAATGAATGGAGTGGAGAGGAAGATAAAAGATAAGAGAAATACTTAAGGAAGTACCTCAAATTTACACTTGAGTTCAGCGCCTGAGTGAATTGTACTACTGGTCATTCATATTTTTACTGCAAATGTATTATTATTATTGTAATAATAATAATAATAATAATAATAATAATAATAATTATTATTATTATTATTATTATTATTATTATCATCGGCAACAAATATCAGTTATCGGCACACATGGTAACTAACATCATCATCGGTATTGGTATCAGCCATTTAAAAAAAACAAAAACATAACAATCAATCACTTGTGAAAAGGCAACCAGATTCATTGAAAAACAAAACAGTCCACAAGTTAAAACATCTGCACTCTAATATTCACAGGATATTTTCATCATCACGTGCATTATTAACACCATGTCCATATTTCATTTTCTAATATCAGTATCAGTATCTGGTTTTAGTCTGCTGGTTAGACAAAGAAAACGTTTTGAAGATGTCACATTGGATTCTGCAAAACCTGTGACGGCTATTTTTAAAATGTTTGCAGCATGTTTTGCTTCATTAGATAGCCAACAGATTGCAGGACATGAGCGGGCAGGGAGATGACAAATGACATGCAACAAAGGTCCTCAGCTGGACTCAAACTGGACTCATTACAGTGCGTGACCCGCGCCTTAAACCCTGCCAGGACGCCCAGTAAGAGAGGAGCATTTTTTTACATGTTGTAGTGTTTTTTTTTTTTTTTAGATCAATTGATTTGTTAATGAGCTTAAAATGGATCGAGTTGTAAAGCAAAACAATCATTGTTTGCGGTAAAACCAATGATGATAACAAATGCTAAAAAATAATGACATAAGGGTAGCAGCATATGAGCAGCTAAGTTAGATGGGTTAGTCCGATTATTGGGACCGGTATTCAGCAGTTTCTGATTATTAGTATCTGATTTTTCTGTCAGATTGCAGATGAAATACACAGATTTAAAAATGTGCTGGTTTGGCTCTGATGCGACATCCCGTCCTATCCATATCTGACTGGCAACACATCGCCCTCAGCAGCCTATAAACACTGAACAATCTGAGGAACTATTAACTTAATGCATCAAATAAATGACGTGGAGAGGAAGTTTAAAGTGGCAGGAAATGGAAATACTCAAGGAAGTACCTCGAAATTGCACTTAAGTACAGTCGGTAAATTGTACTACTGGTTATATGCAAATGTAACAAACATATCAGCACACAGCAGCAGGTAGAGAGCAGCTAGGTTTGATGGGTAAACATTACGGGTAGTTCGATTATTGTGGCCGATATTCTGCATTTTCTGTTTTCTGCGGATAAAATAAATAGATGAATGTGCAACTTTGGTACTTTGCACTCAAGAACCGTACTTGAGTAAATTGCACTTCAAAACATCACTGGTTGTTTGAAATCCTGACACAAAGAGTTTGCTTTTAAGGCTGAAACCAGATATCGGTCCCTAACATCGGTTTTCAGTCTCCTTGATTTTCTAATGATCGGTCTCCTCCCTGAATAAAAAAAAGCCACATACCTGCCTAGTAAACAACAGACTTTGATGCCAATCAAACTAGCTGGAAACACAGACGTACTGTAAAAAGCAGCCAATGATAATGAAGCACTTAGCATCAGCTCCCTGCGCACGGTGAGCTAAACGCAGGCGGCACGAAGCTACTGAATAAGTGATCAGCGGAGAAATCAGCAGACATTTTTTTTCTCCCCTTACTAGATCACAAAAATAGATCTGAGAGCAGACACATGAGAAGAAAAAAAAAGAAAAAGAAAAATCACAATTGGAAGCTGAGCACATGAGCGATCGCGGAGAGAGGCTGGAGGGAGGGGGGAGGATGGAAGAAAAAACAAAAAACACACGTTATGTATCGGACGGCGCGCGATTGTTGTTGTGAATACACCTGCTCTGCGCTGTCATCCTCCGTGACCCTCAGCGGCGGGTCAGAGCAAACACACAAACACAACAAACAACAACACTGTGCAACCGTACTCCTCCTGAAGCGCCTGCTGTGTGTGGATGGACACCACCGGCGTGAATATGTAACAGTTGTTGAAGGCAAAGAGAGAGAAAGCGAGATGGACAGAGATGGAGGCAGCTCCGACTTCCGCCAACAGCTGCTCGGCTTCAACTTCGCACGAGAAACAGGCAACGGAGAGGAAGAAGAAGAAGGTGATGAAGAAGAAGAGAGACGGAGAAGGGTGGAGGTGGAGGTGGAGGTGGCGATGTAGGTTGTTTTTTTATCATGACAACAAAGCTAAGGAGCTAATTTTGAAGCCATTTTTTCCCTCCACATGAAAACACGCACCACCTTTTTTGCCACTCACACGCGCGCACAAACACACGCTCCCCCATCCTCACGCGCACCTCCTCCTCCTCCTCCTCGCTACTCACCACAGCTGTCTCTTAGTGGGCAGGCAGTCTTTGTTGGAGGCTGTCACTCCCATGGCCATCTGCATCACCGTGATGTATTTCTGGTACTTCATGTTGTCCTCCTTCGCCACCACTGTCGCCGCAACTGCTACAACTACTACTACAAAAACTACAACAACTACAACTATTTCTACTTCTAGGGATCCGCGCGCCACAAAAGCGGCACAGGTGAGCGTGCATTCAAATGTCTGTTATTGTCCCCTGGCACCCGAGGAGGCATCTCCAGAACCGAAAGCGCCATTTCCACGTCTGGAGGAGAGTTGACAGGGAGAACGCTCCCCGAGGAGCTCAACGAAAGGTACCACGCCGCCGCGACCCATGTCTCTAATCTCATTAGAGCTCAGAATAGATTGGCTAATCCATTCAATTTTTAGTCAGGACCGGGTCATTGTTGTGGTTCGTCCCCCCCCACCTCCCACCTCCCAGTCGCGGCCACTTTGTTTTTTTTCTCTACTGTTTGTCTCCCCCTTTCTTTCTTTCTTTTTCTAATTTTTTCTTCTTCTGTTTTTCTAAAAGAGAAAGAGACAAACAGGAGTCAGAGCTCGGATGCAGCGGCGGTGGCACCCAGGCGTCTGCGAGGTAGGAAAGAGAGTGAGCGTGTGTCCAACCAGAGAGGGAGAGAGAGCAGGGGAGTGACAGAGGAGGAGGGGGAGGAGGAGGAGGAGGAGATAGAGGCAGCAGCAGCAGCGGCGATGTGCTGGCTTAACAGAGGGGGGGACCTAGCCTACTACTGCTGAGTAATATCTCATTGTGGCACATTTGGAGGCAGCGTTTTCAGTGTTTTTCTTTTTCTTTTTTTTTTTGTCCAGGATTTGGTTTTAAGGGTTGGTGGGAAACACTTAAAAAACTGGAGCTCAGAGAGGATGGAGAGGAGTGAAGCAACAGCAGCGTGAACAAAAAAGAAAAAAAAAATACTAATTAAAAAAATAGAAATTCAAATGCAATATGATCACACAGATCCATTTGTAATTTAGAAGAATTGTAGCTACAGAAGTAGTAACTCACTGTTATTAATACAAAACCCACAGCCACAATAAATCTCTGTAGTTTCTGCAAACAGTGTTTATGTTGGAACTACGGTACAACTCGCACAGAATAGGTTTTTATCAGCGACAGTGTAATATCCCTTTAAGGAATTAAGAGGGGTTTTTTTCTTTTTGGTTGTACAAACACTTGACCCTAATTTCACAACATGAAACTTGATAGAAACTGGAAATATATTTATTCTAATAACACTTTATACAAACAAATTCAGTGTCTTAGATAAGCAACTGTGCACAATAGACGCCAGTATAACACTGCAACCAATTTGATGTTGTGACATCGCTGTGCTAGTGGTCTGGTTAGGTTTAGAGACAAACATCACCTGTTTAGGCTCAGGGAAAGATCATGTTTTAGCTTACCTGCTTCTGTCGCCACAAATACGCATGGAAATTTCCCCTAAGTCTTAAAAGTAACATCTGGTTTTGTCCCCACTAACACGGTTGGAAAATGTCCCGACCCAGTGGTTTCACGCATACAAATGCTGAGCGTTTATCGTTCTCCTGGTTGGCAGTCTGGACCACCAACACCATCCCCTCCCCCCACTGATATTGAAAGCCAGCTCATGTACCTGTAACATGAACATTAAAAGACATGCGTTGTTGACATTTTTATTATGCGTATGACACGTACAACTTTAATGTACCCATAGTTTTCAAAGATGTTAAATGACAACATTTTATTCTGACGACTGTGCTGATTTATGTGTTGCACCGTCATTTGTACTGCATCTTTCCCTTCATCTTATTTGATCTTATTTTGCTTTGTATTTTATCTCACCGTGTATAAAGTATAATAAAGTACATTTGTACCTTTTATTAGAGATAAATATATTTCAGGTGGTTTAGTAACGGCATCTCTGTTGTCTCTATTTAGAAATATAATTGAATAAACACTAAACTATTTTTTCATATATATATATACAGTTTTTTAGTATTGTTGAGGAAGCAGTCAAATGTATTTCCCTATGTATACCAAGCATCTGGCCACAAAAACTTTCTTCGGGATGAATAAAGCTTTATCTTCTTTTCTGTCAAATCAACAGAAGTTGTTTGTGTCTCATTCAACTACTGACCTTGTTGCTTAAATCTCAATCTCCTTAAGTAGCCGTACAGTGCTACTCTGCAGGTTTAACTGAACGAGGAGGGGAGTCACCATGATCTTATTGGCGGCTCAGTGAAACTGAGCCAAGCAAAGCTAATTAAGAAACTGCTCAGAAAGGATAGAAGAAAACAGAGCACTTAATATTTTATGAAGCGAATACACTCGTGTAAATACATAAAATGTTTGCTACAACAGCTGGCATCAATGAGAGAGAACACAAGTTTTTTTGAGAGATAAGTAAACTTGCCTTTATTCTTTATCACGTGTGCGTTCTCTTACTGCCAGTCGACAGAGTGATGTGAGCATGTTGCATGTTTCTTCAGGACTGTAGGGTGATAAGGAAGAGCGTGATGTAACCATAAAGACTCCTTCTGTGTAAACCCCTTTGGGCAGGACCATTAACCTTTAGATAAGTTGGCAGAGAGGCTGGAGAGCATCTTGGGCTTTTTTCTTTTTTTTCTTTTTATACAATGAAACTGCACCATGAGGTGAGACAGCACATCTCTGTCGCTGTATTTACATATTTGTTCGGACTAATAAACAGAATGAAGGAAGGGAGAGCCGCGGTGTATAAACCACAGTCGACTTGAGACGGCCCATGCGCCGGAAAAAGTAAATCTAGATATAAACTCTATCTGGAACGAGTGACACCGCGATAAAATTGCCAAGGAGAGAAGTCAGACAGGCAGGTAAGTCGTGTTGGATGGGGCAAGCTGGTGAGCAGCTGGTGGGGAAGGTCAGCGGGGAAACTGCTGTTATCAGCACTGCTTGATATTGGCACGTATGAAAACAACAGAAAAACTCACCAAAGAAAATCACCTCGCCTTTCCTCTGACTCCTCTCATGTTTGTTTACAGTTCTTGGAGTTGCAAAGAGGATTAAGTGAACACACACACACACACACACACACACAGAGGCACACCAGTGCCCTGAAGGAGACAGAGGATGGAGAGGTCACTACAGCAGTGATATGGTCTTTAGCCAGGAGGACAGTTGAGACTGTGAATGACGCACAGCCCGCAGCACACTGTCAATACTCTCTGTAGTCTCTCTTCCTAACAGAAAATGTACTGCTACTTGGTGAAACTGGCTTTGCAAATTGACACCATATCCTCGATAATCAAAACCGATTCTTTGTGCCTCTAAAACAACACACCCTTCCTGTTAGAGTGCTCAGTGTGCAGCATGTGCCAACTTCTTTCTGTGCTAATTTCGCTGGCCTCCAACATATGTCCGGCTGAATGGTTCAGTTATGTGTCAACATCTGCTTGATAAAACTACACCAGGAGTCTCTTTCATCGTCTTTATATGCACTGATATAAATGGCCAGCTCAAAACACAGCTGTCATCGTTTTGATTTTTACGGCGAGCGAGCGATGGAGAAGAACCCTGGATTGGTTGAAGAGTGAGATTTCCCTCAGGAGCAGCAACCATCCAAATGTGTTGATCCCCCCCTCACCATAAATTACACTATCCCCTGGCCCCTGGCCACGATTAATCACATGACCACAGCAGCCAGATTAAATCTGTAGCCTTGGACTGTTCTCCTGTCTCACTCTCTCTCTGCCTCTCTTTCATGCACGAGGCACACAAATAATCAACGAGCACACACATGAACACAACATCAGCTAAGCACCTCGTAATGTATGTTGTGACAAATATACAGGTTACAACTACGAGTGTGCCGTCACAGAGATTAGTCACCGTGTGGATGGTGTGTCATCATCCACCTGTTATGTGTCACTGTCTGTAGGCTACAGCTCCTGATGCTGTTTGCAGCCTGTAACTCAACACTTTACTGCAGAGCTTTAATTTTTTCACGGCCAGAACTGCATAGCCACAGCAACACTGGCTCTGGGCTTGTCCCTGACACTTGATATGCTTTCATATTTCGAGAAAGAAATGATGTAAGTTAAACAGGTACAACATGAAAGAGACTTTTAATTCCATAAAGAGCAGACACAATTATTTAACAGGTCTACAGGGAAAAGCAAAGCAGTATAAATTGCATAGTGGGTAATGTGGGTAATGTAAAAAAAACAATCTACTGGTACTGATGCTATAAAACTGTTGGAGTCATTAAGGACACTTTACCTCTTTAATTCCACACATTTTTATTTTTTTTCTAAATGTGGTTCCTGTGACATCACTGGAGGCAATTAGCACACATTTATACTAATACTAGATTTCTTTCACATATGCAGCTGTACTCCCCTGGACCTGTAATGTGGAGTTACCCTTTAATCATTTTTCAGTCAATTTTCAAGCATTAATTACTAACAATTGAATGGACGAGCTTCTTCAATGAAGATCTTCTGCTTCTGTGTCTTTTGTAGCTAAATTGAATATTTCTGGGTTTTTAGACAGTTACATTATGAAACTGAGATGGACATTTTCCCCTATTTTGTTTTCTGGAAAAATTGGTTCATTTGGTAATCAAGAAAATAATCGCTGTACAGTTCATTAGGGAAAGTCATTGTTAGTTCCAAGCCTATTTTCTTATGATGGTCTTTGATATGAATACAACATGGAAAAACACATGATTATTCATTTGAATTGGTGTCACTTGCCACTTGACGCCCCAAACTTTAATCTTTACAATGTACTGAAATACATGCGGGTGTTTACAACATGCCTATTAGACTAAATGTGTCTTCGCACCAAGCCTGCCTTTTCATTCAGACTAGCTTGGAAGGCTTAGAAAGTGTTGCTAAAAATGGGACACTGAATTAAGTAGCAGAATGTCACTATGGAGAACATCCTCTGTTTTTTAAATTTGGATTGTAAATGCTGAGCTAAAATTAGATCTGAGATAACGCTGGGTTCATTTTCACACTGATTTGGGTCGCAAGACCATCTAATAATGGTGTAATGCTGAAGTCATATAATGCTATTCTGTAATATAGAAGTTATGGTAGTTATGGTTATTTCTATGCAATCTATTTGTATTTGAGAGAGAAAATACAAGGAAAGCAACAGATGTGATGCAAGTAGGGGGTCCAGCTCGAGCTAATATGCAGCGCTGGTCCCACTTTTGGAGTATAAAAGAAGAAAATGTCAAAAACAAAGTGCAGGTCTGCGTTGTAATGTAAGGCGGAAAGGAGCTATAGCTAACAGCAGTATCTGCGTGATAAAAAAACCCGCCTGTGACGTGTGTGAGACTTGCCAGAGAGCAGTGATGTGATAAGAAGAAACACATGGACCGCCAGACATGGGAGCTGCTGAGGATGCATTAAGCATATGAATCAGCCAAGGGTAATGCAATATGTAAATGAAACAGTTGTTGAAGTGAACGTGCCTGCTGTTGTTTCAAAATTGCATGTGAGGAGCAAGGGGCACGACTCAGTGCTAACACATGTGCATTCTATACTGTTTTTTCCTCTCAGTCTGAACGCTCTATCTCAGGAGGAGAGGGAGGAGATGTGGATAGAATCATTGTTTTGATAGCCCCAAAGTTAGGTCGAGTTAAGTAACCGGTAGATTTCCGTTAAATACCCAGCGTCAACACAGTTTTAGGGTAGAGCACAAGGGTGGTGAGGTGATGGAGGTTGAGAGGAAAAAAAGCTAACAGAGGGGGAGACTGGGAGCGAATGCCAAGAGCCCTGGATATTAAATGACTGCTGTTGCTGCTCGGACAGTGATTTATGGTTCAGCTTCCGAGGTGTAGGGTGTGTGTGGGGAGGGAAAACAAGGACGGTTCCACATGAAGGGGGATATACATGTAAACAGATATTCCACACGACGTTTGCAGAGAGAACTGAATTTTCATTGCAACTCCGTGCGCGAGTCTATACATCAGCGTGTGTTTTATAGAGTGTTACCTGACAGTGAGGTGAGGCTTTGTGCTCCTGTGCCTTCTAGTCAGCGGGCTCTGACACCAGCAGCTTCCTCCTCTCCTGCCCTCCCACTGTCACCTTTATTAACAGTCTGCCAGGTGGAGACTTTCTTTCCTAAGTGTCCCACTGTAGCGTCAGATTTGCTGAGGTAAGTGATGAGCCGAAGCACAAAGAGCCTGTGGGAGGGAGGCAGCTCTCCCTCCTGTTCAAAACGCACTGTTTACAGGTAACACAGAGCGGCAATATACACTAGTTTAAGACAATACAATACAAAGCACCTCAGTGTCGGGTGGTCTGCCCTGTTGCTCACATCTGTGTTAACCCCTTAAGGAACACCGTTCGGAACACCCTTCACTAAACGAACACCCTTTGTAAAAACGAATAGTTTTTTTGCTAATAGTTTTAAGCATCAGATCTTAACAGTATATACTCACTGTTGGAAAGCTGAGACTGTCGTGATTATTTTAAGCCCAAAAAAGTTATTTCCAGACCATGTAATAGCCTTCTAAACTCACCATGACACAACATTAGAAAGAGCCCTCTACCGCAAGAAGCAAGAATGCCTACATACCTTCGGAGTGTTCCCTTTTTCCACAGCTACAACGTCATGCCACAATTTTTTTTTTTTCATAATTCGCCAAGAGTCCATAGAATGGGAATATCCATTTCATTTTACCCAAAACTAGCTACAAGTGTCAAACAAGCAAGAAACCCCAGGGTCTTAGCTTTCATTTGAGACCAAGATGTTTCTAGGTAAAGGGCATCTAAAGTTATAAGCCTTTGAATCTCAGTAGGCGCTCTTGGAAAAAAAGGACCCAAGCAAAACGCACAGACATGCTTTTAAAAAAAAAATTGTGAAAAATCATTTTTTTAGTCTTTTGACTTCAAATTTTGAGTGTAGCAAGCCGAGACCTGTGGCTATGGCCTAATTGTGTCTGCTGTGTCCATAGACATACCTGAACCCTTATATCTTAGTCAGTTCACTGACATTTGAATTGGACAGAAACCAAAACCTGTATGTCATAGAATCACACTTACACTTCTAGAAAAAACTTGAGGGTGTTACCTTTCCAATGGTACCATCCCTGAGTCTCAAACTATGTGGGAGCTGTCATGCTTTTACTTTCGGTATGTCGTTTTGGAAAAAGGTTAATACGTCCTGGCTGCCTTTTAGTCTACCGTCTAAAGGTTGGACTTGTTTTCACAAGTGCTGCGTAGTCACACGATGACAAAATTTGCCTCTCTGCTTAAGACGTTTGAATAAAGAAATACTTTATCCTGTATTATGTAAACACTCTTGATGTGACAATGGATTAGGGTTGGGCTGGTGAACAACACCAACATCCAGGTGCCCTACCAGAGAGCACAATGAATAACTTGTGAGTTGTTTCTATTATCATTGTAAATTATTTTTTTTCCCGGTAATCTTGCCCGGTTAGGCGAACTTATATGCTCGCTTAAATTTGTGGCAGCTGTGTTTCTTTTTCTGCGGGCTGTCAATGTGTTTTTTTCTATTCACAGTTTTCTTAGCCAAGCGTCCGCAGTGTAGCTAGTCGACTTACTTTGCTTAAAGCTTCAGAGGCTGAATGCAGCCAAGTCACAGACATGCGGTGCGGAGACGAAGATGCTTTCAAACCAAGAATGGGAATGTATGTATGTTGGTGGTGACGTGAGACAGTGGAGGTTGCCGTCAGAGCGACAGCACATGGCATGACAAGCACATAGAGAATAATGGGTTATCTATATTGGCTGAAAAAATATCCAAATCCTGCATTTTGTAATAACATTGTTGGTCCGCTACAACTGCTTTAAATGCAGGCAACCAGCGGGAAAAAAAAACATTAAGAAACAGCTCCTGTTACCAAATAGTCTGGACAAAAAAAAAAAAAAAAAAAATACACTGTTTAAAAAATCAAGATATAAAGTTTTAATTATGAGGGGTGAAGGTGGGCAGATTTTCATGCTAGCTGTTTCCCCTTGTTTGCAGCCTTCATGCTAAGCTAAGCTAACGAGCACTTGGCTGTAGCTTAATATGTAATGGAAAGATATGAGACCAGCTCTCCTATTCTCAACAAGAAAACAAATACCAATAACTCCCCAAATGTTTCTTCGATGCTTCTGTTTTAAAACCTGCCATGCATTGTTTCCAGGTTAATTTTAAGGAAGGGCATTTTTCATTGTGTTGGCAGCCTGTTTAAATTCTACATAGTGTTTGTGTCCCACAGAAAACCGAGGGTGAAAGAAAATGTGTGTGCGTTTGTACGGCTGATGCTTCTTCGACAGACAGTATTACTGCTGTTTACCGTCTTTAGTTAGATTAAGTAGATTAAAAGTCATGATATAAAGTCATGAGAGCTCCTTACTTAGAAAATCCATGTGCCCCTCTTGGGAGGTACAGAAGATCTCCACCGCCTGAGAAAAAAGACAAGGAATATAGAGGTAAGTATCAGACGAGTTATGGGATAAACTACCCGGTCTTCAGTCTAAACCCCCTCGGCTCAACCTTCAAATAACACCCCTGGGGTATTAAGCATTTGCTGAATGACTTGGCAAAAGAGATGTTACAATCCACAGATTTATGTTACTTAGCGAAGGTTGACAGAGCATACTGGCTTTTTTTCAGCGATGCCCTGCTTGACATTCCCACACAGACACACCTGGGAGCTCCTCAGCAGAACCACAGTCCTCAGACTGAGGGCTGTTAGATTTACTTTTATATTACACTAACAGCTTGACTCTGATTCACATCATCCTTTTATCCACTTTTCTATAGCACACAGTTATACAGTAATTATCTTAATCCTTGTGAGACATGGAGGGGTTTTATTTTATCTACAAACCGTGCATGTAGTTGGCTGTGTGTTTGTATATGGTACAGTGCTGTAGGTGCTGCCATGCGTGTGCTGTGAAGGCTGTCGCTGTGCATCTAATCATAGCAATCTCAGCCAAGAGTGAAAATAGACTATTACACCATCTGTGTGTGCATATATTCAAGTAAGAGAGGGCCATAAAGTTCCAGTCTTATCCCTGTTGCACAGCTAAGTATCCTATTGTGCAGATTCGAATTGAAGTCACATTTGTAAAGGTAATGATGCTGGTGGCAGATATTACATTTGAAAAAAAAATGAAGGAAAGACATCAGATTGCTCAGATTTGTGCAGCATCATTAACTGAGGCGAGCTTTATGAGCTTGAAGAAGGTCTCAAAGTGTTTTTAAGGTCGCTGGTCAAAGACTTGGGATTAACGCGCATATGCAGTGGTTGACTACAAGCAAAGATTAGTCATAGAGCAATAATCAAAAGTAATGAAGCTTATATCAGGATGTGGGTTCTTACTGTAACCACCAACAGCTAAAAAAAAGATATGTTCATTGCCATTTCACTGTGCATTGGTGCTAAATGAAGCTTTCTATCAGCGGCGGAAAGTCTGTACTCAAGTGCGACTGCAGTTACATCACTGAAATATTACTCAATTACAAGTCAAATTAGTGGTCTTTAAATAAGAATTAAGTCTAAATTACTCCCAGCTCCTGCTCTCTTCTGCTCAGTGGTCATGGTCACCTCTCCAAACCTGCACCGGCTGCAGAGCCGTAATGTCGAGGTTTTCATTGGTTTCGATATTAATTCAAATTGTACACTCTACTCAATTATGATTTTGAAAGTAACTAAGCAGGGTTAATGATGCTATGCATACTTGAGTATGAGCAAAATTACAGACATGAAAAGTCACTCAGAATAGTACAATTACACTAATATGAGCATTTGTAATTAGTGCCTTCCACTCCTGCTTTCTACTGTCAGAACATTAAAGTCTGCGTTGTTCATTTATGCACCCAGATTTCTGTCTCTTAAAGGTTGTGGGGTCATGGTAACAACTGACTCCATTATTCATACTACAGAGAAGTTATTAGCTGGAGTCTTTCGATGCAGCTTACTGTGGCAGAATAAACATTAGGCTGCTGGCTTTGAAACTGAGTTGAGGTATAAATAATGATGTGACATGTCGATCTCATTAGGCCCTCTGAAGTTGTCTCCTCTGGACAATGATTAGCTGTATAATGTACAAAAACATGTGTAAGGGTTATATTCTCTCTGCAGAAACCCAGCGACCTCCAGTATCAAATCTTTGTTATTACAGTTTCTGATAAAATGTATGTGTGAAGCAAAAATAAAAACACAGCTGTATATGTTGCTTTTCTCTTTAGAGTGCAGAAACCCAGTGTTGACACAGCACACACAAGCTGTGCTTGAGATTCTTTCAAATGATACTCTGTGGTCTGGCAGTTAATTATCAGAGTGAACGGGCAAACCAAACAACAGCGAGGCCAGGCCGCTCGCATGTTCAAAATGAAGCACGAGAAGGGAGAGATCAGATAGTCCTGTGAGAGCCCACTGGACTGGAGTGTGCATGTCTCTACTGTATGTGTGTGCATCATTGAGTCCTTTGACTTTCATTGCCATGTCTTGTGTGGTGAATGTTTTTCATAACAAGATATAAACTTTAAACCCTCTTCTCAATACACACAAGCAATGCGCTTTTTTTTTGAGCAACACATAATTATAGATATGGAGTGTTTGGCAACTATCTCGCTCTTAGAGTAGGAAATGCCTGTTATAAGCCCCATTGCTAAAGGGAGGGACAGTTACGCCATTAAAAGGTACGAAGACACAGTGAGGGGTCATTGCTGTTCTGCCTTTGACCCAGCAGGAAGAAGAGTGAGCAGGTAGGACAGGGTAGAGGTGTAATGTGTTGATAACATGTTGTGTGTGGGACCCACCACAAGTATATAAAAAAAAACATCTAGATGCAATTAGCAAGCTACAGTAACTCAAAGTGAAACTCAGCTGAAAATGTCATAATTGGGGGCACGATGATGTCCCTCACCCTCCGAGCAGAGGACAGGACGAGACGCCATCTAGAATCACACACTGGGTTGGCGTTATGCTGGTGTTGTTTGATCCAGTGTCAAAGATAAAAAGCAGGCGGAATGAAGGGTCTTTGTTTTGCTGTGTAAAAGGAGCTTAAGGTACAGAAATCCCTCGGTCAACTTTGAAACATGGTGGTGCATACACATGTAAATTTTTGGCCTTTCAAAATGTAACCTTTTTATGTATACAGTACACCCACTTCATTTCTCGTTCATCTGATGTGAAGTGGCTGTGGCTCAATGTGTCTCCAGGCCACAGTAAAATAAAGCATTTTTCTGTGGCCTGGAGACACACTAGAGACCCCGCTCTGCAGTCACAGCCAGAGTTATGTCACATGCTACCTTTTGTCAAAGTCACACCAGCGCAGTCCAAAATGTTGCATACAAGTTTCAAGTCAGGCCAGTCCAATAAGGCTGGGTGGATGTGTTTAGACAA
The DNA here is from genome assembly GCF_900880675.1 of Sparus aurata. NCBI lineage: Eukaryota > Metazoa > Chordata > Actinopteri > Spariformes > Sparidae > Sparus > Sparus aurata. The sequence goes on from NC_044190.1 coordinate 23,029,216, forward strand.
AGTTAGTGTACAGTGCTGCACCATAATTATGGTAATCTCAGTATGCTTAAGTCTGCAAAAAGTCATACTTTCTGCTTTCTACTTTACAACTACGGCTTCACACAGAGTCAGTACTGGTAATTGTTGCAATTTCTCAGGTCGTCAGTCAATCAAAGAGCTACTGTAAAGAAACACAGAAAGCACTTTGAGAGGTGGAAGGATGAGCTAGTGGTCAAGCTAACCAGGGCAGACAAGCTATTATTATCTGTGATGACTACCTATCTGTACAGTAAGATGCAGTCAAGTGTTCTCCAGTCCAGTCCAGTGTAGAAATAAGTCCAACTGTGCCAGACTAGTGTGTTCCTCAATCAGAGCCTCTCCATCTCATATCAGACAACCGCGGCAAAAGCCTCAATGAGCCAACGGAGCGCTGGACGATGAGGAAGCCTCTTGTATTTTGTGCCATTTCTCTTTTTTTTTCATATCATTAAACAGTTACAGTGTACATATTATGTATAAACAAGTCTTATTTATTTCTTGGCTTTTTATTCAATTGTTTATTTTTTACTATTATTATTGTTTATTGTTATATTGAACTGTCCTTTGGCTGCTGTGACGCACAGATTTCTCCATTTGCGGGACTAATGAAGGAATTCTGATTCTGAATTCTGATTCATTTACCGGTTAGTTAGCGGTTAATGGTTGTCAGGTCAAGCAGGGTTAGCAACAGCAAAATAAACCAAAACTGACGTCTGCACTCCTGTGTGTTTTGTGTTGCATCTTTGATCATTCCTGACTTTGTTTCCAACATGCATGAAGCCATTCTTCCCTCTCCAAGTTCCATCACTTTGGGGTCTGCTTGAACAACAGTAACAGCAGCATGCATCACACAGCATTAAACTTGCACAAGGTGTTAAAACCCTGTGTTGTTCCTAGGACGCACGAAAAGTGCTGTAATGTGCTAAAATATTGAAAACAAAATGATGAAGCTTGTATGGGGGCAGGTGAGTAGGCGGAGTAAGTATGTGAGAGAGAGAGAGAGAGATTCTGCTGCACCGAGCAGATTTGCAGGGCCAAGGTCAAGGTCACAGCAGGCTTGCTTCCCGCCAGAGGCAGAGGTAACCTGAACCAACAACTGCAACACAAGAGAGCCCACACTATCTCCAGCCTGGGTGTGAAATGAAAAAGAAAAAAAAAAAAAAAAAGGTTGCCCTTGTGCTGGTGTGAACAGGCGATCTATGAAAACATATGCAGATTTTATGCATGCAAGAGATATTTTGCAGGTCCACAGATCAGATTATATTGCAGGTCATGTGATGCTTTTCTTTCTTTAGATCTTTTGTCAGACGACTCTCCCACAGGATTTTTACTATGATTTTTCCACAGTGATTTTATCATCAGTATTTGAAGTGTTAAATCATAAGTTATCAATGTTTCAGTGAGACAGTAAATGCTCATAACAACAATCCAGCTGAACAACTTCACGGTCCATGTTGGTGCTCAAAGCAGAACCGTTCATTGAGGCAGCTCAGCACACACATTGAAATATTCATGTGCTCTACATGAACTGTGCTTTCATCTATAAGTTAAAACCTCGGGAGAGGGTGTAAGCATTTTACTTTGAGAGTCTGGCTCTAATAAACATTTTGGTGGAGTAAAATGTGTCAGCGAGGCAACAGAAGGGTGAGACAGTGTGTGAAATCAGAGCTCAGGAAGAATCTCATGACATGTAACATGTCTCTCTGGCGAGGCGGATTTGGATTTCAGTAATCATGCTTGCTCCATGCGTTCTTGATGTGATGAGAAAGCACTGCTGGTAAATGTATTTTAGAGGGTAATTTATTCAACATTTTTTTTCCAGGCTTTAAACCCAGGATGCTGCAGTTTGCCTGAAGCTAGTGAGGCGCAGAGTATATTAAAGTTTGGAGAAACAGAACTCAGATTCAGACGTCGAACTGCAACAAATCTCAACTATGAAACCATCTGTACATCTGCATATTCATCTATATTTACATTAAAAGCTTGATATCCAGGTCAAGTTCAATCAGATATTTTTATGCCACATGCTTCTTGTGGAGGATGTGATCACTTCAACTGAGAATCAGCTCCAAGATGCCCAAACCCCGTCACCTCCCTTTTATCAAGAATCTGCTCCACAACAAGATTACACTGAATCCCAACACTCAGGCCCAGTGAGACCAGCATCCTGCTGACGAGCATCAAGATGATTCACACTGGGGCTGTGCGACACCAAAAACTTGGTACCTACCCTGATATACATCTTTTCATATCCAGATAAATATACCTATCACACTAAGGCGCATTTCCTGTAAATTCAACTAATACATAGTTTATATAAAATAAACACATTGAAAGGCTTTTTTTTTGTTACATTTTAAATGCTTCACTTAAAAGACCAAAATGATTTTCTTGACAAAATAATACTCATATTACATTATTTTTTTTTTGTTTTTATTTAGGTCCTTTGTGCAAATTTCTCAAATATGCTTGCATGAAATATAAATTTAATCCCTGGTATCTCGTACTGTTTTACATGATTCTCGTGTGGATGGTAAAAACGTTCCGTTATTTCATTAATGTCAAATAGGACGGATGCATGTGAGTGTTAACATCGTCAGACAACTGACTTTGGCTGAAATGAGGCAACCAATGCTTGGTCTTCAGGTATTTCCATGTTTTTGAGGGTCTATCTGATATCAGTGTGTTGATGTTGTTCCAAGAACATCATAATTAATGTTGTTCCAGGACCATCAATTCTAATTACAAGAACAGGACAAAGTCCATTTCAGATTTTGCTGTTATTAAGAATCAACTCGGATAAGCTCTCAGGAAATGTCCAAGTTGTTATTTTGATCACGTTGATTACTCTGTTGTAAGCCCAGACCAAGAGAAAACTACAGTATATGATGAAGAGGGGCAGTGAGAGAACCAGTGACGGACACCCCCAACTTACACTGTGTATAACTGAGAGGTCTGCCTGCATAGGTGTCAGCCGTCTCACTGATGGACTCCCTGACAAGATCAGCTCACAGGGCCAGGCGACACTAATGGGCTGTCTCCACTCTTTTTCTCACTCATGTATAAGCTCTGTGAGATACCTGGAAGTAAGTCTCTTCTCAGGGTAGCTGCTAGATAAGAGCGGTCACCTTCCTAGCAGGAAAAGACCAAGGTCTCAGACTTGGCGGGGCCGTTTCTCATCCTGACAGCATCACATCCAGCTGCAAACCAACACACCGGAGATTTCAGCAAAGCCAGTTCTGGACCCATAACAACATCATCCACAAATAGCATAGCTGCCACCATGTCACTTGTCTCCAGTTGAGCCCCCTTGTCAAGACTTCCCAGCGTATCTTGGATGTGTCTGACTTCATGCTAAGCAGGCAGGCATAGCTGTCAGTCAGTGTGAACAGATATGATATGACTTGCAGTATCTCCCACAAGCTGTCTTTGGAAACAGCTCTGTAAGTCCTCTCTAAATCCATAAAACACATGTAGACTTGATTATGAAATTCCTGAACACATCACTGATCCACAGTAACACAGCTAGCGAAGACGCCAAACTAGATTTAAACACTCCTCGACCTCAGTCCAAGGATAATTGTCAACAACAACAACAATAATCAATTAACCACTCGAGGCATTTATCATGCACAAACATTAGCTGGTTCCAGGATGATTTTCTGTCTTCTCCTGTTTTATAAAGCGAAAAATTGTTTGTCTTTCACCGTTGTTTGAACAATGAACAATTGGAGATGTCATCTTAAAACTGTGATGAGCATTTTTCAACATATTACAGGCCAAACAGGTATTTGATTGAATGGAATTGAAATTTTGGGAAATACGCTCAAAAGCTTTCTGGATAAGAAGACTGACACCACTATGGCAACAAGACTGCTGTTTCCACTTGTTTCCAAGGTCTGGTAATAGGTTGTTGATTGTATACTTCATATCCACCGTACTGTAAAGAGAGTTAGAGGTGCCACAATTTTGATTCTAAATGTACGTCAATCGATAATCACTTTCAATTTCGGTCATTGTTATCAAAAGTAGGATCAAAGATTTGCCCAGTGTTTTTATTGTCTCCACCCTCTTGGGCACGTCGAAAGGAAAAAATGAAGAAACCTGAACTGAAGATGATACAGCCAGTTTACTGCCAGCCTTCATTTGCACTTCCTGTGTGCACAAAGACAATAAACAGACTGGTACTGGATACAAATGACAGCATGTGAGACACTGGGTTTATTTTCTTTTTTAAAAGGGGATCCTTTATTGATTTCTTTGGGAAGAGTGTTTACTCATGGGTGAAGAACTGTACTGAACTGAAAACATTGCCAAAGATCCTTTATTAATTTGTTTGGAAAGAGGGTTCACTCGGGACATATGTGACAAACAAACAAACTGAATGACTGTCTATTGTTATTTATTGTTGAATCCCTGAAGGGTATTTTTTGTTCAACTCCGGAACCTTTATTATTGATGAACATTATTTGAATTAGCCAAGTGCAGACGTGCACAAAGCCACCAGGATATGATCAGGGTGCTGTACTTTTATCTTTTTAAAGAAATAATTTGGCATGAAAACAACAATCTGTTGGGTTTTTTTTACAAATCCAGGGGGAAAAAAGTCCAGTTCTCAAATCAAATTGAATCATGGTCTTAAAATGTATAATCAGATCAGGGATTTGTAGAATTTTGACACCCCTAATAAGATTGCCAATAAAGAGTATCAATTTTCTGAACTAACTCCTGTCTGGAAAATGCCAACAAAGGACCATCCTTATTGAAGGGTAGCAACTTCTTTGTCATCACTGAAGTCATCAACAGAAAGTTAAAGTTTCGCAGTGATCGGCTAGCGATGAAAACATAAATGACCTCAGGTGAATTGGTGGGCCATTCCAGTCAGGGGGGTTTCGACCATGGAGTGACTCAAGCTGTATGTTCCTGCCCTACGGAGGCACGAAGAGCAACAGTCAGAAACACTTTAACCAGATCCTGCATGCAGACCTTCACTGTAAAAAAAATTCTGTAGAATTTACGGTAAAATACTGGCAGCTGTGGTTGCCAGAACTTTACCGTAGAAAATACGGTCACAATGTAACTGTAAATTTCACATTAGAGAACTGTTATTTGTTTACGGTAATTTGCTGTAAAAATAACAGTTATCATATAAACCTGTTTACGGTAAATTCTTTTAAAAATAACATATATACTGTAAACCTAATTACAGTCCATCAGTGAAAAAACATGGTAAAACTGTAAGATATATTACGGTATTTTATTGCAAAGTTCAACTACAGTAAAATGCTGGCAGCTGTGGTTGCCAGAATTTCACCGTAAAAAAGATGGTACAACACACATGGAATTACAGTTTGTTGGCGTAGATTTTACAGTCAGCAAATGCAAATGGTAAATTATAAAGGAAATAACCAATTAAGCCCATTGTAAACCAAAGTACAGACTATAATTGATAAACTTTAAGAACATCTCTTTGCATATACACATTCTCTTTGAAAAACAGAACTTGTCTAGTATACTCACAAGGCAGTGTTGACATCTTCAAAAGACAGTGTGTGTCCATACATATGAAGGATAGTCCATGGTAGAAGAAATAAACATCATGAAAAAAGGAGCCACTTTCCCTGTGTTGATCAACACTAATGAGTCACTGAGTCCAGACTTGGCTGAAGAGGGCTCTTAACATGGACATGGTGTTCAAGAAACTGGAACTTAAAGCATTCAGCAGTCACCAGTTCTGCTTGAAGACTCATGTGTTGTCCATCTGGTGTCCACTGTAGACTGGCATGATCCTCTCTGCAGCCAGAAAAAAGAAACAAAGCAAAGGTTAGATTGATGCAGTGCCTGAGCATGATGCCTACAGAGATAAATTCAGCCTTCTGCTGTTAAACTGAGCTCCAATGAGCTATACATAGAATGAAACCAGTACTCTGGAATATAGTTTTGCAGGTCATCAGGAGTATTTCATTTATTTTATTGTATTAGTGTGAAAAGTAGAAACAGTCACTTTTCAGGACTAAGTGATATTCAGTATTTGTTTCACCCTTGTCGAATTGCAACCTAAATCCTGAATCCTGTCCATAATACTGATTTTTTTTTTTTTCTACTGTATGTTTGTATGAAGCTGTTGGCACCGTTCACTTGAGGGAGATCGATTGAGTGTAGTTTGAGTGCTTGCATCTACTCATTTGCTACACTGACATAAACCATAGCTTACCTCTAATTACCTTGACAAGACTGGTGTTTGAGTCATTGGGTCCAGACTTGACTGAAGACAGGTGGGACAGAGTCTCATACAGACATGTTACAATGTTAAGGAAACTGGAACTTTGGGCAGGTGTTGTCATCATTCCTGCTTGAAAATTCACCAGCAGTCTTCAATCAGGTGTTTACTGTGGACTGGCATGAATCTGTCTGCAACCAGACAAAGAAAGACAACAAAGAAAACATTGTTAATGATAATAATGATAATTATTATTATATAGCACTTACACTGTTGCAAAGTGCTTCCCGCAACAACAACAACAAAAAACAAAACATTAATTAAAGAAGTTGGAACAGAAAAAAAATTAAATGGTGAATGAAGAGTAGGTTTAAAAAATCTCATAAAAAGGCCATCCTATAAATATGATTTCAGGAGGCGCTTAAAACAGTTAACAGATTTAGCAGATCTAATAGATTGAGAGAGACTGAGGGAGAAACTGTGGAGACAACAGCTGAAAACACACAATCCTTTGGATTTGACATCGAATCAGTGATTTTGATTTTTTTAAGGATAGTTCTGAGGATTTACCCTTAAGGAACTCCAGATAACAGGGTAGTAGACATATATGGGGGACATAATTATTGATGTGGCCATGTAAGTATTTGACAGGTGTGAAGAAACAAAAACATTTAATGGCAGCACCAGTTCAAAAGCCAATCTATTTAAATGTACTCACTGAAGATGAGTGCTGATAAAGATGACGACGAATCAGAGTACTGGCCATACCGCATTCCTGCAAAGTTGATTGCCTTGCATTATCCAGCTGCACCGTGCTGTGGAGAAGGTGAAATTATTTGTTAAAAAATTGTATGGCTAAGGTGTTAAAGGGATCATTCTCACTTGTTATGTTATCTTTGAATTCGCCTAGATCAAGTGTCAATAAATGTTTCCTTCGTAATACATCCAAGTCTCCTTGTATCATCTTTCATTAAGAGTAAACCAGTTTCTCCATTATCAAAGTCTTAACCGACTTGCTACAGAAGTTACAGCTAAACATTTTTCTAGCATTAGCAACGTTAGCTGTAGCTAACGTTAGCGACTTCTCAGAGCCCTTAAGTGACTCTTTTATTCGGCAAAAAGCAGATAGTGACATGTCCAGCAACTTTTAAGATATAGCTACCTGAACTCCTCTGCTTGAAAGTCAACGAATAAGAGCTAACGTGGCTCTGCGGCTAGCTAACGTTAATCAGACAGTCTCAATGAGCTGTGAATGTGCTTACCTGAAGAAGAGACTCTGCTCCTGTGGGCGCGAAGAAATGGCGGTGACCTGAAATTTCAAGCTTCCGTTAACTCGCGGTCCTCTCTCTCTCTCTCTCTTCTCTGTCTGTCTGTCTGTCTGTATCTATCTATCTATCTATCTATCTATCTATCTATCTATCTATCTATCTAGCTGTGTGTCTGTGTGTCTGTCTCTCTGTCACAACAACAAACACTGCTCCTTTGGGCGCGAAGCAATGGCGGTGAACTGAAATTCAAAATTTCTAGCTTCCGTTAACTCAGCGGTCATCTCTCTCTCTCTCTCTCTCTCTCTCTCTCTCTGTCTCTCTCTGTCTCTCTCCTCAATTCAATAAAGCTTCATTGACACGAACAACTACAAACACAACAACGTTTTCATTGTCATGTTTTACATATAATAAAAAAAGGACATGTACAAGAATAAAATACAAATAGAAATTGTGTTTTCACTATACAAAAGAAAGATATAAAATAAAATATACTATTATTTTATGGAAGCCCATTTCCGCCACTTGACAAAAATTATGAGATACTTTGACTTAGTATCTCATAATTATGACTTAGCTATCTCATAATTTTGACTTAGTATCTCATAATTTTTTTTCATCAAGTGGCGGAAATGGACTTCCATATTATTCAAAAAGGATGTGTTAACAATGTTGCAATAAAACTCTATATGATAAACGATTGTTGTAGGCCTATGTTTTCCTGTGGGACAATAAAGTTAATCTTATCTTAATTCACTGTGTTTTGACAATAATACAACATTTATAGTTTTCTATTGCATTAAGTGCTTTGTGTCGGCCCGAACAATGCCCCTTAACTGTGATATAATAAGCACATACCACGGCCTGTCATGATGTATTGCTTAGATATACCATACTTTTTAACATTCTACTTTCTATACAAATGATGGTGTGATTTAATGGTTGTGTACCGTAAATTTAAACGTAAACATCAGCAAAATCTGTAATTCAGACAGAATGATACCGTCAATTTTAGGGTAATTACACGCTTGTGACATTACGGTATTTTACCGTGAATTTAGCAAACTTTTTATAACATTCACAGTAAATTCCATATTTTCTACTTAGTAAGGCCGTAAAATTTAAGTTATTTACTGTTTCTTGATTTACAGTAATTCTTTGTGTAAATACATTTCTTTAATGTATTTACTACAGTGATATACAATTTTTTATTTTACGGTATTTTACTGTTGCTATTGACAGTTTTTTACCGTAATTTCTACAAACATTTTTTACAGTGTTCAGTCAGTCCGTCCTCGGCTCTCGATGCCTCGTAGGAGAAATCTACATCAGTAACACAAACTGGCAGATTGGTCTCAACAGTTTAGATTTTGCCACAATAATCATAGCCTCGGCCTTCCTGCTATTTGGCCTTGGCAAGCAAGAGAAAAAAATAAGCAACCTTGTACAAACAAGAACATATCTTTAACTATTAAGCTTGGGCATTCCTTTTTTTGCTATTCACTGTCGCTATTATTGCAAATGATCTCATAAATGTTTGTACCAGTTTCACATAAACAGTCCAAGGAAGACAACTTAATTAATGCCATGCTGGGGCCCTATTACTGAAGAGATACAGTTTAGGTTTGTTCCGTTTGTCCTCTGACAGCAGGGCTACAGAGAACAGAGATATGAGTTTAAGAGACACTGCCAAAACACAAGTTGTGTGAGTGAGTGTTATAAGAATAGGACGGGGCCTGTGTTTAGACAGGGGCATCCTGTGCTGGTGAAACAAGAAGGAAGAGGTCTCGACATCACAGCGTCTCAGAGAGGAAGAAAGAAGCCAGACGTCCAATAATATTCTTTAAGTTGTTCACGCCGTTCTGTTTACATCGTCTCATGATAAATGGAAAAAAACGCTCCAGTCAGTTTCAGTTTCAATGGTGTTGTGTGTGAACTTTGTTCACATAAGAAAAACACTTCAAACATTTAAGTGGCCTTTAATCATTAGTGGTAGTGTCAGGTCTCGTGCTTATGTCCCAACAGATGTAGTATACGGGTGATCTAAAAATCCATGAGAAAAATTAAATGACAATAAAATGTCAATGCAAAAATTATGATTTGGACACAGCCACAGTTTCCGAAGAAGAAGAAGAACAAGAAGAACAAGAAGAACAAGACGACAAAGTATCTGTATTCATCACATACAATCAAACAATATATAGTATAAGCCACCCCGGAGGAGCAGTGGGCAGCCAACTTACTGTTCCCACTCCAGATCCAAGCCAGTGCCTTAGTCAGAGGCACTGGCCGGAGAATGAACCTATTATATATGTTTTGATGGCAGGGGAAACCGGAGCAGCCAGATCCAAGGTGAGAACAAATCACGGCAACAGAAATGCCCTGCTAAATGTGAGATTTTAACCCAGGACCTGTGAGGCAGCAGGGCTAACCACTGCGACACAATGCTGCCGTACTGTATCTGTAACTCTGCTTTTTTTATACATTCGACATTCATTCAATCCTTGGTAATTTGCAGATAAAAGAATTTCAGTGGTCACACAAATATTACATTCATTCTTTCATTACAAAACCTTGCAGTGTATGAGAATATTGTAATACAGCCTGTTCAATATAAAACTGATATGAGCCATTGGGGGACTCACAAGAGACTCACAAAGGGGCAGCAGAGGCTGAGATATCCAGACTTTTACTACACTGACTGCAAAAAGACCTTTATGTGTAAAATTGATGGGGACCTATTATTCTTTTTTATTTTTTCTCCTTTCCTTCAGTGTTTTATAGCTATCGTCCACATCAACAGAAGCTCCTCTCTCCAACAGAAAACTCTGCTCCTGAGACGCCTCGTTAGTCATCTCGCCTTTAGTTCCATGACTTTGTGACATCACACCACATCACCATGTCTCACATTTGCATAATTTGGGCCTATAGCAGCTAGTTTGGCTCTTAATAATTGATCTACCACAGCTGCTCTGTTGTTGTTGTTAGTGGTGCTGGATCAGGCATGTGTGAGCTGACCAATCAGAGGAAAGTGGGTATTTGGGAGGGGGCGCTTAAAGAGACAGGAGCTAAAATAGAGCGTTTCATACAGAGGGTGTATACAGTTATGCAGCACTGGACAGTATGAGAAACTGATGTGATGATTGAGCTCTGAAGGCAGCCTGTTCTAGTAGTACCCCAAAATAAAATTATGCACCTGAAAAGGAACACAATATGTCACTGAATTAGGACTTCTACTTTTCATGAAGTCGTTTTCTAATGTCACATTGCTACTATTACTTGAAAGTACCTTGTTGAGTTTTTGACCTCTACTACTACTGTGAAACAGTCCTTTATGAGTGCATCCCTGTTTTGTTTGTTTTGTGTACACTGATCAACAGGTCACTGATCATCAACATTTTCTGGTAGGCACAAACAATACTAGGTAAGAAGAGGAGGCGTTCAGAAAGGGTTTTGCTAATGTTTTATGAGGAAGGAAAGACATCAAGGATACAAAGAATGCATTTGGTGAGAGATGACTCTGGCATGTACACACAACTTCTGTTTGTTTTCAAGAAATTGCCACAGGGCACCTTTAAGTAAAGGATATAAACGCTTCTTGCACTGCTGTCCACGGGAGAACAAACACAAGACGTTCAATGAAATATAGGCTCATAAACACAGAGAGAAAATGATGGGCGGAAAGTGAAACTAGAACGGGAAGTCAGGTCATTAATCCAGCTAGCTGGTGCTCAGCAGGGTGTTAACCCCAGGGAGCAGCCATTTCTTAGTGATGCCATCCTCCAAACTCCAAAAGATGACTCATCCTGGACCCATTGAGGGCAAATAACATTCACACATGGTCTGGCATCGCAGCACGACAGTCCTTGGTGAAACACAAACTTAGCTACAGTCAGTCAAAAACTTTGATTCTGTTGGCAGTTCCTGTCTCGCAGGTGTCCTCTGTTCAAATACATCTTTCACTCCATGTGTTGCCTCACAGATACCTCTGTGCAGCCACGCTTGTCCAAGTGCACACGCATGTGCATGTGCATGTGCACGTTAAAGTGATGCGCGTATGAGTCTACAGTACATACTTGCCTAAGAGTGAGTCTGTTCTCCTCAGGGTAAGCCTGTGGAGCCTGCGACGTTTCCTCTCACCCTACTGTCAGGCACTGCTCAGCTGTTGCCTGCATGGCTTCTTAACGGTCTGGGGAGCAATGTACCCTCCTGTCCCTCCTCAGCCCACCAACACACCCCGGTGACCCCAGCCGGAGTTAAAGGTCAGCACAGAGCCCACAGCTAGCAGCGGAGAGGTCACTCTGGAAAAGTTTCTTTGTCTCCTCTACTTAACTGAGAAACAAGTGAGTCCACAGAGCTGTGAATAAATATTTGCAATATTTAAGCTATTCAGTTTAGTATGAATTATTTTTTTATTGGGTGAGTGGGTTTGGTGGGTTAGGTCATAGGTCTTAAGTCATGACATACACTTGTAGTGATTATAGTAAAGTTCTCTTCTGTAATTTGCAGTACATCAAATTGAAATATGTTCAATAAAGTCAAATTCAGTTGTAATTTGAGGGCAATTTCAAATTTAGTGGCAGGGCTTCTTAAAATGTGCCTTGAAGAGACTGTTTTAAGACTTCTGGTCTCAGCATGGATCACACTTTCACAGCAGGTCTGACAGACAGAGAAAACACAGAAGCACCAACACCTCTCTGTAGCTAACACTGTGCGGCAGCTTGCTTTATTATCAAATTATTATTACAGCTGGCTAATACGGCTTGTACATTCATATCAGCTCAAACCCGGTTATGAAAAACAACCAAGGTGAAAGTTTGAAAAAAAAAAATAAGAAGGAGAATTTGCAGATTTTGCCATTAAAGAAGTCAAATATCGAGTTAAGTCGTAACGCAAATTATAGTTACCATGAAAGTATGACAAATAACTTTTACAATCTATGACAGGTCCTAAATGCAGATGGGAGATATGGATGCAATGTGGGTTTATATTGCAACACTGTTTATGGATAAAATAAACAAAAAATACTGCTTGTTGTTTTACTCATCCAGCTATTTATTCCACTGACTCAAATAGCTCATCAAAAATCATATATCAAGAGCCGACAGCCACGCGAACGGGTCTGTGAGGCTGTACTCAGACACAGCTATGCATTGACCTAAATGCTGAAGTCAGCATGCCAGACATGCTCACACTGACAATGTTAAAGTGCTGATGTTTAGCAGGCATTACATTCACCGTCTAAGATAAGCAGTTGTTTGCATGCTATTTAGCACTAAAAACAAAGTGCAGCTGAGGCTGATGGGATATTTCTGTTTTAAAGCATTTGGTTGTGAGCGTTTATGACAAAATACCAGATAACGGACATCAAACTGAAATTTTGACTTGATGACGGTGATGGATGAAACGTTAAGATTGTTATAATTTATCATGAGAAATATATGAATGTCTCCACCAAATATTCTGGCAGAGGATTCATCCAGTGGGATTTATCCTCTGGGCACCAAAAATGTTTGCACCAATGTTTACAGTTTTTGTAAGTGGTAGAGTGACCATGTAACAGACTGATATTGATACAGCCACACCACTAACATGACTTAAAATCAAAATCATCACCGTTTTACAATCTTTCCTTAAAATACCCAATTCCCAACATTAAAGGGTTAGTTACCACTGTATGACACCAGGCAAATCAACGGTAAATATGAGGGGGAGGTATAGTGTCAGTATTTGTTTTGCTTATGAGTAATCACATTTTATATAATACATAACAAAGTAAATCAACCGTTTTATAGAAACGTTATAATTATATAGCAAGACACAGAGAGGTGACTCACACATCCAAACAGCAAAAATAATAAACCTGCACTCAGACATCACTCATCGCTTGTTACAAGCAGGGTCACGACTAACAGGTATGAGAGTGATGTTTGGACATTTTTTCAACAAAACAGACAAAATGAATTTTCAGTGCAAGCAAGGCAGCATTAAACAACTGGCTCAATAATGAACCATTTGCTCATCAAGCACAAGGAGTAAACAAACACAGATGACAGGCAATCGCTCGTCAACACATCCGCTAACAATGTTAGCGCATGCCATGTGATACCAACAGGACGAAGATCAGAGGGCTCCTGTAGAAGAGGAAGGTTCCCACGAGTGGATAATGTCTATTGAACTGGATTACAACAACTGCGAGAGTGAATAGAGATAAATAAGAGGTGAATGCAGGAAGTGCAGTGGAATTGATGGCTGCTATGCAAGTACTTGATAAGAAGTACTCGATTATGTAAAATACTTAAAATGCCCATCGCTCTATCTTCATATCGCCCTGTGTGACAACCTCCTGCTGTACAACGTTTTCCTCATTTGTGCAACTACTGTCACGACTCGGTCTAGGATCTCTTTGAACCGAATCAACTTAATGTAAGCGTGCGATAATGGAGACCCTCCATGTTTCCAGTTAAGCAGTGGACACTGTGGGTTTACCGATCCATGTTACAGGTTAGTAAGTGAAAGAGACGCTACATCAAAGATGAGGCTGCGAATGAAACCCCGTCCTGCGGTGGCCTTAATCCTTCAACACCTGCGATGTGAAGCACGCTCCTTTGATGCTGTTGGTTCAGCTGAAGAGAAAAGAGACTTGATAGGGAGACAGAGAAAGAGAGAGTGAGCGAGAGAGAGCGATGGGGAGATAATAGACTGCTCATTTAAAACTGAACTAAAGTGAATGCAAGTTAAGTTGACAGATTGGTGCGGGGGGGAGCGAATCAGCTCTTCTATAACTCTTCAATGATATAACTCGGGGGAGGTTTACTGCTCCATCTCACTGACAAAGTACTGGGTGAGAATGCTGACTGGCTATCTGCTGATGTCTGGAACCGATAAATATATAAAATTCAAATCCAGCAACAACTCATGAAGACACCAGTTGTCATTGATCTTGTCTGGACATAATTTTATAGTCCAGAGCTCACAGCTCCCGGTCGTCCACAGTATAGAAATATCTCCACCATCCTTACAGGTACCTCTCGCTACATGGTCACTGCTGTTTGTGCTGCATTACTGTTTGGCTTTCACGTATTGTCTTATATGTACTGTGTGAATTATGCCTGCTTCAGGGATTGACCTGTGGGGATGAATAAAGATTTATTTATTTTTTTAATTGAATTGAATACATACATCATACATCATTAAAAATAGTCTTTTCTGTTTAGTCAGGCTGCTTTGTTTCATGAAAAATCTCATAGATGAATCAATGTGCTGCTTTAATTCCCCTGTGAATGTAGCCTCCATATATACACAGTATGTGTGTGCGCACATACAAGGAATTTTTGTTTTTCTTTCCATTGCCTCCACTATACTTACACAGGAATACACCTAACAGATAAGAACAAGGACAACAAAGCTTGACAAATGAATGTAAAAAATAGAGAGGGCTAATATGTGCACATGTATATGAACAACTAGGTTCACAGACTTTTGATGTAAAAAAAATCACAAAGGAGTCCAAGGCAAGCTGAAACCAGGCCAACCAGACCTACCACATCTCTGTATCAGTATTAAAACTGAGAGGAATCAAAATGGAGACAAATATATGTGATGACATCACGGCTTTCATATTGTATGACAGATACAAGAGCTGAAACGATGAGGCAATTAACAGAAAATGGATGAGAAACAAATGTCACAGTGGGGTTGCAGCAATGCAACTTTTTAAGGTATACTGCGATAGAAAAATGATATTCACCATAATGTGATTCAAAACAAGATTTTGTTTCAGGCTGCTTCATAGTCATGTTCATGCTCGTCAAGTGTGTCCATAGCCTACACACCATCCATGATTAGTCTCAAGCTAAACTCAAACTGCAATAAAGAACCAAGGTAGGATGAGTGGTTCAAAAACAAGACAAATGTCCAACAAATTACTATCAGGAAGATTAGGAGCATATTTTTAGCAGGTCTGTTGAACCTGAAGATGACAACCTTGATACGCTAAAGGGTCCGCAGAACCTGCTACATTAACAGCAAGCAGCATAGAACAGTACAACCAGAATGTTTCTGCAGAACCACAAATAAGAAAACTGAATGTTTCTTGATGTTGAATGTTCTTTTCATTCTTGTCCCAACACTTACGCTCTGGTAAAGTTAAGGTACAACAAAACCTTGGTTAGGGTTAGGAAACTGTCATGGTTTGGCTTAAAATACCTCTTTTGGTCGCTACGATCACGGATGGAGATGGCCAGAAATCCTGAGAAAAAAAAAAAAAAGCTTGTTTCGGTGACCAAAAAACAGCTGGACATATCCCCAGGTGTTCTTACAAATATCCACCTTGGGCATCGAGCTTTGCCCGCTTTCTTGGCTTGTAATACCTGGGCTGAGCAGTGTAGATAAATGACTTATAACGGTGGTACCTAGAGACCATAATATTTTCTGAGATGGTCCAAGGTGTCAAGTTTGAGACATACTGTTCTAGGATACCAAAATAAATATGTTTGTGTTACGGGTCTTTGTTGGTTGGTAGAGATATAAAGATGTCCCTTTGTGTCATGGGATAATGTGACAGGCATTTTTCACTATTTTCTGTCATTTTATAGAACAATCAATCAGTTTTATCTCAGATCTCAGAATGCTCTAACGCTGACCACCACCACCAACAGCAATATAACAACAACAATGGCAATACAATAATCTAGGCTACCACACAATGGAACAATATCACAAGGGACCGGGGGAGATGGATGATCCTGGGGTGGCCAGCTCTGCCACCGTGGGCCATTCACTGTGTCCAGCAGGAGGGAAGCTGAAAGGACAAAATCAGCACAACGGCAAACAAAAGGCAGGAAGAGGACACGTCCGGTAATTTTTACATAATTTAGATTATGTGAATTATTCCTGGACATCAGAGGACACACAAACCACCCAACAGGCCGGAGTCAAAGAGAAGAGCAAGAGACATGTAAATGTAACAGTTGGAGCATGAATGCACTGTGATAACACCTCCCCAAACATGAAACATTTAATTAAAGCTGCAGCTAACAATTATTTTCTTTTCTCCAACCGACAATCCACAACCCCGAGGTATTTCATTTATTATCTCATGACAAAAGGACCGGAGCAAATCGCCACTGGTTGGCATCATTTTCTGTTGACATACAGCACTTATCCGAGTTGCTTCAGTGCTTCATTTAAATAGGGCTACATGCAATTCTTTCATTATAGATTAATATGGCAACTAAAAAATGACAACCCAAAGCAATTAACAATGACACAGAATAGAGAAAGAAAACTAAATCCTCACATTTGAGAAGCTGGAACTGGAACTGAATGTTTACTTGATAAATGACTGAAATGATAACTGGTTAACATTATTGTATTGGATTCATTTTACTAATCAATCAATTGACTGTTTCAGAACAACATGTAATATTTACACTATGGGTGCAAATTTTGAGCAGTTTCTTTAATTTAAATTGTCGGCTCCATTATCGATTAATGATTAATAATAAACAAAATATGTTGGACTTGATTTGTGTGCGATGTGTGAATCAGAGAATGCTACACCAGGAGTTAAAATATCAGATAAAGTAAACATCAAGTTTTTATGTTACTTAAATACATTTTCTGATACCCGCATTTGTATTTAATTTTGATATATTTAATTAGCAAGTGTTTTTAATACGTAAAAAAGATACTTTTTGGTGTATTTATGCCCATCTCGGCTTGTGTTAACACATCTGAATCAGTTCAGTTCTTATGATTATGACTGAGAGGCACATTCTAATGTTTAATAAGGTATTATTAGCAAAATGTTAACTGATCAAAAATGATTTCCACAGACAGTAAATTCTATATTCCAGCAATGCAATACTGCTTTTTGTGCAAGGAAAAATAAAAAAAGGGGTAACCAATAAGACCATTTTGACATACTATATAATAAAAAAGGTGTCGTAGACCGCTTTGATCGATCAACAACAGTTGGGTGATTCATTTTGTTTTTCTCTGCTCCTGTTAAACCTCAGCGCCTGTACCACCAGACCGGCCCCTCCTTCCACTGCTTTGTTCTGAACGGAGCATGTTGAGGGGGTTGGGTGTAAGAAAAAGGGTGTGGCTTCCCTGTTGTCATGGCAACAGAGATATCCCTGCTTTGAACCCCATCAACCAGTCACCAGTGGTATGGAGTGGAGGAACGATGGCACATGCAGAAAAAAAAACAAAACATTACAAACATGCATGGAGCTTCTGCCTGCAGCCCTGTCATACAAACAAACAACCCACAGAGCTGAGTGCCTGCACATGGAGGAGACGTCTGAGCAATTCCTGAGACCTGTAATAACCTGAGATAAAGCCAATACTATCCCCTTCAGTGACAGAGTGATAGGCTCTCCGGTTTCTCCGAGTTCAAACATGCATAGCCCATCACTTATACCAGCAATACCGCTGTACAGCAAATATCTTCCCTAATAGGCTGCCGCTGTTATAAAACACAAGGTTACATGACATTATTAGGCTCCGTAAAAAACAGGAGTCAACGGGTACTCTGCGTGTATCTGTGGGATGTGATGAGCGCCTGACCTGAAGACAACCCCACGGAGGGGGTGGTAGAACATAAAGCAGAGGAGCTGATGTCTCCATACTGCCGAAAACTGCTTTTTAATATGTCAGTGGTTCAAGACAGCCGGTACACAGACTCTGATGTTATTGTGTACGAGTGAGATTTGACAGCAAGAGACTGAATTTACCTCCAACAACCATCAGACACTACAGCAGAGCCAGATCGGAAAATTGCCTACATATATATTCAAAAAACAAACCAGTTCACTACATTAGATATGCAAAGCCCTTGTGCACTTCCATCAACTGAAAGCTGCACCATTATTCAGTCCCAGTCCCTCAGCAAACAGCTCAATATCACAGTCAGCATAGCGTTGCTTTCCAAACACAGCTGCATTCAGAAGATATGAAAACACACTTACAATGGAGCCCCAAAGTTATTCAGTGGCAGCTGCACTAATGAAATGAAAAAAGGCTTGATCAATACTGTATTTTACTTTCAACATAGTGTTAGACCTAACTGTTACAAGCCATATAAAATGGACTGTGATATCACATAATGTATATGTTAAAAAATATTACCATCTGGTGGTGAAATGTAGAACTGCACAACACTGCTGCTGACCCAAATGGGTGTCAAGGGAAAAAAAAACACTTTAAAAAGTGGAGAAACAACTTCATGTCAGGACAATAATGAACCTCTACTGAATTGGAAACCTATTGGAGGAGGAATCTTTGGAGGAAAGAGAGTCTAAATCAAATTTCAGGGACATTATTTTACCCAAAAAAGTCCATGCTTTTTTGGAAAACACACACTGTGAAGTCTGTAGGAGCCGGGGGTTATAATTATCCAGAGGCTTTAACATTCTCACCTTTGACTCTCTAGAAGCATCTTGTGTGAAATAAATACAGCAAAGGTAACAAAACAGCCACTAAACAGCCTCTGAAGTTTTCATAATTTAATGTGCATTTCAGTTTTTATAGTTAGGTTGTGTTTTCACACCAGGTGGAGGTGGAAAAACAGGTTCTGGATCATCTGAAAGAGGGTCAAATCTATCTGATCAGTCTCTTACAGCGATAGAACATGAAGGATTTCCTCGAACCTTAAAGAAGAAAACATACTTTTTACTGCTCCCCATTACTGTTAAGTTCGCTAACTTGGCAAACGAACCAGATAAAGCCCAAATTATTCTTGGAAAACTAGCAAACAGGATACTTTTCTCTTTTGGTGGCTTTGATTTAAAATAGTAGGGTTTTAGGGGGGAATTGAAACCTTAAACATAAACAGCCCAACAGTTAGTCTCCTAAAAGCCTATCATCCAAGTGTTAAGATAGCTGACCTCAGGAAACCCAAATCATCATCTCACCAGCCTCCATTACTATTCACTTAGCTTACTTTGCTAACTAACCATCTAAGACCCATTTCGGGAAACTAGCCACACGCAGGACATTTTTTTCTTTAGGAGGCTGGAATTTTAAATTGTACAAATTTAGAAAACAACATATAACATATACAAACGAAACATTAAACAATAATCATAAGCACAACCTTACAATTAAGAATCGTAACAGCCAAGTATTAAGCTAGCTAGCCCCAGGCCTTGCTTACCGTTTGATTTGTCATCCCTCCATCAGAATTCCGACAGTTTTTGACGGCACGTAAACGCAGCAGAGCCGTTTGCGCGCCATACAACAGACAGCGGGGCAGCAACAGTTAGCAACAGAAGCTGCCCAACAGAGAAAGCAGACGAACTGTGGAGTTACTGCACTATTGTTTTTACACAATTATTAGTTGAAAGTAGCTAACAAAGCTAATGAAGACTGATGCCATGTTTAGGAATAAGTCTGCCTGGTTCTCCAGTAGTGCACCACAGGAATGTCAGAACTTTTGGGGTAAGTGCTGTTAGCTAGCTAACTGTTAATCAGGTCAAGGTTTATAGTAACCTTAGCCTATGTTTTTTTTAAGTTAGTAACCTAAGAGTTAAATTAATCTCCCACTGAATCATGTTAACTGTATTTATTAACTTGGGTAGTTAGTAGGTAATATAGTGTGTAGTTTCTAGCCTTAAAACCTGGAAATCAATTAGCAGTTTTGAACATCCAGTTCCCCGGTCTCAAAAAAATGCGATTTTTGAATAGTTTTTTAGTTAAATGCCTGTAACATGGTCTGTGGTTACAACCGGCTTAAGATATTTTGACATTTTGTTCTACAATATAAAATACATCATTAAATGTCCCTCAGTTTAATTATAATGCACTTACATTTCTTAAACATGGCAAGTGGATAAATGAGACTAGAGACTTTGGTTACGAACTATTCTAACTTTAACTTTGCAAGTTGTTGATTTATCAGTTTACAGAAATCAAGTAGAGTAATTGTGTAATAAGATGCCAAGTGCTGGGGATATTTAAGTCCTACACCGCAGTGTAGTCTGTTCGAATTGTTAGCTTTTTACCTCTAGCGATTTAATTTACACTTCGAAAATCACAAAAGTGCTGTTCATCTGTGAAGATTGTATTACTGGACAAAACAGTTAAGCATAATAAAGTTATGTTTGCCACAGAGATTCTTTCGGCAGTAATCCAAAATCCCATCCCCAAAAATTCACAGGTTTCTTGTCGAGGGAACCGGACGATGCTTACTTGCAGGTCAAAAAAAAATACATCATCGCAATGCCAGTCTGTACATAAACCACCTGCAGTTCACCGGGTCTCAATAATTCCTCTACACATTTAAGTTGGATTTAAGCTAAATTTAAGCTGTTTTTTTGGTTAAAATAACATTTTTCTTGTAGTTTTGGAGGGTGGGACCATTGCTGGTTGGAGAACAGCAGACTACCTCTTCAGCAAGGATGCTACATGTCCTGACACTCTAAGGTGAGCATGTATTACACCCGAAAAGCTGCACATTTATCATCTAGAAGATCATTTGAAAGTCATTTTCCCATCATTTCTGTTTCTTTTTTTCAGGATATTTGAAAGCAAAGATTATCTCTGGAACAAGGTGGCTATTTTTCACTGCTTGTTTCTGTCCACCTGTGAGAGGAGACAGAGCGTAAAGTCTGTGTGCATTGGTCATTATGTGCTGCCTCCAGCTTCAGTGCAGGAAGGTGAGGAAGACTTGTTTATTGATTTGTTGTAAACCATGCTAAATTAGTTGTTCCCAACCTTGGGATCTGGACCTGTAAGGAGATCCCAAGATTAGTCTGGATGGTTACAAGATGATCAGTAAGACAGGAAATATCATATAGTATAATATAATTAGTTAAATACCTGATTAGTTTACCTCTTCTGACCACAAAACTATTCAAAGGGAAGTGTCATTCCTTAGATTAACTTTATTTAAAAGGAAACCATTTTTTTTAAATTACTGAACTCATTCCATGTTTTGTCTGATTATCATTTAAGAAGTGAGAAACGTGGTTGGGAGGTTGATTTGGGAGTGTGAAGATGAGCAGTCAGTAGCAGAGGTAAGTACACCGGGATGAAGAATTTACACAAAGGCAGATCATGTAAATTACTGTAAGCTGCTTAGTTCAAATCTGTTTTGCAGGGTTCCCATAAGAGCTTGAGTTGCCAGACAGAGGATGAGCACAGTGAAGGAGAAGCCGGGACAAGCAAGTATGTCACTTTTCCTCTGAAAATATTTTGAATCAGAGAGCTCAAGGAAATTGTAAACTGTCCTGCAACTAATTTTGCCTTTGATACTCTTTAAGCAGATCTGAACCATGTGACACGGACTCAGCCCCTCTATGTGGTCATTTGCGGGATTATCCAGTTAGTAACATATTCACAGGTGAAACATTATTAATAATTTCATAGTTCCAATCATGCTGTTTTTTGAGTTTATGTCTGTACTTGTTTTTGAGAAGATAAGAAGTGATAACCATATTGAAGATGTGGTGCAGTACATATTTTTAGATAATGAGAGAGTCTTCTGCAGGTATTGGAGTATCTTTAGCATGTTCTGTGTGTTTACATGCTTGTTTTTCTGGTGATTCATTCACTGCAGGGTATGTCAGCATGGACAACCTTCAGAAATATTCTGGTGATCTGAGTGATTTCCATCCCGGGTGTGTCCGATGTTCCAGCTGTAAATGCTGCTTGCCACACCCATAAGCAGTCACACACTCAGACACAAGAGTGTGGAAGAAGAATACATATCAGTTGTGGTATTAACAGTCACAAGCAATATATATAATATAACAGAAATTTTGTTATTTGGTTTTTATTATGGTTGCAATGTGAAAATGTATTGTAGATGTTTACGTTGACATAAAATAAATCAGTGTACCAAGGCTAATGTTGATTTTATTTTGTCCACATTATTTCATTGTCTGTTTATTGTTTTATCACTCTCACATAGTCCCCATTTTTTTTCCAGTTGCCCAGTGAAACTGAAATAGGTAAATGGTACAAAAAGCTAAAATAACATAATTTCTTACATCTGGCTGACAGTGTGTACAATAGTGCTTAGTTTCTGATATAACAATGTAGTGAGGATACACTTGTCCAAAAGAGGAGTCACGGAAATTAAATTTGTGCACTCAACTAACATAGTTTGTCTAGAGACAAACCTCGACAGACAATCTGCACATTGTAAGAAATACAGCACGAGGTGTTAGGTGCAGTCATACTGACCAGAGGGCAGCTGATGGAGTATTTTGCTTTTTTAATCATCTGTTTGCAGTCTTACAGTATTAATGCAAGTTAATACACACAGGTTAAATCTGTTTTCTTAATTTCTTAATTTATTTTTATCTTTTATTGATTTCCCTTCTCAAATGTGGAAACATCACAAATGACAGACAGCAAGGGACAAGCGAGACGTATAACACGTGTGTTGTACGAACAAATATATCAAATGAAAAGGCTTTACAGCTGTTTACAATTTGATTGAACAAACACTTTGTCAAATAAGACATTTCAGCTTTTTTTTTTAACTTTCAATAAGACATTTGAAATCAGAAACCCTTCTCAACAATGTAGAAAACATGAGAAGAGGAAAAAGAAAATTGTTGACATATATCGTATATGTGTAATGTGTGAGTAATCAGAAAGACGTGTATTTCATACAAAAACAAACATGTACTATGCTCACAATGGTTTCAATTTAATTATATGTAAATGTAATATTCCCATCAGATGCGCCTCACTCTGTACGGCCTGTTTGCTATTGGACAATCGTATCGGGCTGAGCGTAGTATTACGTTAAAGTTAGAGGGTTTTCAATGGAAATCACATCACGGCATAACGATTAGACAGGTTTGATATCAGCGTATGATTGCGAACAAAATAATTTCAAAGTCATACAGTCACAAAGTCTTACAGAGCAATGTGAGGGTTAAATGTAGTAAAATTAGCGAGGTTGAATTCCTTGGCGTGGTCGCGGTCACCCCTACAGAGTGGACTCTTCCACGGGTCGTTAGCCAATCACATGCTTTGTTTTGGTACCTGCCCTGCTAGCAGGAAGGTGTAGCTCGCTGCTGGTTGTACTTTGACACCAGCTGCGGTGCAGTCTTGTTTCTTTGGACTCTTCGTCTGTCTGGTTCATGTTCAGCTCGCTGTCACAGCCGTCATGTCGCAGGAGAATCTGACCGTGGTGCTGCACGCGCAGGGAGACCTGCGGCTGGTACGACACGAGCACAAACGTGGTCCATGTGCATGTGGCGATTAGTTACACTCGGTGGGACTTAAAACTGAATCCAATCTTTCTGCATTTTCTTACAGGAAAACCGTCCCGTCCCTGAGCCAGGACCCGATGGTATGACATGTCTTAAGAATTTAAAGGTTCACTTCAACAAAATGTGTAACGTTAGACTGTCTGTGCAGGTTATGTGAGGTTATTGTAAGTGAAACTTTAAGCATTACATCAATGCAGGTAACTCTGGACACTCTGTTTCTTATTTAAAGAACACTGCATGTCAAAATGCTTTACGAATATATGAATATACAGTAAACTGCTGCTTTTAAAGCTTTCATAGCTTTGAAATGCATTAATGATTTTCTTATGAAGATTTTTATCTACTCACAATGCATTAGTGTAAAAAAAATGGTGTTTGAAATATGTCAGTCAAGATTGGAATATCATGCTGGATGTTTTTTTTGTTGTTTTTTGGGGGACACATTTAATATCCATAAGGCAAAATAGTCAGAATCTAAGATAACTTTCCTGAACTTTGTTAATGATCTCAAACAATAGACCATTCTAGTGTATAATGTTAACAACAAATAAGCTATGAAGACATTTTAGTAATGAAATCAATGTAATATGATTGTAACATGAACTATGGTATTGTAAAATGTTAATTCAAATTTAAAGATGTAGGAAATGATTGTGACCTCTGGAATCAGACTTGTGTGTGGCGTCTTTCTGCGACAAGGTGATGAAATGCATTCCCCTCTCATGAGTAAGTGCTGTCTGTCCATATGTTATACCCAGAGGTTTTGCTCAAGATGCACTCTGTTGGAATCTGCGGCTCAGACGTTCACTACTGGCAGCATGGCCGAATCGGGGACTTTGTGCTCAAAAAGCCAATGGTTTTGGGGCACGAAGCGTCAGGACGGGTGGTGAAGGTCGGGTCTGCAGTCGAGCACCTTAACGTAGGTGAGTGGGTGAGACACGGAAGGCGGTACCGTGGAAGTGGACGTGCTTTTAAATTTCAAACAACAATATTTATTATTCCAAAAGGGTATATTACTTTTCTCAGCTCTGGTTGTTTCTACTTGTGGAGCTGTAAATGCATCTAATCACATGCATTTGTGGTGCTGTAATCTCATAATTTTGATGTAAATCCTTCACATTTTTATACTGTTGAAATCCAGCTCACACTCAGATCTTCTGTGATAGTAATACCTTGATAAACTCATGCAGTGCCGTTTACTTTTTAGGTGACAGAGTGGCCATTGAGCCTGGCGTGCCCCGCAAGGTGGACGAGTACGTAAAAAATGGACGGTACAACTTGTCTCCAACCATCTTCTTCTGTGCCACACCCCCGGATGATGGAAACCTCAGCCAATACTACAAGCACAGTGCCAACTTCTGTTACAAGTAACGCTTTGTTCATGATCGCACCAGAGTTTGCACAACAACCGCCTGATCTGACTGCCAACTGACGCTCTTGCCTAACAATTGTGGTTATCCTTTTATGTCCTTCTTCGTCTTAATTTCTCTCTGATTTTTTTTTTCTTCCCCTAACGATGCAGGTTGCCTGACAATGTGACCTACGAGGAGGGAGCTCTGATCGAACCTCTGTCTGTGGGGATCCACGCCTGTCGCAGAGGTGGTGTGACCCTCGGCAGCACAGTGCTCATCTGTGGTGCAGGTAGAAATGAGACCAAAATATTGAAATTGAGTTAAAAGACTTTTGTACTTTTGTTTTTTTTCATAACAATCCATAAGTAAAACAAGACACGGCAGGCAGCATTTCACTGTGCACTGTTAGGGAATACAAACAGAGAGGTTGATTGGAGTAACATGCCCCTGCAGGTAAAGAATCAGCTTTAACTCTCGGTGGGCGTAGTCACAAAAACAAGACTCATACTGACTCAACAAAACTCAAGTGAGGGCAAAAACTGCCGAACCTGAACGCACCTCGTAAGAGACTTAATATTTAACAAATCCCTTATGTTGTAAAAAAACAAGCTAATGAACATTTAAGACAGATGTGTGTCAGGTGAAACAGCAAATTGTTCTACAAAGGGTAAGTTAAACTGAACAGGTCCAATGTAAATGCTGAGCACACATTATGTCATTCACTCTTTTTACTCTCTACAGTGGTCATGTTGTGTATTTCCTCTCTCTCCACAGGACCTATCGGGTTGGTCAGTTTGCTCGTGGCCAAAGCAATGGGGGCCTCAAAGGTCGTCATCACAGGTAACGCGCGCAGTTTACGAACATCCATCTCGGCTGAAACGGCTCGTACAGATTCTGTCCCGTCTTTTGTTCTCTGATCCACCTCTACTGCATTCAGATCTGTTCCCGGAGCGTCTGACAATGGCCAAAGAGCTGGGTGCAGACTTCCAGCTGACGGTGAAGAAAGGAGACGGAGCCCAGCAGCTGGCCAAGAGCGTAGAGGACCTGCTGGGCGCTCAGCCTCACATTACTATTGAGTGCACTGGTGTTGAGAGCTGCGTTCAAACTGCCATATATGTACGAGTCTTTCTTCCTGTAAAATATCACATAAGGGACATAATGTATTTTTTAGTCCACACTTACTTGACAGCTTTAGCTACTTGTTACATTACAGATTAAACTACCTACTACATTTACAGCATGTAAAATGAGCGATCTTCTTGTATTACTGTTTTTACTTAAAATGGAAACAAACAACTTCTGAAATCAAATCCTAGATGGGGTCCAAGTGCTTTTTAAAGACAGCATCCTGGTTACTGTCCAATGCAAAAACAATCATAAGAATCACAATTGGCCCACGAAACCCCAATCTCAGTGCTGTGAAAAGACACACCAGGCTGTATCAATTAGTAGGTAGGTTTTGTTACTGATCTAGTTAAAGAAAGAACACGTGGACATTCACTGTTGTTTTACCTCAGTTTCTGTCCCATTTCCTTATCACCCTCTTTGCCTCCTCCATCAGCCAAATTTGTCTTCTTTTGCAGTGTGAGTTCCCACAGTTATTCCAGTTGCTCCATAGTGACATGATGTAGTGACCTGGGTAAACAATGCCTCTTCCTTTTTTTGGTTGCCTAATGGCAAATGTGCTGTCTTGCTGTAATCCTTCCTGCATTTGCTGTGGGACAAAACAAGCCTGGACTAAAAGCAAAGTTTATAGGGTTCAGCCATTACACTGTGCAATCAATATTTACTTCAGAAAGATAAGCTGAAGGAAAAAGTTGTCTATTTTCAGTTTAGGAATTTGAATAATTTCTCCACCACTGCCTGTATTATATTCTTTATAATATTATACTCGAAGTCAGCCTGCTAAATGTTTGTTTTTCAAAAAATTCAAGTTATATTTGTCTGTTTCCTGTCAGGCGACACGTTCGGGAGGTGTGATCGTGCTGGTGGGCCATGGCTCTGAGATGGTCACTGTTCCACTGATCAATGCTGCTGTAAGAGAAGTGGACATCAGAGGAGTTTTCCGCTACTCCAACACGTAAGAAGATATTGATTAAGCCCTTTTTATTCTACAAGCAGACGTTTAAAGCAAAGTTGGATACAGTTCAACTTTAGTTTGTTTACAGTCAGTGATAATTAAGTAATAGGTATCACAGAGATTGAACTCTAAAGTAAAATGTTTGTCCTGCTGTGTTGCAGCTGGCCGATGGCCATAGCCATGCTGGCGTCCGGCAAAGTGAACGTGAAGCCCCTCGTGACGCATCGGTTCCCTCTGAAGCAGGCGATCGCGGCCTTTGAGACCACGCGTCAGGGTCTGGGGATCAAGGTCATGTTGAAGTGTGACCAGAACGACCAGGATCCCTGATGCGACCCGCTGGAGTGAAACAAACCTGACCCACTGCGAGCGGCTCAGCATGACGGACAGACACACACTGGACATTGACCCCTAGAAAGATAACAGCTAGTTGTAAGAGACAAACTACTAACAGACTACTTACTGCTGTACTGCCTGCAGGTCAGAGATGTTGTTGCATCAAATGGTACGAGTTATAATTCATGGCGCTTATTTAAAAAGCATTTTAATTGTTTTTATGATTTTATATAATTTACAAATGTGCTGCTCTTTACATTTCTGATAGTTTGCACACAGCCAGTGTAGTAAAAAAAAATGAAAATCCTTAATAAAAATAATTTAACAAATTGTCTATTTTTATTCTCACACAACCTGCACTACCTAAATATAGCCATTAGGGGGAACTAGAGACTCAAAGTGAAAACATTGCAGTGTTTTTGTCCCAATAGTACATAACAGGTACTATATATAAACAAGTTTAGAAAGGTTTTTTGTATTAGCACATGATTTGAAAGTAAATGTTGATTGGACAATGTAATGGCCAAAGACTCATGTCACCATTGGCATTTAGATTGGTTCCTTATAAACGTTTCTTTTGCTGTACTGCTGTGTTCCCCACCAGGCACAAAGTCTCCCAGGAAAATGAAGACAGACTGGAGATCCAGTCACTGGTACCTGGTCTCATGTATCCATTATAAAGAGTAAATGAATGAATAAAGTCATCTTTCATCCTATGTTATTGATAGCTGAGTCAACAATAATGGCACTTGAAAAGACCAGAGGGGCAAAAGTTGTGTTCACACTGTAAATAAACAGGAACCGAATATATTTAGCCATTTTATGCCAACAGGAATATCTACCAAAAGATTACAAGAACTACAATTAATTTACTGATTCACTTTGCAGCTGTGAGCTTTGTGGGAAGTGTGTATAGAAAGATCAAAACTCATAGCTTTGTTTTGAGAAATACCATAACATTGAAGTTCTTTTCTCTTCTTGGCAGCAGTGGGCTTTCACAGAAACAGATCGGTGCCACGGCTGTGCTTTCATACAGCGAACACATCCTTTTTTAAAAAAAAAAAAAAGAAATCTTCAGTCTTCAGTTTGATTCGGTCCAACAAAACCAGCCAGGTTTAGCTCAGATTTTATTATCTTGCCACAATGACATGGTACTACTTTACGAGGCATGCACACACATAATGTTCATATGGTTAAAATTTACTACAATGCATTGCAAAACCATTACTCGGTGGTAAGGCTTGTTTCTGTCACAGTGTGTGTGATTCACAGTTCTCTCTTTCCCTCTCAGGACTGAAAGCCAACATACAGGTGGGAAGATGTTCGCAGTGACTAAACCTGTGTGTTTTTGTTTTGTTTAGTTTTTTTTTCAACATGAGCACAATACTAGACGAGTTTCTCCTTATGTACAAACATTCTAATACTGCTTATGGCAATGGGACAGCTCACACAACACAGTTACATTCACAATCCGCTCATAGTATGCATGAGTTTTCAGTCAGGAACACTAAAGATGAACATACAGTAGAGTAGCACACAAAAGAAACTTAATTTCCTCACACGTGACTTTGATATCAAAAGCATAATTAATGCATGTTAAGAGTTGTATTCGGTTGCTTGTTATTTAAATGTGTGTGAGTGTTTGTACATGGGATTTAGAAAAGACTAATCTTGCCATTCAGAGGTTGAACTTGTGTATTGCCGTATGATGAAGCTGAATCAAAAAGGATATGGCATTTCTCCCATAAACCCCTGCTGCAAGCGTTGGTTTGATTCACATGTACATTATATCATCTTAGCATATTTAAACCCAACATTTCAAACACTCGACGCATTCTCCTTTCCACTGGCAACCACGATGGTATCCGGCATTTAATTGTGTCTCTGCCATCATCACAGACCGTTTTTCAGTTCAACAGCAAGATTCAATAAATATTTACAGCTGCGGGCCCCCTCCCTCCCCTCCGCCTCCGGTTGCAATATTAGCAAAATATGTATTTACACGAGAAATAAATAAACAGTGGAGAAAAATGAAACTATACAAGGAGTATAGTAGAAGTACCATATTGCATTACATGAATATAAAAAAATAAACTGTGACGCATTCGCTCGATAAGTCCGTCCACACAGTCTCATTGGAGTGACACAGAAAAAGCACAGACAGGACAAATAAATAATACACACACACACACACACACACATACACACGCACGCACACCGTCTCTTCAGCTGGTTGGATGGAAAAAAGCATCTCATGTCAATAAAATGGCCGATGCATGTTAAGCACAGATGAAGGAAGAGATGATGATGATGAAGTCATCAGCTCAAACAAAAGAAGAAAAAAGAGAGACATGAATCGACAGGGAGAAGTGATCCTCCCTCACCCCCCCGGTCACTGGTCAGCTTGGTTTGACCCATAAGAATACCAATCACAGCTGATCACAGCCCGTCCTGTGGAGCGGTCCCTGGCCATTGTTTATATGTACATAGGTGTCTCCTGTCCTGTCAGAAGTCTGAACATGGCTGCGGGCATGGTCTTCATGTGAATCTGACATTGAGAGAAAGAAAACAACAACACAGTGTCAGTGAAAAGTGTTTTCTTATTGATATTCAGAAGATGCATAAATCTCATGACTGAATGGATTCATGACTAAAACTGTGTATAAGCAGAAGACAGAAATATTCATACACATTCTTTTTGACAGATTTATGAAGCTGTGTGTACGCCTGATTCTGTTTTATATTCTTTTTGTCTTTGGGAAAACCGGCAGGTGTGCGCAAGCTTCATTCCCAATCCCACAATTATACAGAAATGGAGGTAGAAACACCCGGCGTATCTACACTCGTGCCGGCTCCACCACTCATTGGTCCCAGAAGAATGGTAAAATAAGAAGCGCAATGTGGTTTAACTGTCTGTGTTCTCCAGCGGCACCAGAGCAGCTGTCGCTACGTGCGACCGTTACACGCGGCACATGGACCCGTAAATCATCATTAATAATGATAATGTCTTCATCATCATTCCTGTAAGTCAGACAGATGAGCACTGAATAAACACAGAGCTCAAACTGACACAGACTTTTCAAAGCGCTTTTCAATTCAGGATCAAATGAAAAGATGATGAACTTGGACGTAACGGCTCCAATGTAAATAACAAGTGATCAAAATTCTTTTATAAATATGTGTGGGAACAGGCGTACACACCGTTTTTTGTATATAAAGAAAGTTCATTCTTCTGGCTCCTGGTATTCATTAGCTGGCATTTTCCTGACCTTCTACTTCTTTGGCATAACTCTCCATATATATGTTTTCTATATCGATTTATCTCCGGGTTTCTGCTCTGACTTATATTATCCCACAATGCAACATAAAAAGTAGTGTAAAATCAATGGTCACTAAACACGATTTATTTACCATCTCGCAGTGTGCAGACAGGTCAAAGAGGTAAATTTAGAAGGCGGTTGGGGCAAGAGGAACAATCTCTGTGGAGTTTTTGATTTTTCTGTCTTATACACTAAATATTCCTCTACACAGAGATCACAGACCTCTGGGTAGTAAACAGCAAGTGATTTTGAACCCATGTTTTAGACTCGACACTGAAATTAACATTATAGATTTCTTCCATCCGTCCACAGCACAGAAACCTCCCCCCATATTTGCAGTCTTTATTAGCTGTTTGATATGCTTGGCTCTGACTATTCCAGTTAGTATTGCACTTCCACAAAATACAACCTGCCAGAGACAGAATTAAAAGAGGAACTGTCAGGTCGAGGCAGCACAGGCCGAGATATCCTCACTTTTACTGTCCAAACAAGCTGGATCCAGCATTTCCTATAAAGATACTCAATCACTCCTTTTATTAGTCTTCCCCCGCCCGGTAACATCTTTCAAACCTAACGACCCAGTTTGTAATGCAGGATTTCTGTTAAAAATGAGTGGTCACCAGGCCGAGCCTGAAATAATCCATCTGGGTTATTTTCTTGCTTTGCTTTAGAAAGTTTCTCTGGAGTCAGGAAGAGATTAAACAACTGTTTTCCAAGATCTTTACTGGCAGAGAACCTCATTACTAAATGCAGAACCTGTAGAGACTCTGCGCAAATAGGGCAGATAAAAGATACACATACGTAAATGTGTATATAATTATTCTCTGCGTGTATGTGTGTGTTTGTGTTCATGAGTTAAACCTCTCCGACGGAGTTCGACAGGGCCTGGACAATCTTCTCATGTGCTGTTGCCACCACACTCTGCCCGTTGATCTCTATGATCCGGTGACCCACACGGACTCCTCCTCGCTCAGCAATGCCTCCTCGCATCAGACTGCATATCTGACGAGCAAAAAAAAACCATTCACACACACACACACACACAGAAGAAACGTCTACATGTTAGACGCGTTTTGCAAGAATTCAGAGGTATATGCCAGTGGAAAGGTGAAATGTCTGTAGCAATGCTGTGATGGCATCTAAAACTGAGGCTACAACAGATTTATATTTAAAGACAGTGACAAACTGCATATTACATCTATGCTAAATACAATGTTCTTTTTAGCAGGATTTGCTTTAGGTGTATATTTTTCAAGGCGAAACAGTAATTTATCACAACCCTGCAAATGACACAGTGTTTCTTCAGTATACCCAACACAGGGCAAATACAATAATGAGGAGATTAATCTAAACTGAGGCAGGAACGTACACATGCCGTACAGGACAAGTACGGAATATACCATACTCACCATTAAAATTAACAATTTACTCACAAGAAAAATGCAAAATCACAAAAAAGGAGCACATTTTGATTACGATTTGAGTAAGGTTGTTGAAAGTATCGATACTTTGATTCGTTTTTCGATGCCGCATTTTTTTAAATAATTTAATCTCCGTTACTCATAAACTCAATAGCAATAAAAGTATCACCGCTACAAATTAAACAGATCCACAATTAGGGTTACAACCCAAGGCTGCACAGACATTAACTTTATCAACAATGTGTGGTTATGCTTTCAGGAACTCTTCTTGTACCACCACTGTGTACAGGTTATAATTTAAGTGAAGACAAAAATGATGCCATCCGAAGGAGCGTTTTTAATTTAAGTGGTGGTTTTGAGAGAAGTATTGAGTATCACTTAATCATATTGTACTGAACTGTGCCTAATATTCTATATCACATTGACCACCCTACATGCTCCTGGGTAACAAAAAGAAGTCAGAACTATACTTACGATGCCGTTTTGGACACTGAAGCCCAGCTGATACTTCAGATCTGGTCTCTTGATGAGGACAGTGGTGACAGGAGGGCAACTGACAATGTTCATCTTCACTTGAACCTGGTTCTTCAAGCCCTTTAACAAAAGAGCAACACACATAAAAGTTGTTCAGTTTTACAGAAATCATACTTATTTTACAGATTTAACTGCATCTCAAGTGTCTCTGTACCTTAATGATTCCCTGACAGGTGGCCAGTGGCAGCCCCACTAGGCTGGTGTTGTTAATGGACATGATCTGGTCTCCGATGCTGAGCTTGCCAGAGCGAGCGGCTGGCCCGCCGTTCATCATGTTGGCTAAGATAACTGTGGGCAGGATGGAGCCCCAGCCCGACTCCACGATCACCACACCCAGGATCTCCCCTTTACTCTTCTCCAGCTGCAGCTAGAGGTGGAGAGAGAGGAGGAGACAGTCTGTCAGGTCTCATCCTGTACAGAAGGTGACCAACTACAACACCATGACCAGAGCACACTGATTGACTGGAGCCTACAATAAAAACACAAACATTTCAACACTACTGTGTCTTCATCTGCTTTAGTAAATCTCAGCAGCACTGGATTTAGTTTCCAATTTCTGAAGAATGTGGAAAGAAATATTTTTTACTTAAAACAATATGAATCCTTTTTCCTTTAGAATAACTGTCAGAAAATTCACTTTTTCTCTCCTTTTTCCTTCCTAGTCTGTTCAGCACTGTGAGACCCTACCACGATATCTATCCTATTAATATCTCTGGTTGGATTATATTACTTCAGGCTATGTTGCAAATCAATGAGCAGCTCTCCTTTCTGGCGATGTTGGATTTATTATTTATTAGTACATTATGTGAAGAAATACTACAATCTCTCAAACAACAGCTGTATATTTTATCCATGAATGGATCCTCTGTTGAACTTCTACAGTTTGTAGCATATTACCACATATATCACTGTAATAATATGAAACTACATAACCATTACGTTGACACATTCAGCAGCTAAAGGACAGATTCTTTAACAGTCAAGTCAATCCCATTTAATTTTCCATTATTGTTCAAATGTGGCCTGCATTGCTGTTTATAAAGAGTATACAGTGCATAGGTAGATGTCTGATTTAGAGAAGTGCTCTCTAAATAATGTTTGTAATGACACAATAATACAGTTAATATGCCAGACATTAAAGCTGCCGCAAGGGAGTTTTTTCTTAATTCTGGCGGCCTCTGTGGACAGAAATGGTATGAGCACCACTGCCTCCTGTCGTAAAGATATTGATCTGGCTCGTACATTTGTTTTGGAAGTGTGTGAAAGAAAGACACAAAATATCTGCAGTACTATTTTTTCTTTTCTACTCCATGAAATCAGACCTGGGACAGAGCGATCCCTGTTTACATGATTCAGTTTAAATTCGATCTAAAACCCGCAGGACCATCAATTCTTTCTGCCAAGGCTTCTGTCTTCTGCCGAATCACGCACGCTCGTGATGACGTCATTGTTTTTACGGTACATGCATGAAATATCCAGAGTGGTAAGTTTTGAGCAGTGTATTATGTGTTTGTGAGAATAATGTATTTTGTCAGCGTATTTTGGAACAATTTCCTCCTTGCATTGTCTTTTTTGAGGCCTTGATGATGAGGAAAAAAAATGAAGTCAGAGAGGTTTCTTAGCTTTTGTTCACAGGCGATGAAACACTTTTGGAGTGTTAATATATATTTTGTCTATGTTTAGAAATCTTCTTCTTCTTTTCTGTTTTTATCTTGTAAAATTTGATTTAAAACATTTGATATGTGCATTTTATTTCTATCTCCGGCTCAATTTAAATGCTTTACCTTTAACTTTCAGCTTGGGTTGTACATATTTTAGAGATGTGAAGTATTTGAAAAAAATCACAATAAGCTAAAATACCATTGCGGACACTGGAGGAACATTTCTATGGAGTTCTTCAACACCAGTGTTTGCAGGCTGCATAATGATGAGGTAATGTATGGATCTGTGGCTGTTTAAGATCAATAACTGTAATGTGAAGATACTGACACAAAGAAAACTTGGTTTTAGTGTCGTACAGTACCACCAGACTACAGAACAGCTTCTCTTCTCAGGCTGTGATGTCTCAATTGATCCTCCACACTCCAGCATAAAAAATAGGTTTAGTTTTATGACTCATCCAACTTGCAGTCAAATCCTACCCGTTGACAGGCATTGAAAATAACTATGAACTATAAAGAATTAGCCAGTCCTTTTGCTGATGGTTCGTATGCTTATGTAGGTCATACAGAGGCATCAGTATTGAACTGAAATCGTTTCATAATCAATTAAAAGTTCCTTGCTGTTTGTTTAAATCTAATTAAACAGTCTTGACTCTGCCCTCAAACCTCCACCTGGTGTTACCTCAGTGAACAACATCTGATGATTATCACTTCGCCACACAGAGGTTGATCGGTGCTTAAAGCCAGATGAAACATTTAATTGATTTAATTCTGAATTTATAACATCAGCATTTCGATTCACACTGCTTTACAGATCCAAGTACCGTGTGGATCTCAACACTGTCTTAATGTAGGAAACAGTTTTCTGCTCACACTCTCAGATGCCAGCTACTCATGAAGCCTCGTGAAATGAACTTATTCTCCACACAGTTGGTGAGGAAGCTTTATCGCTTCGAGAAAGCCCAGTTTCCCCATCATCGCTAAAAACTACCCATGTGCCTCTGAAATAGCAGCTGTGTGGTGGTGCCCATGCAGCCTCTCTGCTCGTACAGCAGAAACTGTTTCACGGTTTGTAATTCTCTCAAAGCCTCCGGTAATGCTTTCAGCGCACACTGTAAGTTCAAGAGGAAATGCTACAGCGATAATATTTTTTCTAAAAGCCAAGAGTTGACATGCTCAAAGATTTTACTGTGCCATCTGCCTCCTAATCTGTCTAATTAGTTAACAGCTACTGTATATTTTCTCTGATGGCCCTGCAGCAGGAGTGCGATTTGTGCCACACGCTAAATTTCATAGCGTCTCGTTTTTTTCCGGCACCAACAAACATCTGCGGGAAAATCTTGAAGTTGCAGGAAATTAATTCGTGTTCTGCACATTTGATATACACCAACCTCTTTGCAGTTTTCAGAGTTGGAGAAGTGAATGAGGTCGTCATTGTACATCTCCTGGGTGTTGATGATGTCACTGTACTCCTTCTGGCTCAGGTCCTCAGGGTTGATGCCATTGGCTCTCAGGAACTCCTGATAAGCTACGCTGAACGCCTGGCCGATGGACTGAGCGATTAGCTGGGCCTGCAGGCAGACAGAAGCATGTGTTTGTGATCTTGTTTTGTTAGATCCACAGAAGCTCAGCTTCACTGAGTTATATATAAATAACAATAGAGTGGGGAATGAACATCCGGTGGCATCAAACAATAGCGGCATTGAGTTTGCCAAGAATATGTCGTGGCATAATAGAAACTGATTTTGACTGTCATAAGCTCTTTGTTTGCATTTTCAGACGAGAGCAGAGAAGACAGGAGCATTTCCCTGCTGGAGTCTCGATGAGGAGGAATGAAGTTTAATGATAACAGCCATAGAAACTAGATCTACACAAACTAAATGTTCTGTCTTTACTACAGTGATGGAATGATATACAATTTCAGCCACACAAATCAAGGACTTTAAAGCAGTTATTCACAACCAGGACGAATCGTACCTAACTGTGAACCCATCATGTCACCCACTGATTTGTGGACTACCATTTTAAAGCATCGAGTTGTTTGGAGTTACATCCTTCACCATTTTGTTTTTTTGAGCCAGAAGTGACCATTTTCAGACAAGTGGGTGGTGTTGAGAAGAATATCCTGCTTGGATCTGACTGAGAACTCGAGGACTTGCCGTGGTAGTGTCTTGTCAATCACAAGATAATCATGCTCTATAGCATACCCTGCTATATTATCTATTATACTCTAAATGGGACCATCATTTACAACATGAACATAATAGTGTATTGAAGAAGACCATGAACTCATTGGGAAACTATTAACTGAGGTAATAATTCAAGTAATAAGTCGTGTCAACCCTGCATTCAATTTGACGGGAGGACACTTTAGGCACTTCCACATTGATTTCACTACCTCTATATTTTAAACAGTCATTGCTCACATCTCTGGGGGTGCTTCTGCATTTGCCGGATAGAACATGGGAAGATTGCAGAATACCTCAGCTTCATAAATAAAATAATTTTGACAAAATATACATTCACTTGTGTTTAAGGGAAAAATACCCATACAAATTCGATTAAATGTCAGTGTGAGGTTGATTTTTAGTGCGGCTGCTGTCACAATCGCCAATGAACTCGCACCTCCCACCAACCTTGATTGATACAGCTGACAGATAATTGGTCGCAATGTGAGCTTCACTCATGAACTCAAACAAATAAGATCTAAGATCTGAATGTCTGCTTTGACGAAAATATGCACTTTTATAGAATGATCCTCAAGTTTATAGTCAGTTAAAATAAAGAGATTCTAAACATGGTGGGTGTTTTTGCTGAAGGGATGCTTTAGCTTATCTGTTAGGGTTGTGGGGGCTGCACAGAAGAAAACATTGGGGACCTGACACAAAGGATATTTGCTACCAAGGAAGATAAAAGTTAGGAAAAAGGGAAATTAGTCAAATATGAACTTGCAACAAAATGAAAACCTGAGGAGATCTTTGCTGCATAATCTACATCATTTTGCATGCTGTATTCCCCTGTTTTCCTTTGTAATTAGATTCTGCACTTGCATATAAATCTCCTGAAGAATCTGCAGACAGTAATGGCCAAAACTCTCAGAATCAATACACTCTGGCTGAGTTTTGCACGACAATAAAAAAACATCAAAACCAAGCAAACACTGCACACAGCCAGTGGAGCCACAATAACAGAAACTGTTTATAAGTTGATGGATGAGCGGCTGAATGGTTCTATTATAACTCTGGCCGGCCTTTAAAACCTGGCAGCAGAATGAGATGAAGAGAGGACAGATTGGAGTCCAGCCTTTCTACTGACTGGCAACAGACACTGAGCTGCTGGCTCTTCTGTGCAACATTGTTCCTCATGCCAAGTCTTACTGAATCTGTCTCAACAAAACAAGCAGTGGCTCTCTGTCTTTAAAAAAATAAATTAAAGATTTTAAAAAGCCCAGCCAGTAGTTGTCATTTCACGTCACTGAGCTGCTGTGGTCAAGGTCCCACAGCATTGTTTTTTGAATATCTATATTTGAGTAACATTTGTGACAAGGCTCAGCAACACGCGGAGCATCCAACGAGAACTGAAAAGTGCTTGATGTAAATCCTGATTAAGACAAAATCAGCTTTTTCTGTTTGGGGGATCAATATGTGGAATTCCTCCTGTGGAACTCAAACTGGATCTTGACTGGGATCATTTTAAAATCAAACAAACAGTTTTTGAAGAGATCACTCATGTAGTCTTTTTTGTAGTACAGTTTATATCTAATATTGTTCTGTATGTATTGTCTTGTATATATGTATTGTTGAGTTTGTGTTTGCATTGTCATTTGTGTACGTGTTGTTGAGTACATCTATTTAGGGACAGGATTGGACACTTGGGCTGTAAATGTTTTGTTGTGCGGCATCAGTTTATGTTACTCACTTTTACAATGTACAAATAAATATGAAATTAATAAATACATGTGGAGCAGACACAAAAATAGAAATTAAGGATTAAAGAAAATAAAGTAACAAAGCAATAACAATCCTCCTCGCTTTACTTTCTTTAGATGTTGGAAGACTTTTCTCCAAAAACACCTTTTTTGACTTCCTCTCAGCTACTTCCTGTCATTTAAAATGGACAGCTACTCTTATAAAGTGTGACCACATACATCAGGTTTGTGAACTTGAAGCACTTACATCTTCAGACTCAAAGACATGGCATATCATCTTGTACTGCTTCTTTGCCTCTGGTGCCCCGGGCGTAGTTTCAATACAGTCCTGGGAGGCTGTGCGTGGCATCCGGCGTCTCGCCATCAGGACCACAATGTTCCCAATGTCTGCGATGTAGGATATAGTACGGAGTGCGTTGTCCATCATCGTCTCCTGTTGGCAAAATCAACCAAAGTCTCACACGTCGAAGACAAAATCAACCTTTGAACATCAGCCCAGTTATATCCACTGATGAATTTAAAGGTATCATTATCATCATCAGTGTTGTGAAGGAGGCATGTGGCTGTTTTCTTGAGGGGCTGCTGTGTCTGACTAGGTGTTTTGATTTATTGTGGATTTATTGTAGGTCTCTCTTGTAAATATGACTATAATCTCAATGGGAGATCTTAGTAAAATGAAGACAAAATAAAAAAAATACATATTTCTTTATAATACTCTACAAGTACAGTTTCAATTTGTGACTTTATAATATGTCATGTAGGGTATGAAGACATATTCGCAGCTGTGAGCCTCAAATCAAATCCATCTGGACCCAAAATCTGGAACAAAATGAAAAAAAAATATGAACACTGTAAAGTTGTAATCTTTTTACATTCTGAATTTTTGCTAATTATCTTGTGTGGCCTGTCCTCTTCCAGGTCAACACAGTCGAGTGGAGACTGTATGATTCGGGCACCACTTGGCAATACCTCATCCTGTTCGTGTGTCCTCCTGGATCCAAACTCTTCACATATATTTCATGTTATTTCACTAACAGACATTAAATCAATTACATTTGTAAGCTGTGATTTTGTTGTCCTATGCATGCAACATCTACTGCATGTCTTCCATCTTTTTTCCCTGTCAAAAGTGTTTTTCTTTTTCAATATTATACTTTTTTCCTCACTAGAATCGAGGGTCTAAGGACGGAGGATGTCATTCAGGGTACAGATTGTAAAGCGCACTGAGGCAACTATACAAGATACAGTAGGATGTTATAAATATGTGTTGGAGAGTACAAGATGGAGCCAGTAAATAGAGAAAATACTCACATCACAATTCCACATTTGAACCAACAGTATTTTGCAACTGTTACTAACTACTTCCTTTTTTAAAAAGTATTAAAAAAAGGTCTAATGGGATTAAATTAAAGTGTGATAATTCACAGATAAATTAGATCCTGAGTACCTGTTCATCTGAAAATAATAAATAGGTGTGCAAAATACTCAGCCAGCATCTGGATATCAGAGTTTGTGTTGTTGAAACTAAGTGATTTGAACGGTGTAATCGTGTTTGTTCAGTCAGTCAAATAACTGTCTTGTGTCGTGATGTGGATTTTATGAGGCTTTGTTTCTGAACTATAGAACTGAAATTAGAGAAGATATGGACTTGAATCTACGGGTTTGCTGAGATGGACTCATTTGTTCATGTTTTATGATAATGTGCTCAATTTCATTTCAGTTTAGTTAACTTCACCTCATTAACTGTGCCTGGTGGTTTTATTCCATCAGCCTAATTAGTGCTGTTGTTCCAGCCCACCTTTGGAGTTGTTCCTATTATGAATCAATGTCAGAAACCCCATGCAAGCTACAACAAGGCTTTTGATTGCAAGCACGAAGGCTTTTTCACTCTGAATCTCTCCGTTAAGAGAGCCAGGACCACTGGCAACCAGATGGAAAAGGGAGGAAAATAGACACTGCATTGCAGCACGTTTCTGCCAGGCGGCTTCCCACACACACACACACAAACACACACACACACACACACACACACACACACACACACACACACAGATGACCAAACAGGAACTCAGACTGACATACTGCAAATGAATCATCTATCACGTATACATTAAACTGTTACTGTGAGCACAAAGCTCTATTTATGATCCAAAGAACTGCAGCACTCTCAGAAGCATTTCTGCCCCAATCAAAGTCTCTGCCTCCTGTGAAGGCTTGTTCTTGTGCTTCACGCAGCTGCATATCACGACGCTAAAAGGCAAGAAAACTTTGACGAAGCTCCTGCAAGAGTGAGGAGAAGCTTTGTTTAAGAAAGAAACTTCAAGATGAGAAAATCTGGTGGATAAATGGGATTTTCGACCTTCAGAAATCAAACTTCACTCAATTTTTTTTAACTTTTGGACTGTGTGCGTCTGTCAAATAACTGAAAAAACAAACACCCATATTTTACCTCTGATTGGTTCAATAAATGGCTAACTCATTACCTTCACAAAGGAGGTTTTGTTTTCACCTTTGTACATCTGATAGTTGGTTTGTCTGCAGGATTAGACAAAAACTACTGAACAGATTCCATCAAAACTTGGATGGTGGATGGGTTAAAAGAAAATCTCCAACCAGGCACATTTGAAAATGCATATCCCATGACCATTCACCTACACGTGCTGTTGTATACAGGAAGCAGATTGTACTAGTTGGTTGCTTAGCTACAGAAAAGTCTATGACCGAAGCAGAGAAATGTGAATGCTCTTCACTTCCTTAATAATGTGATTTTGTCAGCAAAACATTGAAAGCAGCCATTTTTGTCTTTCTTTTCCATGACTGCATTATCGTCGTCTGTCTGTGTCCTTCTCAATATAAACAATATAGCACCCATTCTGTCAACGTAGAAACTCAAATACTCCAATGTACGTGTGGTGTGCCATTCTAATTATTTGGATGTTTATATGAAGCCAGTCACACAATATCAATAACCCTCTGGCACCAAAACCCCCACTTATAGACTAAATTTATACAGTTTTAAAATGCATATTTTCATGCACTGTCACATTCAATATATATCCTGCTTGCTGTAAATAATTGTCAATATAAATCCTGCAAGATAAATATAATATAATGTAATGTAATGCATAGATATGTGTACATGCATATATCATAATTTACATTATCTGTCTACCTCGTGTGCGCATATTTATCCTGTGTTTATTCTGTATTTCTTTGGAATACTCAATTGCTTCATCACAATACTTGTACAGTGACACACAACCCACAAAACAGCTGAATTATACACAGACTTTTTGGTGTTTACTCTAACACTGTTAGGGTCATTGGTGATTTTAACATACTGTTAATACACCTACTTTCTTTTCAGATGTTTTGCGCACTACATTCCTCTCCCATTTACCATTTTTTTAGTCTTTACTAGTCGTTATCTCATTTGTAGCTGTATGTCTGTTATTGAGTAAGAACACTGAGAATAATGTGAAACTGGAGTCACATTTCGTGCATGTGAACACATACGTGGCCAATACTTGGCCGATTCTGATTTTAATATACACCAATGAAGAAGAGTTGCTCTGAGTCACCCTCCACACGCAGATGTTCGTGCAGCATTTTTAGGCCTGGCAGAGTTTAATCTCACCCCGGGTCCAAAAGAAATCTGACAGTGACATCAGGAGATTAAATAAACAAATAAATAAACTACAATCAGTAATGGCATTTCATAACAAGCAGTATGTGCCCACAGTTAAGCTGCAGTTATGTCAGCTATGACACAACAGCACTCCCCTGATGTGTAATACCTCAGTGGGTGGCTGAGGCACTGGAAGGGTAAACAGCTTTCATTCTCGCCGGTGAGAATAACACTCTCTGGTAAAAAACAGAAACATGATGTACGTGTGCTTGCTGTCTCTCACCTGTGAGTCTGCGTTGAGGACTTTGATCCTCTGGGTGGAGATGAATAGATCAACCTCGGTGAGGGTTTGAGCATCTCCGTCTGCACTCTGCATCAAGATAAAAAAAAAATAACAGAAGAGGTGGTTAGATCATCTCCTTTGACTTTCCAGATCTTTGTGCCAAACTTGGCTGTACATGATTTACAATTGTCTAAATGGTGTCTGTGTTAAATACAGGAACGTATTAGTTTAGATATCCAAAATGCATGCATGTAAAGTTCAGGGTCCAGCTGGGGAAAATGCTTGTTAGATGGACCGGTTGTTAAGTCTAAAGGTGAGGTGGATAAGGCAGAAAAAGAAAGCGTCTGGCAGTGGCATTACTTTACATCAACCGTCTTGGCACGAGGATGGCGGGCTGGCATGGAAACAGTTCATCACTAAACCCTGACCAGCTGGCTGTATTTGAGAGTGAGAGCAATGCAGCTTCAGCAGTGGAACAAGTCTGCTCACTTCTCCCTCCTTATCACTGTGCAGTGCACACTAATAAAATGATATTTGTCTTTCCTTCATTAAAAGAGCCGCATGCATTTCACAAATAAAGCAATAGTGCCAAAAGCTGTTATTGTAAATATTTAATGTCATAAATGGTGAATCATTTATTAGAGACGGTGGCTTGAAACAATTTTTATACCGAGTATAGTTTCTTAGGATACATTAAAACTAACTAGAGATTGGAAAAAGATGTAACTGAGTGTTGTTGTAGTTTCAAGAACACCTTTTGCCTGGAGAAAAGGTGCGCAGTCTTGCTTTGTGAACAGAATTCAACTTGTCTTGTGGATTTAATGTCCTACAAAGGCGATTGTTACAGGATAAATGACAATCAGCCTCTTCTATGATGGACTTCTGCTTACAAGATCAAATTATTAGTATTATTATTAACGTGATGTTACCACTGAAAAGTTTGATTATAGCTAATCATGTCAGGTTAAGGTAAAAA
Source organism: Sparus aurata (assembly GCF_900880675.1). NCBI lineage: Eukaryota > Metazoa > Chordata > Actinopteri > Spariformes > Sparidae > Sparus > Sparus aurata. Next base: position 23,072,473 of record NC_044190.1, read on the forward strand.
GAAAAGAAAAGGAAAGAAATATAAGACCTGACAACTAAATGAGACCAGAAATGTATGGCATCCCACAACAAACAATTACTTCAAACAATGTTGAATTATACATTTTTGGCTCTGAGTGCGCCGTAGTTATTCAAAACATTGAGTCTTAAAGATGCTTAATGCAGTCAGAACCGAGCTTGTTTTTCACCATCATGCCACGGATGATATGAGCTGAGATGTTATTACTGCAAGAATCAGCTGATGAAAACTGAGTTAATCACATGAAAACAAAAAAATTACACGCACTGAATTACAATCTAAAAAAAATACAAGTCGAAGTACAACTGAATTTGCAAACGCAAATTAGAGTTGCAGCTGATGAGGTAAACATTGTCATATTCAGTATGTTGTCTGTTTTTGTCAGCAAAAGCTAAACTTGACAAAGCCTTTTGATTTCTGGTATCTTTTCGTTTTATCTTGGTACATTCATAATGTAAGGAGACTGGTTATTGGACGTTTGTAGTGGCTTAAAATCCTCCTTAGATTCTTATTCTTCGGTTTAAAGGAACAAATATAAATTTGACTTTTAAATGTCATTAATAGCAGTCGTGTTACTTGAATCACTAGAAAATTATTATAAATTCCTGCACTCGGTCAGGGAATAAAACAGCAGGAATCCAGAGCATGGGTAAGAGGTTCATCCCAATGTGCCATTGTACTCTTAATTGGACATTTTTGATCTAATGAAAGTGTTATAGCACAGGCTAATACACAGTAATAAAGTTATAAAAGGACCTGTGTGGTAGAGAAACCCGTGAAGTAATAAATCCTGGAGCTTCTCCCAGAGTGTTCTGCTGACATGTCTTCTGTTACCTGGCGCTCAAAGTAGTTCCACATAAATTCATGTAAATGTGCTGTTACTGAATTTGGCTTTAGCGGCTCTGGTGCCTTTACATCACAACTCATCTTCGGTCCGAATAATGGGTCCTTTAAAAAAAGCCTTTAATGATGCGTCTGGTTAAATTCTATTTCAACTAATGTAGGAAAGACTCTCACTACTAAAATGCATCGCCTTTCACATAGAAAAACAAAAGTGTTCGTCTTACTTCTGGAAAACCTGACAAAGATTTGTTCGACTAAATTAATGCACAAGACAAACGTGACACAGATGGGAGGAGGATGGACGGAACCAGACAGGCACAAATGAAATGAAAAAAGAAAAGGTAAGAGTGTAGGGAAAGTGGCCAAAGGGTCTTCCTTTTGCTCTGTGTATTACACACCGCCTTTTTCTTGATTTTGGCAGCCTTCTGTACCCTCTGGCAGGCGGGCAGGCAGGCGTTGGAACGGGACAAGGTCAGCGGATACGGGAGCACAAAAAACAGGAGGGAGAGGAGGAGGAAATAAAGAAGGTAAATAAAAGAAGGTAAGACAGTAAAGCCTCAAACCAAACGGCAAGTGCGCTATCGCTGCTCAGAGAGAAAGAGAGAAGGACAGAGAGAGAGAGAGTGAGAAAGAGAAAGAGAGAGAGAGAGAGAGAGAGAGAGAGAGAGAGAGAGAGTGAGAGAGAGTGTGTGTGAGTATGTGTGTGACTGTAAATATGTTTGTGGAGATAGCGTTCGCACAGCCGTGTTGGTTATCAGATACAAATCAAAACAGCAATTACAAAGGGGTCATAATTGCTTTTTCTCTTTTAAACACAGCAAATCAAAGCGTGCAGACATGAACTGACACTGTTCCTGCGGTCTTAACTTCGATGTAAAGCTCTATAAGGAGGGTTTATTTCTCTTTACCAGCACTGCGGCGAACAAAGACATCAAAGTCTATAACTGTTTACTTCCCTCCATGTTCATGTCACAGTCTAACCGCTATTACCAGAGGAAGACTGGCTGGAAAACAATCAATGCTCAAAGAGGCAGTGGAGGGGATAAAGCCCCGAGCCAGGATTTAAACTGTACGCTTGGGGTTTGTTCTCTGGGCTGGAAAAAAAAAAAAAGTCAAGTCACTATATTTGGAAATAAACAGCTTAGATGAACATGGAAGCAGTTTTACATGTGTTTGATTAGCTCATCAGTAATTCTGGTCTTGGCGTGGGCCCTACAGTTGCTGAACTTGCACTCATAATCCTTCAGGGTACTTTGTAATCTTTCAAAATCAACCCTCCTGTATAAAGTTCAAGCCATCTCCATCTGCCATCGCCCAGAGGAAATGATTTTGACCTTCATTACGTTTTCCGAGTGTGAGGCTGGATGTTTGCCCAAACCAAGACAGTATTAGATGAAAAAAAAAAAAAGAAAACAGCCCAGAGGGAAGAGTCTTTTTTGGGGGTTTTCGTTTTATGACAGTTTGCTCCTCCGTCGTAAGTTCTCACGCAAGACAAACATCTGAGGCTTTCAGCAACATCTACTACTCTGCTAAAGAGGAACTGAGCAGGGAGGGGACAGACAGCAGGAAAGAGTGAGTGTGTGTGTGTGTGTGTGTGTGTGTGTGTGTGTGTGTGGGGGGGGGGGGGGGGGGGGGGTGAAGCTGCATAAATATTACATCAAACAGAGTGAACATCATGAAAAGAAGATCTGCATAAATAACCTCTACAGCCTTGCTACGATCTACCTGGCACACTTTCTTTCTGCGCTATCCAGCACTACAGAGTCTAAGTGCTTGTATGTACTACATGTGTACTTGTTCGGGTTGAAGTGGAGCAAAAAAACACGAGCAGGGCTGCACGTTACTGCCTGTGTGGTGGGGTTTGAGTGCAGTCAACGTTTGTGTCCGTCTCAATGTCAAAGATTAAAAATGACATTTGCTGTAAAGCAACTCATTCCTCCACAGGGGACAAATCAAGGAGATAATGGACGACTTCCTGTTCAATGGAACTTTTACAAGCAGGGGACAGGCACTAAACAGTGAAAGCTAACTGTTGCCATGGATTCATCCTGACAAGACTTTTGGCAGGGAAGGCAACTGCATGACAGGGAGTGAGCGAGCGAGTGAGAGAAGAACCAAACATAGATTGGATAAATATGAAGTGATGCCAGTCGACAGCCTCATTGTGGTGAAGAGGGCTTTTAGACTGAAACAAGCTAACAGGCACAAAGACTTTCAGACCCTCCGTCACTTTCCTCTTTGTTTCAGAATGTTGTTTGATTTGGTTGTGACCCATGAAGTGAAGTAATTAGGGATTTGGGGACGAATGCAACTACAAAATGTATGTAATGTATGTAATTTTTCTCATTAAAGTCAACAGAAACTAATCATAAATACATCAATGCGTTCATTGGTTGTTTTGGTCTTTCATGCCACATTCATGGTTACATGCTGGCATTTATGGCTCAATACCAAAATTAAATATTCGCTTGGTATGGACCGATTAAGCGTTCATGCTCCAACAAATTTTAAATATATCTTGTTGCGTAATTATATAAATACTTGCAGGCAACAGCAATTTCGAAGCCTCTTCAGCCGCAATTTGATATACATTAAGACTAATTTTGTAGCCTGCAAAAGGATCACTAACCATTAACAATCCTAAATGTAAGTGGAACAGATTAGACTATACTGAAGCATGTAAAATCAAAGGATAGGGCTCAGTGGCAGGACTGTTTAAGTATGAGGATGAGACACACACTAGAGTGAACTGAATTTGATTTGTAATTCCTTGCTGATGTCATTCACCATGAAACCTGACCTAATATTTCAAACCGAAGACCTAAAGTGCATTAAAGGGGCACTGTGTAGTTTTGGAGAAGAAATTCAAACTCAGAATTGTAATATTTACAGTACTAATGTGGTAACAATCCAAAGAAATGTGTATTTCTTCGATAGCTGAATAAACGAGCTGCTGTCAGATGGAAATAAGATCCACAGAACACTATTTGAAGCTTAAAAGATATAATATAAGATATATATAAACAAAGTAAAACAGTATGAAACTGAGCTGTCCCTCAAGGTCAAGACGAAGAGAGTTTGTTTATTCAGTTTGTTTAGTCATAAAAAAAAGATCAAAAATGAAGATCTTTCTCTTCTGATTGAAAAGTTTCTTCCAACATAACATTCTCTGTCTGCACAATTGCACTCAGGTGTATCCATGCCACTGGTGACATTACAGCACGCAACTTTCTAAAACTAGACCACTAGACGAGGGGTCATTTAATATTTAGAAATACATCCAAGCTTGTGATCGCATGAGAGGGAGATAAAAGAGACTGGTGTCTGGGTAGCAACTCTGCACCAGCGCTGCATGATGTCATCAAGTCACGAAACCATGCGCTTTCATCTCGAGTCCACGACTAAGAAATGTAAACAAGCTAAAAAGTCTCCTCCTGAAGAGATAAACTTTGAGTATCGCCTTTTGTGAAGTTGGACACTTGCACTTGGGCAGAGCAGAAGTGATGAACGGAGCAATCAAGCTAATGATAAAGACTATGAGGCCGGCTCCTCGACGCTGCTCTGGTACCATCCACAGCATTTCTCTGAAACTGCACTGGAATATCCTCATCCCGTCAACATTAGTGAGGAGCAGGGAGAGTGTCAACAAGGGAAATATAAGGTTCACAAGCCAGCAGTCCCATTATCCAGCCAGCTGTGGCAAACACACACCCTGCGGCCTAATCTGGCCAAGTTCTTTAGCTGCCCTAAAAGACCACTCATGCCTAATACATAATGTTGGGTTCTATACACCATTAGCACTCTGTCCATGTACATTTCATTTAGGGCAAAATAGACTAGATATAAAACAAAAAAATACCTCATGAACTATTAAGTACAAATGATAAAACATTCAAACAATATACTGAAATGGCAGGGTTACATGTTTGCTTGAGTTTGGGGAAATGCATATATCTTCCCCTTCACAGATGTCCACGAATGCGAGAAATTGATTCAGATACTGTATGACAAATATGATCAAACATGCAGTATTAGCCCCGTGAAGGCACTGGACGTATTTCCTGCTGGGCCTCTGTGTATTTTGAGACGCCTAAATAACAACAAGTCGACTGTAACATTATGCCTGCTCCTCCGGGGAGAAGAATGAGAACTGCAGCCACACCAGCAGCACTGATCGGATGCTGTCTCCAGGGATGTGATCAAACATAGCTCAACAACACTTCTGAGAGGCTGGAATAACTTAGAGGGGAATAGGCTCTCAAATGGCTGTTTCCACAACAAGGATTTTTTTCTAAGAAGCAAAGGACATTTCTTGTTGCTCAAAACCACAATTTAAATGTATTTTCTGGTCCAGCCCTGACTCTGGTGGTAATACTTTTCGATGACTGAGGAACTACCGGGGGATGAGTTTTCTCTGCTGTCACTGAATAAACATCAAGGTTGCGACAACTTGTGCAAACCATGAATTCTTACAGTAAGAAAGTATTAGAAATATCAGTTAATCTTTATTGATGTTAAATACCAAGTTATAGTATGAAGTTGACTTCCCAACTTGCAGCGGCAACATTGTGCAACTGCAAATTAAAAAAAATAAAACAAAGCAAGTGTTTTTTAATCAACTATTTGAACAGTTTTCTTAATATTTTTCAGACTCAATTTAGGAAAGCACAGAGTGACTAGAAGTACCAAACAGTTCCAAGAATTATGGGACCAGAAGAAAAACACTCAGAAAATAAAAGTAATTTCCACTTCCACTGAAGAAATAGAATAAGAGGCCATGGTGTTGTTAGAAATGCTATTTTCAGACACAAAGAAACAACAACACAGAGTCATCCCTCTGTGCTTTGATGTTTGAGTTTAGTGTAGTAAATTGATAAAAAGGAAACTCTGCAGAGGTGACAATCCTCTGTCTGTATTAAGGTTATTTCTTTTCAACCTCCATGAAACAAGAATGTAAGTTTGGATTTTCTTGTTCACTCTCCTTGTTCTCTCATCGGCGCTCCCTCTCTCTCTCATTCATCCACTAGCTCTCTTAATTGCAGCTGTCTCTCATTCGCTTGCTGCTCTCACTTTTTTTAAACTAGTGGGAAAAACAACACAGCTTTGTTTATAATGTGTCCAAAGTAGCAAGACATATCCACCCAACATGCTTATTTTAATACTAGGGGTGCCTTGCACTTCTTCACTTTGCTGAAGTGCACAACTTGAAGAAGCTGCAATATCTGTTTGACTCATCAGGGACATTTTGTCCAGTCCACCCCAGTAGATCTGAATCATCATAAGGACTACAGCAGGTGCAGGCACCAGTTTTACAACTGGAACTCAGGTTAATTCTAAATTCAGGTAAAGTTCCAGTATCTTTAAAGGCTGTTGGATCCCTGGAAAAGTTCCTGTAGTTGAAAATGACTGTAGCCGTGTTTCCACCCAACGTACTCTCATCTTTTAGCCCAGGGAACTTTTTTGACCCATGAAGATTAAAAAAAATCATCATATGCAATGATGATGCGATATAAAGCGATGAACAGGCATCATTATTTGTGCGTTATTGTATTTTGTTGATGTGTCAAAGCCCAATGAACAAAAACTGGCTTGTTGCTGCAGCTTTTAAAAAAAATGGTAGCTGAAATAAATGATGCAAGTGCTGATCAATCAGAAATGTTCTGGAAGCGCCATCCCCAAAGTTACTGTACTTTTGGAACGTAATAACCCTTTTGCTAAATAAAATACTGTCCCTGCAACATTAGAATTTAGACTCTGGTCCATGAAGTGGAAACACAGGGTCGATCCAAATGTTCCTAGTTCCTTCTTGAGGTTAGTGCCTGGGACTTTTTTGGTCAACTCCTCCAGATGGAAAACGGCAGAACTGCAAACACGCAGCCTGCTGAGTGAGCAGAGGAATGGATATGGATACCTTTAGGCCAAAAACACAGCGTGTGTTTGTTTTTATGTGTGAGTCAGTGCGGCTGGGTGTGTGTGGGTGTGTTTTTGAGTACCTTGACCCTGCTGACAGCCTCCTGGGCCTGCATCATGCGAATGTTCTTGGAGGGGTTCCTCTCAGACAGCAGCTGAGTGGAGCCCAGGTAGTTAGCAGCAAAGATAATTCCATCAATCAGGTCTTCTGGTTCGCAGGGTCCTGGGACTGGGCCAGGAGGAAGCAGAGAGGAGGGTGATTAACAGGGAGAAGAGGGGAAGGACAGAGTGCAGTAAGACTGAAAGGGTCAAGTGTGCAGTGGGGAGGGTATAGCAATCATTGCAGTCAGCATGCTGTGTGAAGAAATGGAGCCAAACACTGTTACTCTGGAGATGGAGAGATGGAGATAACAGGCTGGGTGGGATAAAGCAGTGAGATGGCCACTGGCTGCGAGCTGATGGAGGTTCAGTGCTGGTGGGAGGCTGAGGCTTGGATTAATCTGTGTCTGTGAAATGTAGATGTGGACTCTCTGACACCCACTCGGGGACACAATGTGCTGTCATGATCTGAAGGAGCAGACAGGCAGCAAAGGCCCTCACACATTATTGGGCCAAGCATCTGCCCAGAGGCAGGAAAAGAGCACTGGAAGAGTTATATCAGAGCCCATGATGTGACAGACTGGAGGCAAAATAATACCTGGAATGGTTCCATGCAATTACAATGTTTTGATTTCATCACCAAACAGGTGTGAAGACGGATTCACTCACCATCGACGAAGCTGGGAAACGACGCAACCTTCTTTGTTGGCTGGAAGAAAAAAAACAGGATATGACAAATAAATGACTGTGAATAGATTTACAGTCAATTAAGCTTGTCTCTTCAATCTCAAATAAAACAGAGAAACCTTTACGTTTCACTCTGTTTGTAAATGATGTGAGCTGTTACACTCGTCTGCTTTTCTTATTGTACTGTGCACGTATCAGTTCATGGAATCGAGCAGCTAATCTTTTACATTTAATTTTAAAGAGCACCTGCCCACAGTTTTGACATGATGCGTAGGGAAGTCTGTTAAGAATCGGAAAACAAAGATGAAGAGAGAATCTTCAAGGTAAACAAACATCAAACACTCACTCACAAAAACCCCTCTGTCTTTTATTGACACAGTCAGAGAAAGTTAATCTGATTGCTGTTTACATCAGTGATGGTAAAACCGATTGTGATTGGTGTCTGACTTTCCACAAACAAGCAAGCTGACCGTCCTAACATGAGAGGCATGATGCACATCTGCTATATTGGCTGGTAGTTGCTTTTCACAAGCTGCCATGAAAAACTTGTGTGAACAGTATTAGTTTAAGCTAAAATGCTGTGAAAGCTTTTAAAAAAGTTTTAATGTTTTCCTACAGCAGGTAAAATGAGGCTATAACTGACGCCGGAGATGGAAAACAATCTTTTTCATGTGATTTAAAAGATTGATAACAAAATTAGTGCTGATGTTTGAAAAATATTGTCCCATATGGAGACAAAAAACATATAAATGGGTTTATTTGAAAGAGGCAGAGTTATGATTGAAAACATGGCAGGAACTTCATCAGAATAATAATAAATGACTCTTTTAATCTATGTAGAAATATCTCCATTCATGATTTTGCTGAGAAAAGGCATCATAAATATTCAGACATTTCACTTATTTGCACCCCATTCACACAAATACATCCATTTAAACCTGAATACTTCTAATGCTACAGTATTTACACCTTGCTCAAGGGCACTACAAAAGTGGGTGAGGAAAGAGCATCAAGTCTCAGTCATCCACTTCATTCAAGTTGCTGAGGGAGGTGGAGGAGTGAAGAGGAAGCAGGAAGATATAGACAAGAGTTGGTTGCACAAACAGAGGGAGAGAGCTGTGAATAGTGAGGTGATTCATGAGATTTAAACACTCATTGCCCTGGATCTATTGGATCATCGAACCCGCTCTCTACGATCAGAAAGTGTACTCAGCCCACCAACAGGGAGGTGTGGTTGGAGGCTGCACAGGAAGCCTCCGCTACAGACATCTCAGTGAAAAATGGCTCTCATAAAACCGCAAGCAGACACACCGCTCAATTACGACAACGCTCTTGCGCCGCAAGCAGAGGACATAAGCTGAGGTTGTAATTACACAATTACTAATTTACTCAGTCACACACACATGCAAGCACACACACAAACAACATCTTCTGCCTAAATGACCTTGCAACAGATCTAAAGGCTGATGGTGGAAAACACTGCGATACAACATCCAGCAGCATCTTACCTCTGGTACATTGTTGTTCTCCAGGGGAACGTTGAGGTCGGAGCGCTGCTGTTTTCTGGGTTGCTCTGCACCATTGCTCACCTGGTGGGTCAACACAGAAGAACAGGTGGGACAGGACAGGAATTAGGATATAATAAAAGTGAACATCAAGAGAGTAATATTGAAAAAGCTCAAAGTCACACACATGGAAAAACTTTTTGCTTCGGTTTCTGAGGTTCAATTGTGAAGAAAAACTGTGTAACAAAGATGAAGTTTTAACCTACAAACAAAGTTAATAATAAGAGTGAAGTATTATTTTGATCAAGCTGCCGTAAACTGAAGCATGATTAAGTTCTGTCTTCTGCTTTTCCTTCAGCCAGCTCTTTCTTTTGTCTCATCTCACATCAAATATATAGACATATACAGCACAACCAGCATATAATGACACAGAGTGAGGATTACATTTATTCCCCTGGATAGCCATCCTTCAGTCCACCACTGCTCCTTAACATTCACTTGTGTTACTGGCTGAAATGAAAACCTCCTGCCTTGATGTGGCAGTGAGGAACTGAAATCCGGAGGAACGGTCCATGCTGTTGTGCATATGGAATTGAAATTAATTACCACAAACATGACATTAGTGGCCTCATTTGCAAAACGAGAGCTAACTTAAAGCCCTGATCAGTATTCATGCTGCACAACTCTGTTGTGCAAACAACCATTAAATTAATGAGATTCGTGTTGCTGTTTGGTGGGATGTTTAACTGTGATGTTCTACAAAACTACATTCATGCACAGAATCCACAGTGAATTCAGTCAAACTCTGCACATGCCTTCATCTGCATCAAAAGCACTTTCATGAGGTGTAGGGATAACTGAAACACCTACACCTATCTAATAATTATACATGTTTATGGCGGCTGTGGCTCAGTGGGTAGAGCGGGTCGTCTAGTGAATCGGAAGGTCACCAGAGCGAATCCTGGCTCCCCCTAGTTGCATGTCGAAGTGTCCTTGAGCAAGATACTGAACCCCAAATTGCTCGTGATGAGCAGTTGGCGCCTTGCATGGCAGCCTCCATCATCAGTGTATGAATGTGTGTGTGAATGGGTGAATGTTGCATGTATTGTACAGCGCTTTGAGCTGTCGTTAGACTGGAAAAGCGCTATAAAAATGCAGACCATTTACCATTTAAGCAGAATCATAATAATAGGGACACACTGGCTTTTAAGAGATTGTAAGTGTTCTTAAATAGAGAAGAAATAAAGAAGCATTCCATCCCAACACAAACCTAAATCAAGTAAAAAGGAAGGAAAACATTTAACTGAAAATACTGGCTATTATAGGAAAACAGAGTCTAAATGTTAATGCTGCCATAACATTTGACCATTGTCTCATTGGTGATTATGTCACAAATAACTTTAACATTTACATGTTAAAACGTGCAGCATGTAAAGCATGTGCAGCGTGTAAAACACTATTACAACACTGTGTTATATACTTTCCTCACACTAACATAATGTGTCTGTAGATGACCTCAAACTGTTCCAGCTCTTGAAGCATAATCTTCTGGCACCACACTGTGCAGCAAAGCTCTTATCAAATTCATTGTTATTCTGGTTTATTCAAGGGTCATGTAGAAGGGGTGTGCAGAGAACATTTCATTTGTTAACAAAGGTCAAAACGACCAAATCATCTCAGTGTGTCTGGGACTCATCTGAATCTGCGGTGTACTGTACATTCTTCCAATTTAATCTAGTGTCTGACCCAGTTCTGTGCTACAAATGAGCTCCACGGTGTATGTAGGAGCACATGTGCGCACTGTGGAGCAGGTGTGTATCAGCATGCTGCCCACAGGAGACTATCTCTGTTCTCCTTTTACCATCTGACTTTTAAAAGATGGGGGAGCTCTGCGTGTGTTTGAGCCCATCGATGTGTCTGTGCAGCATGTGCACGTATATCCAGATCTGTGAGAGGGAGAAAGATGGGGCATCTCAAGGTAACATGGGGGAGGGAAAAGGCTCAGAGGAACAATGAGGCATTGAGGAACACGTCACCTATAGCTCATCTCCAGCTCCTCACGACAGGGCTCTTAAATTATATAAGGTAGCAACATTATTTGTACGTTTTCTGCAAAGACTCTGACCATATTCGCATTGTTCTGTTGGTGATGTTGTTGGTATGTTACTTCTATCCATCTGTGTGCCTTTTGAACACATCAGAAATCAATATCGCTACAAGATACACTTTAATGGGAAATTGGACTAGTCTTGAATTAAAAAAAACACAAGTATTCAATTACTGCTTAAGGATGTAAAAGAAAAAAACAAATCACAGTATGAAAAGCACAGATGTGAAAAATGACAGACGATGGCTGCTTCAGTTTCAGGTTCCCTCTATTGTCTGTCTTGGCTCAGTGTCACACACTGCCAGGGCTTACTGGGGCTCTTGAATAGAACACGGCCGTTGTTAATGTGATGATTAACACCTGTGCTTTTTTCCAAGTAAAAAATATCCAATACGAAAAGGCCTAATAGCTTGAAATGTAGTACAGTAATCATTTCTGAATAGAAATCTGCAAAATTTTTAAATTGCTGCCTTAATACAATATAACAAAAAAAAAACTGGTTATCAACACATTTTAACAAAAGGCAAAAATGTTTATTTGACTTTAAGTTCTGCTTCTAATATAACTGCAAAATGAACCTCCTGGCTGAAGCCTGGTGAATGTGCTCTGTGTATGCAGGTGTTTGTATTTTTATATTGTATACGTACAACTTTTGATCATTTTGATGTTTGGAAGGACAGAGTGGACTGTACTATTTTGGACTGGTTACTATTTTGTCTAATATCTACTACTTCAGTCTCTTTTTCAAACCCAGTGCCAACTGAACAACAGTCAAGCACTGTTTGAACGGAAGACAGAAAACTATTTACAAACATCCTTAACTTCATCAGAGCATCACGCCACGAAAGGTACAAAAATTAGCGTGTCCACTTTAAGGTGTCATGTTTCCATCAGTGCTGATCGAAGGTGGAGCCGATAAATCCCTGTGAACTTTAGTTATTGTCCTGTTAATGAATGCAAATTGTACCCTTTCACAGAAGACAAAAGACATGTTACTGTGTTTTTTTTTCAGTGTGAAAGAGGTTTCAAACAGGTAGCCTCTAGCTAGCTTTGTAATGGTAAATTGAGTTGGAGACCAGTAAACATTAGTGGGAATCCTTAAGCCTTGATGCATATATATCATTGTTTTCAGATTATCAACTTCATACTGAAAAATTAGGACCTGTCTTGGCAGCTATTTTTCTGAACTATCGATCTCTTTTTATTATGGACTGAAATTAACTATCAAATCTCTTTTCTTGCTTGGTTTTGTTTTCCCTATTGGGTTGGTTTTATCTTCAAGATTCTAAACAAACCAACAAGGATGCTGATACTTGTAAAAAACAGCTCACCTGCTCCTGTGTCCACCTCTGCCTGTCTTCAGGGGAGCGTGGATGTGCCTTGATCCCCCTCTGGAGGTCAGGGTTGTTGTGATGCATGGAGGGCAGGTTCAGGGACTTGGGCCTGCTGTCGTGACGATGGTGAGCTGGTGGGTAGGGGATAGCATCAGGCTTGGGATGAGGGTAGTCACTTGGTGTTGGGTCCTGCGCCAGCTCCTCTGGGCTTTGGTCAGTGCCACTGCTTAGACTCCCCATGCTCATACTCATCTTGATCTCTGCAACAATTTGGTCAATGTCCTCCTCCGCCTCCTCCCCCGTCTCCCCCTCCACCACGAGCACCTTACGGCTACGGTAAGGAGACGCCCGCACTGAATTCCCATTGTCCTCTGGGGCATAGTAGTCTCCAGTGTATGCCCTTCCATGTCTGTCCTCCTCCTCACCTTCCTCATCTTCTTCCTCATTATGGCAGTACTCCTCGCTCTCTGCCTCCTCCTCATCCTCTTGGGTGTGCAGGGTGTCTTGCAGGGAGGGTTGGTGGTGGTGGTGATGGTGATGGTGATGATCCAGGATGGGTTCTGGTCTTCCGTTGTATATCTGTTCATCTGGGTCTTGCTCCACCACCTCACAGCGAACCTCCCCCTCTCCCTCAGCCCACTCCTCCACGCTGTGCCTCTCTCTTCCTGCCCACTGCTCCTGCCTGACTTGGCCCTCCTCTCTCCACTCCTCTCTCGCCTCCTCATCTCCCTCTCTCCACTCTTCCCTCACCTCTTCCTCCTCTTCTCTCCACTCCTCCTGCACTGCCCCCTCTCCTTCCTCATCTTCCACCCATTCTTCCTCTCGCACCTCCCTCTCAACCTCCCCCTCCTCGACCCAACCTTCCACTGCCTCCTGGCATTCGTCAGTGTGTGCTCCGGCTGGCTGCATGTTGCCAGCGCAGTCCCCCTGGCTGTGGTTGTGGCTGTGGTTGCAGTCTCCCTGGCTGCTGCAGTCCATACCCTCCAGGTAGCTGTCATCCTCTGGGCAGTAGCGGATGTAGTAAGTCACACCTTCATCCTCTTCTGCCAGCCCTGCAGGGAATAACGGTCAACACAGAAGTCTTTCTCAACATCTGCAGCCTCTTTTCTAAAATCCAAACAAGCACTGAAATACGTGTGTTGGATAGTTCTGGCCTCCACATTGTTGATTAATTCCTGTAACTCTGTTTCCCTGACAACACCTGAGAGTTTGAACAATCATTACTAGTGCTGCATAATTTATCGAAATATAATGCCAATATGGGTGATCGCAATATCCAAAAGAGAGGCTGCAATATTTTGATAAAGGTAAATGTGTGACAAAAAAAGCATTATAATGTAGAACTGTAGTGCTGCAGAGATGCACTGGCCTACAAATCTTCTCCAGGACACATGTCTTCTCAGTACAGACCCAGACAAATGACATATCATCATGATTTGATCATGAAGTTTGTTCAGTGGAATTGAAAATTGTGATTCAAAAATGATCCTTCCCACTAACTGTGTATCATATCCATGGCAGAAACCATCATCTATTACTTTGTTACCTCCCGTCTCAACTACTGCAATGGTGTCCTGCTCAGGTAGTGCAACTACTGCAACTACTTTCAGAGATAGTGTTGCAGCCCCCACCCTGTAGAACTGTCTCCCTTCTATAATCCGCAGTGGTTCATCTCTGGAGACAAAAAGCTCCTGAAGCACCACGTGTCCACCAAGGCCTACAACATTAGTTAACTCTAGCCGTTTTTAGACAGAGCACCAAGCCGCCAATTTGCCCATCCTTTTGGTGGCTCGGTCCGCGGTTTTAGACAGAGGGTGGCAAATTGGGGGTCTGTTGTGGTCCGCCGATTTTCCGCCTCGGAGGGTACACTTATTTCTGCCTCGACTGCTATCTAAAAACGAGGCGGCAATGTGCCGGCCTCTGCGTGAGGTGGGCGGAGGTGTCGATGACCTGCACTGTTGTGCGACCCACCGCCGGGGAGTTTTAAAACCAGGAAACAGCTGATCACAGGAGTCAGTCCTTCATTTCACCCGCGGACATTAAGATGAACAACTGGACAGCCGCTGAGATCCAGGAGATGCTAGCGTCTCCTCGGTCTCTGTAGCTGTTTGGTTGTGTTAGCTTGATGTTGTGTTGGCAAGCTAAGGAAGGTTGCTACTTTCAAATTAAAAGCCCCCCGCTAAGAACCCAGTTCTAAACTCCAATGGGGTGCAATGTAAAGCTCTTATTTTGAAGACAAATTCGTTGTCATTGTTCACAGCGAAACTTAGAGAATCACGTCATGTCACAAGTCTACGCCTATCTCCGAGGCGGCTTTTGGAAAAGGAGGAATATTACGCCTCGGTTTTAGAAAGACAGGCCGGCACATTGCCGTCCTTACCTTGGAGCAAATGTGCCGCCTTTTCTATCTAAAAAGGGCTTCTGTCTATCCTGCATTAATCTATCCTGCTCTGTCATCCGACCAGCCATCCCTCTTTCTGACTTCAGCTCCTGCTTCCTGATTATTCTTTTCTGTGCGCTCCATAATGTAAAGCATTCTTGGGTCTTTTAAAAGGCGCTACATAAAACCAAGATATTATTATTATATTATGATAATCACCATTCAAATATCTGTCACAATAATTGCAATATGATTTATTATCATATCATGCAGCCCTAATCATTATAATCCCATAAGATTCTTATGATATGGAAATGTTGTTTATTACTTCAGTAAATAGGATGAGCCTTAGATTTGACTTAGCAACAGTAGAAAGTTTTAGTCTGCTTAGCTCAGAGAACCCTCTGGCTCAACAATTAGCAAGATAGCTAACGCTATGCTACATGATTTGTGTACAGCTGACAAACAGTGAAAGTAATTCCACTGTATGTTTAACAGCAAGGTTACCAAGCTAGCCAGCCATGTCACTGTCCTCAAATCACTATTAAGATTTTTTACAATCAAATGATAGCGGATGAATAGCAGAAAGGTAAGTTACAGAAAGTAATGGTATGTTCATAGGGATAATTTATGCAGCATCTTGCCGCTCGTCTGTTACATGTGCCATCCTGTGGTTTTCAAAGGATGATGTAACTACGCTCAGTGTTGTTGATACTGATTTTAGATAAAGGCTAAACATCTCATTTTAGAGGAGTGAACTCACAGTTTCACTGCAACTACAGGTGTTCATATATAAGGAGTTTATTGACACCCTGCAGCCAATCAGAACCATAGTATTCATCTAGATCATGGTATACTAAACTTAAATACAGCTAGATAATACTGATAAACAAGGTTTATTTCCATGTGGAACTTAGTCTTTCAATGGGAAAAATGTTTGAACTTGGGTGCCAAATTACACCCTTGCTTGAATGCAGAAAACAAAGGGACTCCCATATGCACCAGTGGTAGAGCCAACATTTTAGCACCTGAATGACAGTTCACTGTTTGTATTTCTCAGCATCTGTGTATGCTTCACATATTTTTTCTATTTACTTTTTGCTCAACAGCTCAAGCGCACTATTCTTGTCTGCCTTCACATTTAATCAAACAGAAATGAATCGACAATCAATAATGTAAGAATGATTAACGGAGGGGCAACGATTAAATCTTAATTCCTGATAATATAGAATAATTTATCATCCACATTATTAACATCATACTCACCGTCATCATAATCCTCCTCGTCATCTGAGGTGTTGTTAATGTAATCAGAGCTGGAGTCGTCATCCAGGCTGTCAGCGCCACCGTGGAAGTCTGCCCGGTTGTGGTCATTTTGTTCATGTTCTGGCGTGGAGGGTGTTGCTGGCCTCTGATCCTCCAATTCCGCGTCTGCTTGGTTGGTGTAAAGCTTCACTTCAACCTCTGCATCTGCATCCGCCTCTGGATGGCTGTGACTTATGTCTTGAGACTTGGAGGACGAGTATTGTGCCTTGCAGGAATGGGGTTGGGGTTTCGGCTCACGCGAGGACTCTTTGGGGTAGCGGACTGGGCGTTGCCGAGGGGGGAGGACTTTCAGATCACATGACTCTGGAGGATGAGGGTTGGGACAGGGGGCGGGGCCTGGAGCAGCCATACTGTTTCCTCCACTGGTCCCCGGCCTCTTCCTATGAGCCATGTTTTGCGCTTTACTTGCCATGCATTGTTATCAGTTTGATCCTAGGAGACAGATAAACATCCAGAGGAACAGTGTTAGGGCAAAATCAGATACAACTGTTAATCCACCCACACAAGAGCTGCAAGTGCATTGAGGAACATACTGCAATGTAACAGAATCAAATAATGTTCAAGGTTAAAGCTGGTAAGCTTTTCAGATTTTAAGACAAGTGGAACTTTGTGTTTGTTTGACTCATATGACCCTTTATCAAAATGGCAATAGACTCCATTTATCAAACACACACACAGAAAGTACACCCTTACAAACATAGTCCTCCATTCATCTTCTCACTCTTTTTCTTCACTTTACCTACATCTATAACATATTCAGTTCCTGACTAACCAATCTTTTCTTGTTATCGAGCACAACAGCCTCAATTTACTTTAGCCACATTCAGAGCAACACTTTTGTGCTTACTTAGCAAAACTTTGGCTTCAAATACACAACAGTGGACTTTATATATCGCTGCGGCTCAGCTTGAGAACAATAGACACAAAGAGCAGAGCCTTTCTAAGCAGACCCCCTCTACATAAACCTAATGGGACACAGTCAGAGAAAGAATCAATAGTTAAATCAAGGTCATCTTCACAAAGGTGCTGCACATGTGCCCTGATACCACTAGGCCTACAGATGTTGGTGAAGACTTTATTGATCCTTCAGTGACTTGCCGGCTGAGAATGGTCAACCTGGGAGACAATAAAGTCTCTTTCTCAGCAAGACCTGGCTACGTAGCGCAGATGAGAAGACAAAGCAAATTATTTCATTCTGTGGTGAGGAAGCAGCCAGCCAGCTAGCACAGGACTCAAATCCCAAATGTACATGTTTGCTCTCAAAAAAACATATAGCTGCTTCAGTGTGGCCTGATGTGCTTAAACTCAATTTTATCATCAGAAATCAGTAACTAAACCATATCCAGTCTTTTAAAATCTACACCATCCAGTAAGATAAACAAGATGGTATTGTAGCATTGGTTATATTAAAATGCAGAGCAACCTTGAGCAGGCTGTGGACGCGCATCTGTGACAAGAACAGATAGATATAAAGTAATAGGCTTACTTTCCTTGATACCAAAACAGATATTATTAAAAAAAGTTACACAAACAAGATAAAGGTATCCCATAAATCATGAATAAATCCTATTACAGACATACAAAATAAGGAACACAAACACACAAGCCAGCATCAACACACAAACAAACAGAGCCAAGGATTACAGCCACAAGAGCGCATTACTATTTGTTGCAATGCATTTTAACAACCAACAACAAAAGTTCAGAGTATGTGTTCCAGTTCGTTGCTATCCCCGCTCTGTTGTGCCGTGCAGTTGCCATGACCAAGTGCCCACAGAGGGGTGTTGCTGCTTATTTCCCCATATTTTCCTTCACAATAATTACATTTTCCACTGCCAGTGATTACAATGGTTAATTAACTCCGCACAACCTGCCACAAACACATCCGTGCTGAAACACAAACACACACACATACAGTAAAGAGCACACACATGGGACACAGTTGGTTGCTCCACAGGTAGCCAAGTCAGGGGACAAAGATTACATGTGCACACAAAGCACATGTACTGGGCTCTTGCGGCTGTTTGGCACCTAACTGTAAAATAAATAAATATAGGCACTTCTCTGGAGGTTGCTCATCATGTACTATTTGTAAATGCATACAGACACAAGGACATACATGTCCTGTACACCTGATTATATATAGCAGCTTGTACGTCCAATGAAGCAATTTTGTGCATCATTTAAAACAGCTCATAAAAAGGTTTTCCATTCAGATGTTTGCAAATGCCTTAAAAATGACCCCAGCTTGTTAATGTCTGAGAAACCATGCACTGACTGTCTTACCTGAGCTCCTGAGCTGGGATCTTGTGTACAATAGAACAGGGATCTAGCTGTAACATTGGTCCCATCCTCCCTCCCATCTCTCTTCGCTCCTCCCCTCCCCCACCAGCATCTACACAGCATGCACCTCCCTGACTCCACCCACCGTCTTCCTTCACATTATATCCCAGCATCCTCGTGCAGAAACCCTGCCCCGCCTCAACCAATTCCCCAGGGCCGAGGGTAAGGATTGGTAACTATGGGTAACTGCATCCCCTGGGGACTGATACCCTTTGACCTCCTCTTTGTTGGCTTACTACAATCACTGGCCTTATTTTTGTGGTGTGGTGTTGCTTGACTGTTGCCGTGTTTTATTCCATGTCGTGTTTTTGATATTTTTCCTGAGTGTCACCACAACTGCTGTGTAAATCTGGAAATCCTATAATTCCCTGGCCAGGTGGCTTTTATCAAATCTGCTTTGTATGGCATGTATTTCAGGATTTGATTTGTGTTTATTGATTTGCATGCATTTGTAAACGATTGCAAAACACACAGGGTATCTGTCCCACCTGTTCAGTGCCATGAGGACAGATTTTGAATTAATTATAACATATGGTACATACAACTTTGCTTGTAAACACAGAACCTGTCTACATGTCACAAGGCTCGTTTGTACCTTCACTTGTAGAATCTGTTTTTCCATTTAACAACCAATCTATAACCAACAATTTAATGAGCACAATCTCAACCTATCCAAAATACGAATACAATTCTCTAAAGATTTCTCTTTTCTCTCTTTTTCTCTTTTTTCATTTTGGCTCAGAAAGTTACCTATGAAACAAATCCTGCCTTCCTTTTGCATTTAATTTTGACTACATATGAGCGCCACTGCATTTTTCATTACCTCATCGGAAAATCACAATTGTTATTATTAAGTGGTCCCAATTGCTGAACAAAATACCCATTATTTTACATAAGAAGATAAATAGTAGATTTATTTTATAGGAGATACTGTAGCTACGGGTAGGGGACAGTTTGCACACATACAGCTGCCTATAAACTGGCGCTAAGCACCTTTAACAGCTGACTGGATGCTCACTGCATTACTCATGAACACTTTTGTTTTGTTTCACTCAAAACAAAAACATGTACCACCTTATTTAGGGACTTAATTGCAGGGTAATGTAGTTTGTTTAATTCAACTCTATGCATTTGGGACATTTTATCCAGTCATCTTTTTTATTTTCAGTCTTCTGTTAGCCATCAGTTTGCAGCCAGGCACCACTGAGTCATGTGTGGCCACACAGGTGGCTCCACTCAGCTCGAGACAGCAGCCGTTGCTGCTGAATTGCCACAGGAGGCAGTCGATGAGTGGGGCACGCCTCGCAGAATCAATGATGTCCCCTTTTGCAGTTCAGTTTCGCCGTATTTTTCACGTCAACATTTTCGATTCTTCAACAAGCAAAAATCCACAAGGCAGAGAAATGGGACAATGTTATAATTGCGATTTGCAATTACTTCATCAGACATATGAAACATTGTTCTGTCTCTGTTGTTGTTGGAATCTGGAGTTAGAACTGCAACGATTAGTTGATCGCAGACAAAATTAGGGGCCAACTATTTTGATAATCTATAAATCGTTTCTGTCATTCTTGTTTCTGTCAAATTGTTAAAACATTTCCTGGTTGAAGCTTCTTAAATGTGAGCATTTGTTGCTTTTCTTTGTCAATTATTATAACAAATAAAGAATCTTCAAGTTTTGGAGTGTTTGACGTGTGTAATTTTACAAACATGCACCCTGCAGTTTTTTGAAAGTTAGATTAATAAACTTAAAATAACTAAACTAAACTAAACTAACAGGTCAGCATCTTAAACCTTAGGCCAGCAGCCACCCTTATTTCACAGCTCCAAAATAAGTCCTCGGTGAAGAGGGAAAGTACTTATATTGTTCTAACTACATCCTAGAAGATTTGTAAACTGCCCAAAGCTGCACATGTGGGTTTAAAAGATTGTGTATCCGAGTTAGTCTCTCTTGTACAGGTTGTGTCTCTGCCTTCTCTGTAATGCATGCAGGGATATGCTCCAGCCTCATGGGAACTTGAATATAAATGGAGTGTTGGAAGAAAATGAATCAATGATTGGTGCAAAAAGAAATCAGAATCCAGCTGGCTCCATCACTGTACACTTCTTTCTACGTCCCACCTGCGCACACACATAGACACACAAAGCATGGGTCTCCCACATAAATGCACTGAAATGTAGGCACTGATTCAAGCTGTTACCTCCATCACTAAAATAGGCTCGACACACACGCACACTGGGAGTACTAACAGCAACACACCAGCCAGGCCGCCTGCAGTATCCCAATTGTCTGTTCTGAGCTGCAGCTGGGGACCACTTGTTCAGGGCTGTCTCCACGGACAGACCTATTCATGTATGCCACAAAGCGCCTCATCTACAGTAAGATAAAGCTTTAAATTACCCGCAGACGCTCCCCCTTGTTTGACAGACATGTCTTAAACGTGTGTGTATGTGTGCCTAAAAGCAGGGCTGATGCGAGGACAGAGGGCGAGAGAGACAGTTCGAAAGCAGCAGATGGCTTGGTCAGAGTGTGGGCCCCGGGAATACTAATGTCTCTCTTCCTTGAATTCTAAGATATGACCTCTGTTCACACCAGTGAAATAGAGAGTCAGGCTTCAACAGGGAAGAAGCAAGACAGAACAGATGAGAATGTCTTTTACCCCTCAGAGTGTTAAAGAGCCGTGAAAAAAGATGATTATCGGGCAAACTGTACATGGCTATTCACATCTTCTTTAAATGCACAAAGACAAAAATAAGTATCTCTATTGACTGCATTAGCATCTGAATGAATAATTTGACTCAGGGTGTGGGGACTTAATGATTAAGTTCACCAAGATGTAACGGACAGTCTCCAACATTCAGGTTCAAATATGACACAGCAACCTTTTTAATGTTTCCCTCCAAAACAGTGCTTCTTCTGCAGGCAACAGGGTTCTCCCACCAAGTAATAAGCTTATGGCATCAGTCTTTTTTTGTTACATGAAAAGACTCTCACTAAAGCAGTGTAGTTATTCACTACTAAAGAACCCCCAACATTTCCTCCTGCTGCAAGTAAACACTGGAAGTATTCACTTGCGAAACTAGACATCATTAGTATTTTGAAGTACGCTAGTTACATGAAATGCACAGACATACAAAAGTACATATACTTGAAAAGCGGATCAATTTTAAATATGTCAGGGAGTAGTTTATACAGTCTGTGGGAGTAAAGGAATAAGAAAGTTAAATGTTAGATGAAGAGCTGCAGGTGACAGGCTGAACACCTTCAGCTTCTCAGTGAGGTAACCAACTCCCTTTTCACTCATTCATGTTATTAGATTTAGTTAGTATTGGGTTGCCCAATACAAGCTTTTGTCTTTCACTTTGACAACAAATCCTCCATTGTCATCTTGTCCTCTCATCATCTCTCCTCGTTACCTGATATGTGAAATGTAACTGCGGCTACTCTGCGCTGCGAGTCTTCTGCTGCCGTTGCAAAGCAGATGAGTTTGTAACTGAAGTGTCTGTCGCCTGATTAAGTTTGATTAGAATAGCAAAACGACAGCGGTGGGCAAGTAATATAATCGATGTATGCTCAGCCACTGTGTAAGACTGGTAACACTGACTACAATGGTAAGTCTGCTGCAATACAGTTGAAATTGTATTGGACCACTTCTACATCACTGCAGAAAGGTAAGAGGTTAAACCACTAGGTGTGAGCAAAACAAGATTTTCAGCTGCTATTAAGTTGCTTTTAAATGTTTTATTGTATAAAGTTTTTCTGAAAACAGGTCATTGCAATAACACAATTTTGAATATTATGAGTGTTTTGGATACATTTCCATACATTTACCTATTGTGATAGATCTCAGTATCAAAAACTGAACTTGTGAATTTTGTAATATCAATTTCAACCATTTATCATATCACCACCCTGCCTTCCACTTTCTTTCATGTTCTACATCCAAACATGTTTTGTGCTAGAACGAACTGCTGCTCTGCTCTGACCTTAGAGAACATTTCATGTAACATGCTACAAAAACAGTATTTTGTTTTCTTGCATTACATACAGGTTTTTGTGCTTCTCATTTTGAGCTCTTGTCCAGTGACTCATTTTGCAATGTATTTGCTGCAGGCTCAGCTGTGTACTAACTAGAATCATCATTTAACACCAAAAGGGTACTTTATGTGAGTTCCAAGGAGTGAAATAGGAGGAGTGGGAGTGGAGGCAGCACTGCATCTTGACTAAAAATTGGAGCATCATGTTCTGTCCTATTGCAAGTTCGATTCAATACTGACACATTCTCCAAGCAGAAGGCAACTGCATATCAGGCAGCAATCCCACTGAGGTAAAAACTTTTCTGGTAAATACTGTTAGACTAGACTAGACTAGCTCAAGCTACTGACTCACAGCTGTCTCCATTGCATTGTTTTTTTATGATACATTTACCCTGCAGTGATATTTTTGCCAAAATAGGCAATTCTGTAGTTTTTGCTGCATCGTGACTGATCCATTAAAACTTTCATGCTGTCTCTCTCACCTCTCTCTGCTCTTTCTCTGCTGTCAAAAAAATGTCTACTTTCCTTTTCATCTTTTTTTCAAAGATCTAACCAGATAAAACAGATCACCATGATTTTGGTATCCAGTTCTTTACATATGTAACAAAAAACCTTAGTTTGGTTTAACAGTTGGTTCTAAAACACCATGAATTATTTGGTTAACGGTGTTTCAGAACAAGTGTTTTCTTTTCATTTTGCTGGGTGGTATACTTAAAAACATTTTTATTAGTTGAACCAGTACAAAGTTTAAGTCATTAGTCTAGATAGCTAACTACAGTATTTTATTTTTTTTCTGACTGACTGAAGGCAAAATGATCCTGCTACTTGTAGCATTGACAGAATCAGACAACGCTTATAGCCAAAGCTTTTAGTATATTCCATGCTTGATCAGAAACATAATCTGGTAATCTAGTTATCAAAAATATCCTCTGTCATTTCTTTATCAAAGTAATCAGATATACCACTTTTGAAATCTAACATGTTGGCTAAATGAGAATAAAATAAGCATATCCTACTTTCAAATCAACACTACTCGGAATGATTAAATAAATTCTGGTATATTTGGGAGTGTGCTGGTGCGTGTGCATATTGTGGTCTGAATGACTACATTATGCATCATTATTCAGTCTTTGGGGTCTGCTTGTGGCTCATTTTTCACTATGAAAAGGAAGAAAATGAGACCTGTCGGCTGAGCTTAAAGTTAAAAGCTGTCAAACGGATGGAATATGGAGGAGTTCAGTATGAGTTTCCAGAGAGAGGAGAGCGATAATGGAGAGAAAGAATCTTCTCTGTTTCATTTCTTTCAAAGATGGAGACCTGGCTTCCTGCTGCTACTCGGCACACAGGAAATTGCTGTTTCAATTCAAGTGTGCTTTCTGCTCTCTCTCACTCTCTCTCTTTTGCACAGACACACAGACACATTTGTAGAGAGAAATATGGTCAGAGCATATTCTTTTTGCTAAAAAGGTCTGACAATGCACTGGTTTTGCCCACAGGAGTGCGCATTTACTGGAGGTGTCCCTGTCATTTAATGAATACAGGGATGTAATGGAGGATAAACTTGCCAATACTCTTAAACCACATTACATTATTATACATTATTTACCACAGTACAGACTACGTGCACCTATCTTTACGGCGAGTGGTTGATGTCATATTGGCATTGAGTAATGCAAACCAATAAAATAGGGGTATTCAATGGACCAACTAAATTAACTACAAACTAACTACCAAACATACGTGACCGATATTAAAAAAACAAAAGAAACAACAAAAAACACCACAGAAAGCAAGACCATATATACATACATATATATATATATATATATATATATATATATATATATATATATATATATATATATATATATATACACACACTTTAGATTCAGCCTAAACAAAACATCTGACAAAGAATGTCCCACCTGGACATCACATAGCAGGGACTTCCACACTACAATCCGGGAGAAATAAAATATCTAGTAACTATGATGAAAGAAAAAAACAAAGATCACCTCCACTCAAAATGTGTTTCATGTCCCCCAAAATGTCTGATCTTGACTATACCGACTTGTATACTTGCAAAGTTTGAGTCTAATATGAAATAACACTACTGCCAATGAGGCAAACTTGGTTAGCTATCAAGATTAACACCTCATACACCATATGTGATGCAAATATCCTTGCTAAATGGAATATATATTAAGCATACCCTAGTATGTATTTACAATGTGACAATTTGAACACACACTGTAATACATAGATTTATCAGAGAGGGAGAAGATGTGCTCCCTGTGCACTTCAGACATTAAAAAAACACTTAATGAGGAAAAAATATTAAACAAAACATCAATAATAGCAAACCTGTCTTGAGGAGAACTTTAAAACTGCCACATCATCCGTTTTCTGTACATTTTGATTAGAGTGGAAAAAAGCAACCTCTGTCAAATTGCTTTCTGTTGACATCGATGTTTGGAGATATGACCCTTAATCAGACTCTTTCGGCCAAATGATCAGGACAACACAAAAGGAACTGACACTGTGAGAGGTTCTGTGTCGGTCAGGTTATGAAGCCTGTGGGCATCAGCTCTAGATCAAACATTCCATCGACAGATAAGGCCAAGCTCAGCCCTTTCAACTGGAGCCACTGCAGCCATCCTCCCTTCTCCTCTACTAGCTGAGGCATAACTGCAATATACCCACTTCCTTATGTACCATCTTGATATTCTCCATCTCCACAGACCAGCTGTGCTGAAACGATTGGTTTTTAAATCCTGTCAAACTAACCTGAAGAGTGATTTCAGGCAATCTGGGAAGAAATCTGAATTTCTAAGATACTATTTATGTCTCACTTAAAATTTTCTGAACCATGAAATAATCTAAGCTGCCCTTTATGAAGCAGATATCCATCAACTTTAATAGGGTCAGCTCTGATCACATGATGTTGTAAACATTTAACTGCATGACATTACCCTTACGACTCGTCCACATCGTTTAACACATGTTAATAAATTGTGTAATAACCTGGCCATGCTGAGCTATGCTGCTTGTAAATAAGGAGTAAAGGCACTATCAGAGGGAGACAGAGCGAGAAAATGAGTTTCCTCTCAGCTGTCTCATTGAGATTCAGCGTTTGTTCTCCTTACAGCCTCCCACTCACTTCAGGACGACAACAAGAGAGCGATGCGGGAGACGGGGAGAGAGAAGGAAACCAGAGACTTGGTGAGCAGCGGGAATGGCACAGGACCACAGAACGCATTGCTCGTTCACCCGCCATTCTGCCTGCCAATGTCCATCTTGCCACTCGAAAGCACACCACAGGCACACCCCCCTCCTTCACCCTTGACTGTTACCATGGCAACCCTTTGTTTTCCAGTGCAGTCTCTCAGAGGAGGATTGTCTCAGCCAATCACCAAATAACTCCTTCTAACTGAGCAAACACACAAAGCACGCACACATTACTTGAACAATGCTACTGTGCTAATGTGGACGTTTTAATCTGTTTTGGAAACACAGGAAACAGCAACACTTTTGGTCTCAGCTGTGTTAAGTAAATGTGCCCCCTCACATCACAAAGGCAGAGTGAATACAACAGATGGACTCTTTTCTTTTGGGGTGGCCCAGCAACATAGGACCATATTATCTACCTTCATTCACAAAAACAACAAGCCTCCTTACTGATTCACAGTGGTACTAACTTGTATCAAAGATGAAGTCTAAATGGGAGGCCTCCCTTAGAAAAAAGGGAGAATAACCCTCACTGCAAACAAATAAAGACAATATGGTCATTAGGGCAGAAAAGAAAGGTACACACAAATTGTTTTTTGTGCTATGCTCATGTTTGTCCTCGAAGGATGGAAATACCTGAACTGGTGTCGGGTGAATGAGTGAAATGTCTGTCAACTGTTGGATGCTAGCTCTTAAATCCACAACAGTTACAAGGCTTTCCTTTACTCTGTCGAGTCTCAATCCCAACTCAGCAGGTAACTGTTTCATCTGTAGTCTCTGACTGGAGTGATGTTGCAAATAACCGCCCACACTGCTGTACTTATGCGAACATCAAACCATCATTTCCGGTTTAATTAATTAGTTTTGTTAGTTTATAATGCAAATCAACAGGCACCACACAGTTCCATGAAAAAAATATGAATCAATTAAAACCAAAACACTAGGTAACCTAAGCAAAGACTCAGCATGTCTGGCCGAGGTGGCAACTGGAGCGCTACGTTTTTAATTACATCACGGGTAGACACGTGGTGTGATCACCAACATAATGTGTTGATGAGATTTGTCAGGTTACATTTTATAGTGGTGTTCCCGGGACGTAAAGTTCTCAAAAATAATCTCAAAATATCAGTGTATTTGAGGATCATTAACAAGATCCTGTTCAGCAAGAACAAGTGAAATCAAAGAGGAAACTGTCTGCAACCACCTCTGCGTGTAAACAGTCAAATCTTTAAAAAATCAAGCTTAAAAAAATAATTCAAGAACTATTCTTGATTTTGTCTGTGATTGGTGCCACAGTTTTGCTTTGCGTTATATTGTCTTTCTATCATGTTGTTTGTGTCTGGCCTGTGAATATAGATTAGTTATTTCTTATCACATGGGGGTAAAATGTGCTTTTTAGTGGTCAGCAGGCTGTTTTCTGTAGTCTTTGCGATATGTTTGATTTCAACTTCAAACCAGATACACGGCAATGCAATGTTTTTGATCAGTTGGCCTTTGAGTCAAAGTCAACAAGCCTATCAGCTAAATAAAGAAAGTAATTCACATTTTTTGCCTTTTTTTAAACTTGTTGCATGTGACCACTAAACAACATGACCAACAAGAATAAAGTATCACCCATTAACTCACAGTGTGAACACATACTTTGCTTTGTGGGCCCTGAGACTGGCCAGGTGGCACATGGGGCTAGGATGGCCTACATTTTAAGAAGGAACATGAAACACTCTCTAAAGTTTGCCTGGCGAAAAGCCCAGCATGCAGACAGCTAAACACAGCTAAATGGCCCCAGAGGGAGACCGATACTGGGGCGATTTCACAGGGTTTAATTGAAGCTGTCAGCTGGGTTTGGTTACTGATGAGAGAGAATGAGTGAGAAAGGGCGAGACTGATAAAAAGCATGAAGTTATTCCAATATGTAAAACTATGAACTTGGTGAAAAACAGCAAAAGCAGCCTTGACATCACATGGATACCCAATCACTGCTGGGACAGCCTCCACTGCACACACGTTAGCAGCAGGGAAAGCATTTTTTGTTCTGGATTTAATGAGAAATCCCACTACACCACTTTGTCCCAACTGGGCTGACGCGTGACAACACAATAAATGGGTATTAATCCAAAAGCCAAAAGAAAGGGGAGGGGGGGTTAATACAGATTGTGGAGATGCTGCTAATTAAAAACTACGGTTGTTTGTCCTGTTGGCTGATAAGATGTGGAGGGAAAGTACGCAGGACAAAAAAAGACCCGCTGTTTATTTTTGTTTGAAAGGGGATTAGTCATTTTTGTGCGAGTTCTGACAAAAACAGGATGAAGCACATAAATCTCAGGATATGAGAATTGAGATTGGAAGATTGTCTGTAAAGCAAAAAGTATGGTTTTTAGGATCCAAGTTTTAATTAGGAAGGGAGATACAATTTGTGAAATGTCAGTTGTTTTATCTTTGCTAAACTTTGAGTGAAATGTGTAAATTGTAGTTGGATTACACATCAGTGTAGGTGGTTATAGTTACCGCCCTTTCAAAATGTGCATTTACCTTTCATTTGTTACTGGCAGGAATGGCAGACATGTTGCAAATCGCTATTTTAGGATTTTAGAGGTTTTGTTCTTGCAAAAATTCACTACACACAGTCAGTTATTTTGCTTCTGCTGCCCTTGCTGACCATCAGGCTTTGTCACTGCAACTACATTAACATATGTTAACATAGGTAAGATCTCTGGCTGCTTTTGACTAATGAAAATGAAATGAAATGTGCTTTTTACTCTGTAGCAGTGTTGGCACAGAAACTCTGGTATTTAATATGCACCAGCATGCTAACAAATCTTAACCCACCTCCTCTTGTAACTGAAGCCATTCCTTTGGATCAATCGTTTTCAGTCAAGGGGCCTTACGCCTCAGATCCCCAAGTTTTGTCAGTGGTGACTGTTCTATCATATAAGAAATGTATGAATACCACATAAATATTATATGGACCTCAACAAACAGCCGCAGAGCAGAACGGACAGCAATCCTTTACTGGTCTGTTCCACTGACCTGTCATCCCTCTTAAATTGTCACTTAAAGTCTGAAGAGATGAAAATGAGAATTGCTCCCTGGCTGACACAAAAGTCCACCTGAGCCATCAGTTAGATATCTGCTTCTTACTGACCCCTCTCCAGAAACATCTTCTTCCCCTATGTCCTCTAATCCTTATTCTTCGTCAACTTTAATCAGCAACAGTTATTTCTCAGCAGCCTTCACTCTCTTAACCTCTGTCAGGTCCTTTAAACCCAAACAACGGCAGCAGCTCAGGTGACGTCTTGTTTGTAACTGGCAATAATGGACGTTTGACAGCTGCCTCATAATTGCATTTAGACCGGACAATACACCGCAGTATTAACTCCATTCTCCAAGAGTCAGCTCAGATTTCAGGCCACGGCAAAAAAAAGCATGTACTTCTACTCCCACAAAGCTGTCTTCCACATTGACAGATTCCTAAGAAAAATGCTAATAATATTCATTGAATGTGGTGATGGTCATTGTATCCAGTGACAGCACAGAACAGAGCAAGCAATATTGGGCTGGGAAATATCCCCTTATCTTGTTGAGAGACAGACAGGCTGAGCGGTAACAGCCAGGCCCCCTAATGCAGTTTGGTGGCAGGCACATGAAATAACTTCTGGGTTCAGTCAATCACACAGCCCTTCGGGGAAAACAGGAGGAAAATATGCATCACGTTTCACATCATAGAGACACACACAAACACGTACCGCAATGCATGCTCCATCAGCCCTCGCCTGCCTTTTTTCCACATCTATACATGCATGTGTGGGCTACATGTATTTGTGACTGAAATGGCTTGATAACAACACACCACGGTGATGACTGCAATTAAGTGTGAGTTGAAAAACAAAGCACACTCAGCACACAGGTTTCCCACGCGTCAGTGTTTGCTCCTGAAAAACACAGCAGGGTTAAATGTTTCACCGTTATTTGCTTTGGAGCAAAGTGATTTGCGCGCATGACCTGCACACCTCTGCACATCCTGAAATGGACTGCGAGAGCGTGCACGCTGCTAAGCTTGGTGTGACTTTTTGTTTGGTTTCAGTATCACTGCTGGCCAGCTGACAGGCTGAGGATTAATCAGGCAGACAGCGCTTGCTCAGCCACACAGAGGAGCAGCATCACGTCGGACAGGAACAATAGACAGGTAGACAGACAGACAGACAGACAGACAGAGGCTTGGTTTGTTTAACCAGTCCCATGTTGCACTGTGTCACATGTCACTGTGTGTGCGCACAAATGTGGGTTTTTGTATCTCAGACCTCAGAAGTGTGCTAACTGTTAACAGAGTGGCTCTAGTTTGTTGCATCTGACTGCCTGAGTGTGGTATGTGTATGTGTGTGTATGTGTGAAATTGTCACATCAATCCTCCTAAAGCAGTGGCAGGTTCAGAAGGGGGTGTCACACCTCCAAGCCTCCTTAAAGATTTACTGAACCCAAGGGATACACACTGAGTCAGGCTGGAAGATTGAAATCTGCCCACTTCCACACACACACAGAAACACATAACAAACGGTCTCATGTTGCAAAAGCGGCTCTGTAGTGTTTTTACGTATTCCCCAGCACTTGCTCTTGTATACATTCAAACATCAAAACTGTATCTGTCTATGTGTGTGCTGCATAATCTCCAAAGTTGTTTTCTTTTTCATTTTAAGTGCATTTACTGTGGAGAGACAGAAAAGTCATCTGTGAGTCTCTTCATATCATCTATAAAGCTATTCTAATGAGGCTGGGGAATCTTTATCAAAGTGGAAGGTTGGAGAAAACAAGAAGACAATCATCACAGCAGCAAGTGTAGTTTGACAGAGGAGGCAGGCCTGCTATGTAATAATGTATGATTCAAGCTATTTTAAGATTGCGGATTGCTAAACCTAGATTTCTTTGGGGAATTCTCACTCGCAGTGCTCAGTAGAAACTGTGCCAAGCAGGAACACAGTCAGTTCCTGCCTGGGTTGGGTAATGAGGCTAGCTCAGGCTCAGTGTTATACCTAGACAAGGTGGGAAAACGTGTATCTATTCAGATTTGGCGTCATCACATTACGTCTGTTCTGTTTGCCCTGGCCTAAATAGTGAATGTCAAGGCAACACAGGCAGGCATCCAATATGTGATCACAGTCGTCAGACACATCTCTCTTTTCTCTCTTTCTCTTATATCTCAGTGTAAATCCCTAGTGAGTCAGTCATGATAACAGGACTGATAATATAACTAGATCAAATGAACAGTTAAGAAGACTTTGGATTTAATATCATGTTATCATGATTAACTATCAAGACTCACTAATATCTCTTGATGGCAGAAAGTCACAAAATGTTCAGATAAAATATTTAGGCGATTTAGAGGTCAAACTAAAACTAAAATCAGGGAACACACAATAAAATAGAGATATGATGAGGTTATGAGGTGCAGCTGGGCTATTTCATTATCAGTGACTTGGAGCCAGAACAAGAGTCATATTATTGCTTTTTAATTTTTCGTATTCATCTGATTGTTTTTATGTTGAGAGACTGCTTTCAGCTCTGAAAAGCTTTTGATTGGCCAATATTTCAGATGTGAAAATGGTTTCTTAATTTCTGACAGATGAAAGTATGCATACTGATGTCCAGGCTCGCAACTAGGGCTAATAATAATAATAAATAAATAATAATTGTATTATTGATTACTGTGTTGATTATTTTCCCAATCAGCCAATCAATCGTTTAGTCCATAATATGTGAGAAAGGAGTGGAAAACTACCAAACAAAATTATCCAGGAGACATCTACAAATGTCTTGCTGTATCTGACCTACAGCCAAGACCTGATGATTTCAATTTTATGTTAACATAAAACAAAGAAGAATGGCAAATCCCCTTAAAGGAATTTGGTTTGCAACTAACCATTACTTTCACAATAGATCACTCTGTCAACAACATTTAGATTAATATAATTACTGTTAAAATAAATCTATTGTCAAATATTCAGTCAGTGTTAAGTAAACATGTCAATTACTGGCTGGAAGCAATGGATTAAAGTTAGGTTCAGTGATATATAGAGTGAGGATATTTTTGTTGTTATGAGGAACTTGTAACATTCCACTATTTCCAGCCATTTAACTGATTGTGGGCCGGACAGAAGAACAGCCTATCCAGTCAAGTTCTCTATATATGTTGACAGAAATATATGTATGCACAGTATTTAAGGAGTGGGGATAAGAGGAAAGTCAATAAAGAGAGTTGCAGGTGTGATAAATGTTTGCTTAAGAAAAATGGAGGCAGTCAGAGCAGTTGGAAGACAATGCTGCTGCAACGTGTCAGAAAATGAAAGGGGACAACTGAATTGTGTTGAATGCACAAACTAACAAGGATATCTTAAGTTATGTGTGACACAATTAAAAGATACCAATTTTTCATACATCTCACTTAAGTCATCATTCTACAGGATAGTTGTATTCATAAAAATTGTATTTATGGTTTTTGCATCCATAGAAACATAAAATCAGCAAATGCATAAACCATAGGGAAGTGGAATATAAACTCAGTGAAAGCAGGATCCTCAATAAAAAACTACAGGGCCCAAAAAAGATGACTTAGAGAAAAGTAAACTGCGAACTGTACACCCAGGCGACAACAACAACAATAGATGCCAGACAGCATTTAGAAAACTTTAGCGGTGGCTTCAAGAATTAAGAGTCTAGTCGAACAGTTATGAAGCCAAAACACTCAACTCAAAACCCCTTTGCCTGCAGATTCTGATGGCTTTTTGGCTGTAGCAATGATAATTCTGTCTTACTCAAGTTTATGAAATAGATATGACATTAGTGAAATTAAAAAAATGAAACGTATAGTGCAATCCACGATTATTGACACCTGTTCTGGCGTGAGATATCATCTTTCATCTACTTTGCATCTGTCTCTCGTACAAAAAGTATTTGGTATGCAATTAAAACAAAAGAAATTGTGTTGAAAAACATCTACCTTTTTATTTTCTTAATGTTATACTTTTTTCCTACTCTGAACATGCAACACGTCTTTCTGCAATGTCGCTGTGCGCTGTGAAGTTCTTCCTTTTCTGGACAGAGGCTCTAATGCAAGGCTCTGCAAATTATTTTGACATAGACTTGTGAACAATTTCAGACAATATTGCACAGATGTCTTTTCACTGGACTGACAGTTGACATAAAAATTGCCGTGTATGTCTGAGTGAAGAGATCATTTTATCCCAAATACTGTCTAGAAAATGTCGAGAGTACATTGTGTACAAATGGATCATTGAGAGAACTGTCATGCTTTTATCTATTTTATGAAAGGTCAGATCTGAAGAGAGATAAATCAATGCCAAAGATGGCAGCTTGTAGATGCATTGCCTCAGTCATTTCACTGTGATGTGCTGAGTGCTAATGTTGCTGTCCCTTGGGATGAAGCCAGGGATCATAAGACATGGCAAGGACAGAGAAGGATCTAACAGGGCTCATCGAGGCTGGATGACCAAACGGAGCCAACAGCAGCACTGATCCCATGATGACAGAAATCTGGATTATTGCAGCTCACATTTGAATCCCCTTACATCACATCACTCTGAATCTGGTCTTTCTACTCATCTTAAAACTAAACCATGGACCTTTACCCTGCATTTAGTCCCTATATTATCAAGTGGCAGTACAGTGGCCTTGTGGATAAACAGGCTGGCCTTCAGCTGGAGGTTCACATGCTCAGCACGACACAGATTCACCACAGGTCCTGATTCAGTATATTTGGCCCTACACTCTGACCCAGTCTTAACGAATTACAGGAGTCAATGAAGTGGTGACTTTATCATCACACCACTATGAGGAATTGAGAGTACATCATTGCAGAGCCGAGGTAATCTGACAGCCCCGGATGAACTATGGTTCCAGTTAATGTCTGTGCAGACTTTCGAAGGATGCAGGTCATTACTGCTTAGCCAATATCTGATAACCAGATTAGTCAAACATAACAGCCAATTTTTTGAAGGTGTTGAGAATCCTTTTAAGCAATTTATGCTCAAAATACTCAACCTCCTCAAATCTGTATCTAGATTAGTTAAATCTCTAGAAAATGACTTTGACCCATGCTTCAAGATGTGCAATTATATGTGAGCCCACTATAATCAACTGTGTGTTTCTGAATTAGCGGCAGTGTGTCCCTTCAGCATTACCGCTGAGAGGAATTGCTCATTCGAACATTACTGAAGTCACCGCAGGTTCCCATCGTCGCTCTGACCCACAGATCTCTCCAGGCAGAGACAACTGTCTCCCGTCACCACCGTCATAAATCCTTGTGCCGGGTTTAAAAGGGTCTATGTCACAGCACTGCATGTCTGTATTTTAGCTGTGTTCAGCCTCAGAAGCTTGAAAAAAAGACTTTCTAGTTATTAAGGAAGTTAAGCTAAGACAAAACATATAACAGTGGCACGGATCAAGAGAAAGAAGGAAAGCAGGAAAGAAATTCCAATGCTACCACGGTAAATGAGCTGATTTTAATAAAGAGTGAGAAAGCACAGCCGGTACTGGTGTGCTGATATGATGGATAAGCTGTCATTGGTTGGTGAAGAAGTCCCACCCCCTGCATGTCACTATCACAGTGATAAACTAATCCATCCCAAGTGTGTGAAGGACAGGTATCACAGGTCCCTCCTTCCTGCTGCTGTCAGTCTTTACAACCAGCACTGCTCCCAGAAGACCTCACTGTGCACTGTGCAATACAAACTCTATACATAAATCATTTCTAATTTTTGTTTTGTACTATCTGGACAATTCTTTTATACCCATATCTAATATTTGTATATAACAATACACTGCCTCACTGTTTATAATTACATGTTCATATTGTACAGTATCATGTATGTATATACAAGTCTATTCTATCTCTTATCTTTTTAATATAAGTGTATTTCTTTACTATTACAATTGTCTATTGTAATATTACTGCCCTTTAGCTGCTGTGTGAAAGAAATGTCCCTGTTTGCGGGACAAAAAAAGGAATTCTGATTGTGATTCTGATATAGTAGAAAATTATCATTGAAACTGTCTCAAATATCCAAAATAAATATGTATTTATTGATATTTCGATACTTTTGGCAAAACTAATTCCCAAATCAGGGGCGGCTATAGATCAGCGGGTAGAGCAGGTCGGCTAGTGATTGGAAGGTCGTTGGTTCAAATCCCAGCTCCGGGCTGAGCTGAGCTGCATGTCAAAGTGTCTTGAGCAAGATACTGAACCCAAATTGCTCCTGATGTGTGGTTGACACCTTGTATGGTGGCCTCTGCCCTGTGAGGGCCCAGTGAGTGGGCCTCAGTGAGGGCCCTGCGATGAGCTGGCAACTTGTCCAGGGAGTACCCTGCCCTCGTCAGTGAGACAGCTGGGATTGGCTCCAGCAAAAACCCCACGAACCCATAAAAGGGATCAAGTGGTTACAGACAATGGATGGATGGACGGAATTCCGTTTTTTGAAAGACAACCAGATGTAGTTTCTATAAAAAACATAAAACATCAGCAAAATTCTCATTCAAATTAATTGTAATTTCAAATGGTTACACTTTTGGGTTCCAATTCCAAATTCCAATTCGAACATCACAAAAAAATATAATTTTCTACAAGGTAATTTGAATTTATATGGATGATTAAGGAGCGGGTGTGGCTCAGTCTGCATGTCAAAGTGTCCTTGGGCAAGATACTGAACCCCAAACTGCTCCTAATGTGCTGGTCAGCACCTTGCATGACAGCCACCGGCAGTGTATGAATGTATGCATGAATTACTGTAAGTCGCTTTGGACAATGGTGTCTGCTAAATGTAAAATGATTCAGAGAATCCTTGCACTATAGTCGAGCAACAGGGTCTGCCACCTGAGGAGGGGGAAGACAGACTGACAAATGTGAACTGTTTTTGTTCACAGCCTTCACACATTTCTAGCAACCTTGTATATTTTCTCCCGGCGGGTTGGCAAATTTGACTAAATAGTAATAAGCAGAAGAATGTTCATGCTGTATTATCATGCAGATATACAGTGTATATATACAAAAACACTGATTGTGGATTCTTTTATATTTTCAGATGATTGCAATTCCTAGGCAGAGCAGAAGAAAGGAAAGCACAGAAAATTCCTTACACATATGCGATGACAGATGTGACAGATCGTGGCATCAAATTCCACTATGTCTTCGGGGTTAATTATGAGTACATTCACAGAGTGGTATCCAAAAACCAGTGTATACATTAATGGAGCTGCTCAGGCTTTTGATGATTTATAACAAGTCATGGGAATGCCAGATTCTTTGTCCTTCCCTTCATCTTCAAAGGATTTAATCAGAATAAGTGAAGCATAGCAGCTGGCAGACTGAGCACACATCACTGCGCTGCACTGGATGACTCACATTCCAAATGCAGCCATCCCCAAAACCAGTCCATCCCTCAAGTTCTCATATGGATCCAAAACCGCCACGGATTTCCCATATCAGTGACATGCAGATGGATGGAGGAGTATTTTGTACTGTTTACGGAACAGCTCGAGCGAGCATGGTTATGAAGCTGATGTCAGTGATCTAGTTCTGGAGTCACAGCTCCTTTCAGACCACACTGAGGCTCAGACTTTGAAACCCCAGAACAAACAGCCCTGCCCCTGTCTCTCTTTAATCACTTTACAAAAAGGATGCAGTGACTATCAACAGTAAACATAAAATAAACACACAAGCGGAACGGATGGAAGGAGTCTGTTGATGATGGATGATATTTAAGTCACTATAATAACAAAGGCTGTGATATACTGTTGAGTGTCAGGATGATACAGAGCTCTATTAATTTCTCTGTGGGTGGATGGCGCTGTACCAGGGTGGATGAATATTCTAGCAGAATATTAATAAATGATGAGGGGAGGCAGTGTTGAGAGACTCACGACACTCTGGATTGCTCAACTGTTGTTTTTGCATCCCCTTCCTCCACCTCCGTATAGTATGTCTTCAGTTGGGTTCTCCCATGATGCCCTCCCTTCTCTTCCATCAGAGGAACTAACTGTCTATCACAGTATGTTTTACCGAGAAAATATCAACAATGTGACTGTTGTTAACCTCTTAACATATTTACAGGTCGGATAACTATCATTATAATTGGCATGATAAACAGAGTCCATTCTACTCAGCTAGTGAGGGCACCGAATTCTCCTCATATTTTCATATCGCTGAAAGTGCATAGCTTGTTTGTTTTTCAATCAGCCATGGCAAAACATTAAAGGTGTCTCAGCTAGGAAAGTGTGATATCAATTAATGGGTTTTGTCTCTGATGCGTAAAAATACTAACATAGAGTGAAGTGTGTGAGTTCTCTCTCAGGAGCCCTGCATATTGGCCTTGTCAACAAGGACTCGCTTCAGCTCACAAGCCAATCGGAATAGGATTTATTATAATAGCAGAGGATTTCTGTTTTTGCAATACTCCATCATGCAGAAGTTAAAACATTAAACATATGAGCTTTACCCCTATATGTTTTTTCCATCCTTTTATTCCTTACTCCCTTCCTCATCTTGTCCCTTCAGTGTTTGTTTCTACACCAGAGAGGCAGGACTCAGTGGACAGCCAGGCAAGATAAGGAGCTCCCCAGTGCCTGGAGGTTGTTTGTGTGTGCTCACTCAGTGCCCAGAAACGGGTCTGAGTGTACCAGTACACAGAAACACACAACAGTGGACAGTGGTCATCCTATCATTATTGATGTGTCTCTAAAATTTGGGAGAACTTGGGTACGTTTCATGTGACACAATGAGGCGTCCTCCCACACTCTTCATTATAACATCATACTGTTAAAACCTGTCAAGGCACAGTAAAGCAAACTTACTGATATCTGTAGGTAGGCAGAGCAGCTCTACTGTTTGCTCCAGGCGGTGACCTAAAACACAAAGGAGACAGAGCGTCACGCTGAGCATCAAATTGACAATGCGCATGAGAGACACTCAGTTCAGCGCAAAGACTGAGCTTTGATCCCTTTCTCCTGCCTCGATGTGCAGAAGCTATGAGGGTCGATGATGAGAAATGGGACTGTTTGGGTTGTAGTGGCAAGAAGACATCTGGTGAATAAAACAAAACAGAAAGTGACACTGCGGGCAGCTGTCATTTGACTCTGAAATAAGGACCTGAATACCTAACAGAATCTCTTTGGCAATTGCATCATGCTGGGCATGATAATATGCTCAAACCCAGCAGAAAGTCTGCTGACACAGACTGACACTGACAATCATCTGTACATAAATTATTCAAAATAGTATATGTATATTGGTATCAAGTATCCTTAATTTTCATCATTATTTTTTTTAATAAAAAGGATTTTTTCCCAGACCACCACTGTTTGTGACAGTGGTGTAGCTAAACAAGAGTAACTTGCATTTCAGGGCAGGAGTTTCAGCAAACTTAGTCAAACAGCAACATTAGCTCAGCTGTGACAGCAAGGCTTCACCATCTGCCACCAAGCCAAGGCCGCATGTCACATCTCATCCTCATGTCCCGAGTCCCCATGTGGCAGCCCCAAGTTGCTGTCCCAACTCATCAATTAGATCAGATCAGCCAGAAAACACACCACCAGCATAAGCACTGCTGGTGTCAGTATGATAGCTCTTTCACAGCCAGTGGGGGTTCTGTTGAGTGAAGTGATTTGGTCAGACGGCGGTAAAAAAACACCCAAAAGGAACAGGTAATTGTACGATGTGGTGAAGACCACAACAGTGGCAGCTGTTTGCTAAATAACAGAGTAGCTAATCATCATCATGTTTCCTACATGATATCAAGAGTTTTCCACTTGCTTATGTAATAACTACTGATAAAAGTAACAGAAAAACAAAACTTTGCTTCACAAACAGCTGACTTTAAACAAGAACTTATCTGCTGTTGGATCCTCAGCAGCAATGTACCTGACCAAATGCTGGAGAGAAGGAATAACGAGAAAGGCAAAATGGTCTTTTGAACTGCAAGTGATCACCACTCGCTGACTCAATCTTCCAAGAGAATAGTACAAAGTTTGGTATATAGGAGGAGAAGAGAAAAGCAATGCCTGAGTGTTAGAAAAAGAAAAAACAGCTACAGACATAACACACTCTCTTTATTCAGAGGACATTGTTTGCATAAGAGAACTTTAACCATCCCATCCACATGCATGACTTACCCTTACCTTGTCTGAAGCATTACTCTAACCCTAACCCAAAAATTTTGTCTTAGTCCTTAAATCAACAATTGGTGATTCTTGGTGGGGATGGACATTTTGTTTTTAATTGGTAGGTGAGACACAAACCAGACTGACTTTTTGTTGCACCCACTGGCCTCTCATACAAGAGGTACCCTTTAGTGCCTATATGAAAAGTACCTTAAAAAAGTAGGGGAATAGGCCTGCACTAAATAATACCTTGTGCATCTGTATTAAATGCAAGATGGCATGACATTATATCTGAATTTGACCACCTGGGAATTAGAACAGGTTACCCACAAGGACATGATGTGAACACATTTGTTGTCCGCACAAGGTGAGAAATACTTAACATGCACAGTGTGTTCAAACTAATTGCAATGACTGTGGCTCTTCGATCTTACCACTGCTGTACTTCACCATGGCTCCCCTCCTCCTACTTGCATATAGCCCTGAGGCTTGTATTGGTCCCACAGGTCCACCTCACTCTGCAGCACACTGCAGCTATACAGTGTCTGAGTCAAAACACTCAGTGGATCATGCTTATGAACAACCCAAATGAAAGAACAAAAAAAAAAAAAAACATTTAGAAAGGGGCGCATACTCCAGTGAGCTACACTCGAGGAATCTTACACTATTATACTGTATAGCCTCATTCCCAGCACCATATCATCTTCGATACTGTGAAGCAAAAATGGCCAGATACATAAATAACTATTTTCAATCATAAATAACTGCTCATTATGCTGCTTTTGTCTCTCCTTTATACCCTTACCAAAGTTATAGATCATTCCTGACTAATCACAGTACTCAAGGGTTGTTTTACTGTACCCTTAACAACTGGATATAAACAGACGCACATAGTGCACATAAGCATGTGATTGAATACAAAATAGATATTTTACAGAGAAAACTAAGCAATTTATAGGTCCATGGACAATTTATGGTTGATTATTGG
The DNA here is from genome assembly GCF_900880675.1 of Sparus aurata. Lineage (NCBI taxonomy): Eukaryota > Metazoa > Chordata > Actinopteri > Spariformes > Sparidae > Sparus > Sparus aurata. The sequence continues at coordinate 23,112,437 of NC_044190.1, forward strand.
TTGTCCTGCTTCAGCTAGACAATAAAGTTAAATTGTGAGGTTGCTCCCACGCTTTTAATTCTGAGCGGATATTAGGCTCACGTTACTTACGTACGAGGCATGAAGGATGTTATAATAATACCTGTAAGGTATGTCAGACGGAGGCAAAGATCATCTGCGAGTGAAAAATGTAACAAATAACCTTGTAAGTACTTTTTACTGGGACGCACATATTGGAGAAGATCCACGCTGAGCATGACTTCTGCCTCACAACAATTACGAAACATGTTATTGTAGAATGCAACAAACGTGAAAGGCAGCGCAGATGGATAAATGTTTCGTTTTTGTAATGGTTATGTATTGAAAAGACGTAGCTTTTATGTTGTAGACTGCTGTAGTTTATTGGAAGGACTTTCTGAACAAAAGGGGAATTTAAATGATGAAAAAGTAGCCATGCGCAGCAATATAAATCATTGAGGATGCAATACACTGAGATGCATCGCAATGCATCTAGAATCGTTTTGCATTTGAATCGTTGACAACTGAATTGTTTTCGAATCGAATCATGAGGCCACCGAACACACCTTTACTATATCTTTAATACCTCTACTATAACTCTTACCTCAAGACACATAATTACAAAAATGGAAATGAGCCCACACAAGAATACTAAAAAGATAATAAAAGGCTTGTTTAGAATAATTATGTGCACCTAAAAAGGGCATTTTCAAAAGGCCAAATCAAAGTGGTTACATACAATGTAAGATTTCTATTTGTCCTTATTCAGGTTCAGTGTGATAACGAACTATATGCCATTGACACAATGTAGGTCATCAAATATACCAAATATTACATGTCAACTCTACAACAGGTAACTTGTGGCTCACACTCAAAAACAGCAAACCACTGTAGACTTCTAGCTCTAGGTGTTATCTGAACCAGTCATCCATCCACTGCTCGAGCAACGAGGGCCAGATTGTTAGGAACAACTGTGAGTGTAAATGCTCATTCCGTTCAGTGTCAGTGAATATGTCAAAATTTGACTTTAATTTTACATACTGTGCAGTATATCTCAATTTAAGTTTCAGTTCTTCATATTTCTTTTCTGTCCATGTATGTGTGCAAGTGTGATGTGGAAACTTGAAACCTGCTGGTCAAATACACTGATAATGTACCTTTCATTGAAGCAGGAGACATCTTGTATCCACACATTAATTTTTGGTTTGAATGAGGTAACCCAAATCAGGTAAATGTGTATTTCGATTCACATTATTTGTCATGTGAGATGATGCAATACCACCACAATAAAGACGTGTGAAAATTAAAATGGTATGCCTGCATTTCATCAGCAAAGAGATACGAAGGACGTGACTTGTAACACAAGTGTCAGAAAACAGTAGCATGCTAAGTGCTGCTAGCTGCTTTTTAGGGGAATGCTTTTTCTGACGTTTTTTTGGCCGCATACATAACACATCATCAAAAATGTGACACGCCTTGGGGGCTTGCCCTTCCTACAGAGAATTCAATTTAGTTCTGTTACTAGTTGGGCTCTGGCTAAGAAGAATAATCACAGTGAACCCCGATTTCTGCTTTGTACCTTTTATACAAAACGATGAGGTGGAAAAATGGCTGACTATTACCGCCTTGAACAGGCTGTATCAAAGGGGCTTTCGTCTCAGGGGACAAACATGATGTGATACGCTGATGATTTCCCTTTTTAAAAGTGTTTTTGCTATGAATGAGAGAGGACCCGTTAATGAGAATAGCCTGCAGACATCAATAATGTACATTGATGTCTGCTGACTATTCTCACATAACCTGACCAACCTGACAAAATCACAACATACCTGTCTGCACACCTACATCTCAGGTCATCAGAGCTCATCTCCAGCAGGAAATCTATCCACATTGATCTCCGTCCTCTCTCTCTCCTCTGCCATGACAGGCGAAAGCTTACAGTGCCCTGTTCGCACTAAAACCTTGCATAAGCTGTTCCCTGGCATTTTACACCCCGTCAACATTTTACAAGGTTGCTCACTGCCATGCTTTCCTGACCTCCTGTCCCAGAGCAATAGCTAAGCTGTCTTTGCTGAATTACAGACTGAAGGCACCCAAAGATGGAACAGAGTATGAAATGAGAGACCTCTGAGGCACAGCAGAGATAAACAAGCTGCTGGCTGCTAACAGTACAGTTAAGATGTCCTGACCTGCAGCTTTAGTCTCAGTGCTGTTTAGCAGTCAGTGTTAAGATAAAACACACCAAATGCAACATATCAATATTTTCCATCTTAGGTCTTATCAAAGAATATGGTGAATAATATTGTGCATAAAATCAAAACATGGTATGTATGAGTGGTACAGTTAATACTGACATAAGAACGCGTGTTGTTGTCTTCAGATTCATTATCTATTCACTTCAAACCCACCTCTTTTAATTCTCTCATCAATATTCCTCAGCCAGCCTCAACTCACCCGAGGCTGAGAGGTCAGCACAGACGGCTCCAATTTCAGCATGTTCAACTAAACCAACGGACTGTTTTTGAGCTTATTGCTGAGGTGTGGAACCTCTCTTCTGACCTTTCAAATGCCTCCTGAACCAAAACTAGAGGGTTTGTGAAACTATTTGATGCATGCTGCAGCAATTAGTTTAATGCAGTGTACTATATGTTAAGTGTTGTATACTATATAATGTGTACAGGTGTACAGTGCCTCCTGAACTCAAATGCCTCCTGAACCAAAACCAGAGGATTCGTGAAACTATTTGATGCAGTGCTGCAGCAATTAGTTTAATGCAGTGTACTATATGTTAAGTGTTATATACTGTATAATGTGTACAGTACTTCACAGACACCTTGTGTGAATACACAGCACACCAATAAAACTCATGCCTTTTCTGTAGGTAACCTTGATTTAAAGATATAATTTTCTTGATAAATTATTCAAGAAATGGTGTCTAAATTATCAAATATAATCTAACATACATATAAAGCTTCTAAGCATCTTCTAGGTCTAGTTTGTTTGATAAAACACAACGAAACAGCTGCTTTGCTGTGCTATTTAGAATAAGCCTTATAGTCAAAACTCCTGATCAAAATCTACATTGATTGGCAGCTCTTTAAATAAACAGACTAACATTAGACTGTATCAGTTTCTCTTCACTTTCACCTTCCCACTCATGTAAGCATAATTTAGCAATGTTTTGACCATGAGTGGGAGGTGTACATTTTAAGTCAGTGCACTGTAGGGTTGTCAAAAATATAGATTTTCTATACATAACAACTCTAAATATTTGAAACTGTTGAAATGCTACTTTTCTGTAGAATTCCATACACAGGTAGCAGCTGCACCTTTTCGCCCTCTCTTCTTTCTGACAACACAGTGACAGACAACAGGACTTCCACCAGCGTATTCCAAGACCAGCGACCCACTGGGCCTAAGCATCACAGAAGTTTAAAAAAAATGTATTGCTACAATGTTTTTTTAAACTAAAATGTGTTTGTGAGAAAAAACACTTTTTTCTGCCAAAACCCTGCACATTGTTATGAAAGGCCTCATCTTAATGCAAAAACTAAAGTTTAAAGAAGTGTGACATTTACAGTTTGCTATAGTCATTTTGCTGTCAATTTCATCCTGTGGTATAGAAATTGTTATCGAATATCAATACTTTTTCAAGGTATTGTGTCCAATTATGAATTCCAGTATTGTGACACCACAAGTGCAGTGCTGCATGTAAGTAGAGACACCATCATATGGTATGTCTGATGTTATATTTGCGGCATGGCGTTTATCTCTCAGAAAACTGAAAGACATTTCTGAATATTGACAGTTACACAATTCTGAATGTCCTTCCTATCATCAAGCCCATCCGCATGCATAACACACAACAGATAACAGCCAGGATTATACCAGATATTGTTGTCTTATGATTTGGATGTTGCTTTGTATTTCAATGTGTGTAAAGAAATAATACATTGCAAATTAACTCTTCAGTATTAAACAAATACAAATACAATAAATGTATCCCTCTGTAACCATACTTAAGTCAGCACATCCCAGGTATTTCATCAGGGTTTCAAAGCACAGAGCCACTGTTTACATGCACAAGCTCAATAACAACATACTCAAGTCTCAGATAACGAATGGATTTTGACACACATCTAAAGACACTCATTAAGATAATCACCATAGACACCGGGACACAGACCTATCGACTTTTGTACTTATTTTTATTCAAATGCAATTGCAAAACATTGCAATGCATCGTGGGAAAACATCATGAACTGCAGTTGCTCACGACAACTGGCAAAACAATCGATGAGCCAAACACCTACATTTGGTATTTTCCATTATATATCAAAATAACTTACTACAATAAAAATATGGATGGAAAGTATTGAAAAATAAATTACTGTATCTACTGTGTTCTTGGTAATTTAGCACTTAAGATTTCAACCTCAGATACTTTAAGACTGTTATATACAGTATAGTGTTGCCATAAAATATGTCATCACTGACATTGCTCTAGAAATATCCTGTTGTATTGTTACATCATTCATGTTTGACCTCATATCCATAGACCAGAAAACAACAGAATGGGCCCACAGATTGGAAGGCACATCGCCGCTTTCTGCTATAAAATCGTTCTGCTACATACTGTAACCCATCAGGTGAATGAATAATAGCAGGAGAGAGATGGCCTATATAACAACACTGAAGAACAAAGAGTAAAGTTTGGGCCACAGGTATAGAAGCACCTGCTGTGTCTGTTGTTACTGTTCTGGCTCTGGCTCTGAGGGGATTTTTCAGAATTTTCCCCAGAGCACACAACAGCACAGCAACATAGATTAGATGGATGTTTCCACAACACTCTCTGCTTGACTGGCTGTCTCATCAGACAACTTTACCACCCTCCCTCTGGTCAGAGGGTTAATTCTAACATGCTGTCCAAGAAATTTGCTGTGGCGGCAACCGTACATGTCTGAGCTTTCCTCAAATGAAAACTGAATGTCATTGCTCTAGAAATGCAACTCGAACCATTCATGTTTTGTTTTCTCAATTTTCCCAAGAAAATAAGTGTGACTGGAACTCATTCAAAAGCAACCTATGTGCTAATAAATTAATATCCTACCCTGTGTGTGGGATGATAAACTACGCAATCAAACTTTTCATGTCATACCATTGAAACACAAAGTCGAATAACTTCTTAGGTTCAACTACAGCCCAGAGGGTTCTTCCAAAGTCAAATTTTCAGTTGTTTTTTTTTTGAGAACAAAGATAATTTAAGGCCAATGAATGTCAACAATTTATTTGCTTGTTAGCTAGCTTGCAACCATTATTGACAATAAATCCAGAATCCAGATGCCAACATCTGTCGCTAGCAAAGATAATGTAAGCTTATTATATAAAATATTATTAATGGTAGAGTCTCTCATTGTTTAACACGAAGTTATTCAATCATCAAATACACACTACTGAGGATTTTGTGGTTGGCTACTTTGTGTTAAAATATTCCCATCTGCCTTAATCGCACAAACATTGAAAATTACTACCTACAGTTATTCACAAAATTAGTAAATTTAAGACAATTTGTGACCGTAATTTGCTTGATCATATTTTGAGCTTTTTTAAGAAACTTCAGACTTTCTGTAGCGGACTGGCATCCACTTGTATTTTGAGTGAAATGTATCTGCAAAAGTAGAAACAAAACAAAGTTAAAGGTGAAACATGTTTGCATTTTTTCTCCCTCTCATACATTTGTACTAAAGCTTTTTTATTATCATTTTTTCATCTGTGAGATCCTCTCTTTCCCCCAGTCATCTCTGGGCAAGTCTTACACTGCAGTTAGAACAGCCATCTGGTTGCTCCATCGCCTTTATCATACAAATGATGAACAATCATCTGTGCTGTCAATCAACCAACATGTCTGACCATAGAAATAATGGCCCAGAGGCTTCTTCTCCAAGCCGTTCAAGATTCGGCCTCATTTACATTCGACATGCATGAACAACAGCATGCTGCATTTTATAGGTGAGTTCATTTACCTCTACATCCATAGACAACAAATGTTTCTTCGAATAGCAGCAATCTCTCACTGTCACTGAAAGATATTTACCAGATGTGAATTTGTCTGCATAGCCCAACAATGACAGCAGCAGGTGAAGCTCTCTGCACATCTAAATGCTAATAGCATTCTGCTCCTCAAAATAAATGCGGTAGCTAATGAGCTGGCTTGGTGGAGGCATCTTAAGCCTAAGTAATGACATAAGTGACAGCATACTGAGGGAGAGGAGGCATCCTATGACTCACAAAGCAGCAGGAGGGATTTGTAAAATTGGTATTTTAAGGTACACACATACACAAGCCAGCACTAACACACGCACATGCATAACTAAAAACTAACAATGCCATGGTTAGTTTGACTGAAACTCCAGGTTTTCAATTTAGATCCTATGCATATGGAATACCTGTATCTTGCTCTTTAGTCAGCATCTCACAATCTTACATCATAAAAAGGCAAATTCTGGAGGAATATCTGAGTGCAAAGTGACAGTTGTTGACTGTCTACCATATGCTAGCCCTGTACACACACACTCATACTACAAGTCTGCAAAATAATGCTGAGAACTCTAACAACGCAAAACTACTGAACAAGAGGCAAAGTGTTGCGTTTTTGAAAACACTACTAATTACCTAATTGATTAAAATGTCAACAGAATAGCTCCAAGTAAAGGTGTAACCAAAAGGACTCAAGCCTGCTCAGTCTGTCCTGAATGTGCATACACATGCGTCTCTTCCTGATCATGGACTTCCACTTCTGGCAAGTCCTTATTGTACCTCTAAGCAATCTATTTTAGTTGACTCTGACACTCTGGCTTGCTGCCCTGGGTTGCTGCTTACAGCTAAATTTATAGTTCACATTTTTCATGTTCATGCCTTCTGTTGTCTTGTAGCACAAAAGCCATGGATCAATATTAGGGTTGGGTTCCATTTTGGATCCAGTTCCGTACTGATAAAATACTTAACATATTTGCAAAGCTCTGAAGCTAAATAATCTCTTCTAGCTCTTTTAGGGACAATTTTCCACATGCCAGTGAGTTTAATTGTCACAATAAGTATTACTCAGCTTGTGAAAACAGTCGTATAATGTTTTATGTGAAGGAGTTTTCTACAATCTGAGAAAATAATACTGATGATGTTATCAGAAAAGAAATGCCACTCTCTAGAATAATTATAGTCTGGTGGACAGTGGCATATTTAATCAACGTTTCATATTGATTCTATTATCTAATTGAAGCTACAGGTTGTGAACATTAACTTCATAAACCTGTCAGTCAAACTCTAGACTTTCAATTTTTTCACACTAACACATTATTTAACACAAAGCAAAGTTTACGTTTTGCTTTTTGCATTTTTTTTTCCTCTTGTTGAACTTTTTCTTAATGTGGTCTTGTTTCTGTTGTACCTGACGGGTTTGCTTTTGTTACTGTATATTGCCTTACTGAGTATCATGCTTTTGCTTTGTCTGTTTTTAAAGGTGCATCATGAATAAAGCTATGATTATCATTCTTACTATAAAATGTCATTACAGATCTCAAGTGTATCTTTGAACTTGTTTTTAACTTAAATCACAAACATTCAAATCTGAATCTAAAGAGAATGAGGAGGGATTTGAAAGGAATTGGATTAAAACTTGATGAAATCTGATTTGATAAAATGGTATCACACCACAAACCTAATCATTAGGGATTCAAATTACACTGAGTTTAGCCCAGATGAACAAAGTAGGGGGCCCTCAAACATCTAAGCAAATAAAAATATCAAGACTAGAGGAGAGTTTATCCAAATGTAGACAATTTGCACCATATAGGTACATCTATTAAATGCTTTAACCATCTGAGCTGGATAACAAGAGCTACAACTGTGAAGGAAAACATACTGGTATCATTCAGACAGATCCAGTTAGCGAATAAGGCTGTTTCAATGCTTCTCTGGGTGTCGCCTCAGAGCGATTCTTTAGTGCCACCCATGATTAATGCAGCTATGAATGGGTTTCTCTTTCACCAAGCACTGTGGGAGAAAGGCTTCTTTCGTTCTTTCTTCCTTTCTTTCTTACTTAGCCATCTTGCTTTCCTCCCAATGTGACCTGATTTAGTCAGAGTGTGAAACTGATTTGGACTCATTTACATGCTAATGCCATAAAGAGAGGTGAAATGATGTGTACGCACACCTCAATGATTCTAACGGACACCACAGCCCTTGGGAAAAATAATCGGCACTTTTAACTATATAATTCACAAGCTCAATATTCATACTCAGGAACAGCACGTACGAGCACGGCCATCATGTTGTACCATTCCATATTTCCACATTAACACGCTAAAAGGAGATATTTATGTAGGTTGCTGGTAGAGGTAAAATGGGGGCTGCAAACTGGAGGATGAAACCTTGAAGATGTGTGTTGGTTGTATTACTTCAAAGGTGACCTTGTTTAAGTTATTCTATGACATGCAGAATAATTAACATAATTCATATAATTCAACATATTGATTATATAACTGCATACATGGACGTTATGGTTATTAAAAGCAGCAGGGAGGACAATATCATATGTGTCTGGTGGCAGGGCAGTCAAAGGAGATTTTGAACACCCTACCTTTGTGTTTTGAGAACATTAGCCTAGAGACAATGTGGACTTGGCCTTCACACTTGACTCACAGTGTCATTTTGAACAACGAAGAAAGCGTAAAACGACACATCCAGCTGGATTGCGACATCTCTAGCAAACCTTATTCATGCCTCAACTAGTCGCTGCTTTGATATCGATTACTTGAAGGTGCGGGTCATTGATGTGGTGAAGTATGTCAAGGGAGCAAAGACAAGTGTTTGATGCATTCTGGAGACCTACTTCTCAAGTGTTAGTGACAGTGTAGGGAATGAAAGAAAAAACACCAAGTCACAGTGAAGACAGCTGCAAAACTAGGTTTGCTGCTGTATCACTGGCACAGAGGTCATTTTTTTTCTGTCTCTTCCTTTAACTTTGAATAGAAAATGCATTAAAAGTGACTTTGCACGCCATCTACAAACCTAGTGAACCATAACAGAGCTTCAGAGACAAAACCGAACAGGTCAAAGACTAGCCCACATTTTAACACCTGTCACAAACACTAAACATAGAAATGCCAAAATAATGCCCCTAAACTGAGCATGATGCAGAGTGTGACCTGGATTTCAGCATGTTATCTTCACCTGTTAGTAAATAGCAATAGTAACATGTAATACACTTAAGCTATAGGTCAACACTTCAGCAAGAACAACGCTTGGCCGCTTAAAGACCGATCTGGCCACTTCAGATCGATTGTATCCACTGGACGAAAGCTATAGGAGATAGCTTTGTCTCCAAATCAAAGAGGTCTAGTGGGGGTTTAAAAAACACAACCATGACAGAGGCAGAATCACAGATCACACTTTCAAGCAAAAACAGAAATGGAATGAGACAGCGCTGTCAAAACAGCTTGAGTAACACTGATATGGCTGTCATATTCATGTGTGTGATACTAGAACAAAGTCAAGAGCTGGGCAACAGGGCTGACCCATCTCCGTCAGGATATCCATGCTTTATTTAGAGAAAACTGATGGTTAAAGGCAAATTACATCCTTGATTAGACATTTCTGAAAAAGCACAAGTTTAAAAAGCCAAATTCCTTGTAAATGCTATCTCGAGTGACAATCTGATATAACACTCATATATCTTGCCATGATCACTGGATACAAATTTGAATATAAAAGGTCAAACTGAATATGTAATGTGGATATTTCCTCTGAGCAGCGTCATCATCTGATATGTGTTGGTGAGTCATCACCAGTTATCCTTGCAACTCTAAGTTTCGATGCTGTTGAAGTAAGTACATCAGCTCTGTAGATATATTAGGTTACAGTGCTATTTCAAATAACCTTATGAAACACAACCAGTAGGGATAGAAAGGATTTCCAATCTGAGGTGCTTCTGTCAGCTCTTAATCTTCTCGCTCTATTGACCACTCTAGCTGGCTGCCACAAAGTTTTTGCCAAGATTTTTATTTCAAATTAAGCTTGATATGGCTGACTGCAAAATAAAACTACATGACCCTTGAAAAGCACATAAAACTGCCAAGGCTGCAAAAATCCTCCAACATCTGATATTAAGAGTGGAAAATGTTTTTATCTGGATCTGAATCCTATCAATAGTAGGTCAGATTTCTGGAAAAAATCCTGTATGGAAATAGTAGGGCTTTGTACTAGAAGGACCTGTACCAGACTCATTACCACTCAGTCAAATCATTATAATTATATAATATGTGAAAATTCATGGTGTGATTCGTATCTGATTTACATAATATTGCAAAGCTCATTGTTGGTTTATGACGCTGAGCCGGAGAGAGACTGTAGTGATGATGTCATCTGGAGATAAATCCTCCACAGATGGTGAATAATGGAACAACTCGTGGGACAATATGACAGCATCCATGGTGATCTTACTGGTGAGCCACAGCATCACACGCCACATTCACATAAAAACAAGCTAGATTTAATATTGCAAGTAAAGTAATTCATACATCTGCAGGCACGCAAACCATCTGCAAAAAAATGTTGCCTGATGTCATCATCATTTTAAGCCTTGATGCTCTAATTCCCACCTCACAGAGACAGTTGACTATGTTTGCGGATGCTGAATCTAACAGTCCAAAATATAGGCTACTGAGACATTCAATCGATTAATGGAGAACAGAATATCTATGGACACGAAATTGGGTAATTCAAAAATCATCTTTTTTATCATTGTAATTGAACATCTTTGTGTATTTGAGTCCTCGTCAGATTAAAAAAAAATAATTTCACAATAACTCCTTAGGCTCCAGGAAATGGAGTTAGGCTTTTGTGACTATTTACAGATAACTGACAGGGTGAAGGATTAACTGAGTTCACTACAACGTATACCTCTGCAACAGTCCACTTCAATTTAATCAAGCCTATGTGTAAATCAGTTAGATCCAGATTTTTATTAGGTTTCTTCATCAAGATCCTAGAACCGCCTCTTTTAACAGATCTTCACTGAAAGTTAATGGTGTCTGTTCTTGGCAAAGACCCATCCTCAATCCAAGTTTCCTGTAAATCTGTTCATCAGTTTCTGAGCTATCCTTGTGACAAACCAGCTGACTAACAAACCAGCTGACATGACTGAAAACACAACCTCCTTCACAGAGGTAATATTCATAAAAACAACTACAACTTGCAACTTCAATTAACTCTGTCTACCTTGCATCAATCCATCCTGCTCTGTCATCCGTCCAACCATGGATTTCCTGACTTCAGACACTGCTTCCTGACTGTTTTCTTTTTGTTTTTTTGTGCCCCCTTTCAATGCAAAGTCTCCTTGGCTCCCCTGAAAGGCGCTACATAAAACCAAAATATTATCATTATTAACATTTAAATCAATAAATATCAATCAGATGCAGCCCCTCAGCATCCTAAAATCGAAACAGCATAACCCAAGTTCAGCACATGGTGGTCAATTTCCTTGTTTTGAAAGTAATTTGTAACTTCACAGTTAAACCCCCTCACCTGTAATTTCTCAGCATATCTGTCTGCTAGTTAACACAAAGCAACAGTTTGGTTCACAGTTTGTCCTCTACATAATAAATCCTTCTTTGAAAAAAAGTTTGCTCGCTCTAATTGTTCACACTTTTTCAGTTATCTGGAACAACACCGCAGCACCACTTATCTTACCAAAACCTTATCATTAATCATTGTTTCAATGTCCTTTTTTGCCTTTTCTAACATTTTTATGCAACATGAACAAAATCAACACCCACCCTGCAGCCTTATTTATGGGTTTAATTATCTTGGAATCTTTTGTTTTTGCCAAAGGACATGATAGTATGTTATTATACCTCCGCCCACATCAATGTTACGTACAGAGTAGAGAATGTAAGTGTTGGTGCTGTATGTGAAATCCATAGCTAGCAAAGCAAAGCTTTTAAGACGATATAACACATGATATTATATAATGGATAACTGACTTTCCTATGGCACACCTGTCCACTACGCTGAGGCAGTCTCATTTCTGCTAAAGTAATATTTTTGTTTAGCTGACCCTAGTAACACGTGTATTAAGATCAACTGCCTTGATAGGCTAATGGTTTAATAACAGATTTCCAAATAGTATTTCTTATAAATTGTGTTGCACGGATGGAGGTGTTGCTCTATTCTGTTTCCTTCCCCCGAGTCCAATTTAGTATCCTCTGGCTGCAGCTAGAATACAATCCCAGCAGGCTGCAGGGAGGGTGTTTGTCCTTGATGGCAGGTGCTAAACAGAAAACTATCCCAGGGTACGGGAAACAAAGCAGGGACGTGAAGGAGACAAGCACAGGAGGACAGTGCAGAGGAAGTGAGGACAGACTAAGAGGAGGCTCTGGAACGAGAAGGAGGAAATAAAAACTAAGCATCCCCACTTTCAACATCGCAGCAACTCAACATGCTGGACACATCCTCCAAGGCCTTATAGGATTCTATCATGGCTTTCCAGGGGCCTTTCACTTTTTTCTAACAGCCATGCATTACTCTCCTCTATCTGCCCTCAGCCTTGATAGCACTGGTCATCCTCAGCTGTGACACAGCCATTGTTCTGCCTCTCTGTTGCCTGCTCCCCACTGTACAAGTCCCATCTTCCATCTTCATTCCGTCCAACTGTTAACCTTTTTGTCAGCTTTACTCTAGTTGTCAAACCAAATTAATTATCTCTGTCTAGTCACCAGCTACAGAATGTGAATCAACATTTGTAGATCATTTATCAAGGCTAGGATGTGAATTATTTTATCTTTTGTCTTTGGCTTCATGGTTTTCGTGCAGAGTTTCAAAAACGAGGCAATGTGTCTTTTCAAGCTTAGCAAACTAGGATCCCAAAGAATTACTTTTGATTTCATTTTAGTGGAAAAGAAAGAGATTTTTTTTTACCCTGTTCTATTGTTACAATCAAAGTCTGATTACATCACATCTTATCATTTGAAATATAGCCAAATAATGAACGGAGTCTTACTCAAATCTTACTGGTTTACACTGCTGTTATTAACCTCATGCAGCATAGCGTGTATTGTGTATTCCGCTGTGGGCCAGCGCCAACTCCAGGGAAAACACTGTTGCCGTGAGAGAAACCAACAAAACAAGACTTGGAACTGTAAACATCAGACAGCCCAGAGATATCATAAAAGTGGACAATAGCTAATGAAATGCATTCTGCATGACTGGATGAGGACAGACGAGAAGGACAAAACAGTGCATGATGCAGAGCAGACCCTCTGAGCCTGTCCCCTTCTCCCTCTGAACAATGAACAGCCAGACACAACGCCTGTCAGCAACTGCCCTCCCCTGTGGTCGGGGACTGGCACAGGGTGGCACACAACAGGCACTTAAGGATCCACACATCCTCCACCAAATATAGCTTGAAGACACCTACAAGCCTCATAAAACATTTAGCTGGTCAATAACTTGAAGCCAGTATTTTCAGCAGGTGCTAGCGTAGTGAACCTGTACCACTGTTTCCAACTTCGATCTTGAGAACTGGCACTATGGATGGGAAGAGTTAATCTAAATAGCACTATGATGTTAAACAAGTATGGGGTAATAGGATGTATATTAAGGGAAATGAGTAGATATCAGGGGTGAATGAGACATTTTCTCCACAAAGAGAACTCAGAGCAGGCTGCACATGCCCGAGGTGCCGTTTACTAAAACGATGCAGGAAAGGAATTGGACCATTAAGGACATCTAAAGATTAATGACCTTCCGCATCTCGTTAGACACTAAAGGCCTATAGCGATATAACTACAATCGATTGTTTTAGGCGTAGACGAGCCTGCGCATGGATGAATCACCTAAAAAATGTTGCATTAGGTGTTATCGTACTTCAGAGCACCTTACATATATTTAACCGAGTTGCCCCTGAATACATACATCCTAAAAATCACACGCCATGACACACAGAGCAAGAGGCGTTTTTCGGTCAGAGCTCACCGCCCGTTGTTAACACTGGTGCTGAGGACAAATCCACAGGCAGAGCGGATCAGCATCCGTCCGCAGCACCTCCTCCGGATGCCTCGGAGAGAGACTACTACAGTCCCGTTGACACATGGATAATAACCGATGATGATGAACAAACTGTCTGAGATTTTTAACAAAACTGCGCCTTACCTGGAGAATGTCATACGCCGATCAAGTCACCTCCTTTTCGGATCTGAGAGGGATGGTGCTGGCTGGTCGCGCATCACTCAGTGTGTGTTTCGCCGACGGAAAGCGTACGGAGAGCAGAGCCTGACAGCGGCGCCCCGGAACGAGCATAAAATCAGACGAGCCCACTGCAGTTGTCTGGCCCGTGAATACGAGAGCCAGCCACCCCACCCGAACCGCGACTTAGACAGAGAGTAATCCGTTACTCTTTGTCGGTCGTTACCAATGTCATTATATGAAATGGAATATATGGCTACTAGAATCATATATTCCCAAGTATCCAACAACTATAGACTACCATTTTATGGCTTTTATTTTAGCACATCACCAGCTTAAGTTATAGGACAGGTTGAGTTTTTTTTTTTTTTTTTTTTTTTCAAATCACGTTACTGTTCTTTATATTTAACATTTAAACCTTTCGACCAGGTAAGAGCCAAGTGTTAAATGCTGCATAGGCGTTAGCTAACATCTAAGCTAGCTAACAAGGTAAACGGACGTTAGCGAAAAACGTCACCTCAGTCAAAGCCGAATTATTGTGTAACTAACTGTAAAGTGTTACCTGTCGTTTAACTAAAACATTTTTTAATCAAGTAATGGTAACGTTGGGTAGTGACCATTAAAAAAAAACAAATGGTTGCCAACGTTTTCACAACGAAACAAAGATGGCAACCGGAAGTGACTCCTGTCGGAGCTTCACTGGCCAAGAGAAATGGCCTACCTATGTTATTGTCTGCGGAAGCCTTAAAGGACCATGCATTCATACATTTTATTTCCTCCGTTTTTGCGTTTTCTCGAGATCCTGAGTTATTATCTCGAAATAACAACTGCCGTTTTCCCGAGATAACGGGATAATTTTCTTGAGATTACGAAACATTGATATAACAATATAATTAATAGCTATGTAGTTAACGATGACATCAGGCTCACTTAGATTGACCTGCTGATATAGCTGAAGCCTCGCTAACCATCTTTTTTGATTACACACACTAATGTGTATATTATCTGTTATAGCAAGGCATAATGCTATTTCAGCCTGTGTCTAGGCCTTGATGAAAAGATATGTGATGCGGTGATCGATATGCTCCTGCTCCTCTGACATTGCTACACTGAATGATGTTTCCTGCAGTGATTTAATATACTACACTATCGTTTTGTTTTCTCAAGATCTCAAATTAGTTATATCGTTATCTCAGGAAAACAAAGTTTTGTTATCTTGAGTTCTCAAGAAAATTATCCCGTTATCTCGGGAAAACGGAGGAAATAAAATGTATGAATCCATGGCCTTTTAGGGCTTCCATAGGTGTCTCAACCATATGAACAAAATTTTAATCCACTAGTATTTTTTTGTAACTTTAATGTACTTTCTGTTTTTGGTTAAATTGACACTATGAATTAATGTTTAAACTAAAGTTAACTAAAGTAAACTAACTAAACTAAACTAAACCAAAATCTATTTGTTTTGATGCTGCATAGATGTTAGCTAGCTAACTGGATGGTTAACGCAAGCAAGCTAACAAAGTAAATTAACATTAGCCAAAAATCATTCGAGTTATTTCAGAGCAGAAAACTTCCGGCAAGTCATTTTTGTTTTTTTACCAAACTCACCTCATCTCCAAACTATATTATTTATTGAAGTGTTACAAAAGAAAGGAAAATTATTCAAAAGCTAAAAGCAAGAAATGCAAGGCATAACTGTTTCAAGTTTATGGAGCACTAAAACTGTAAAGAGTTGTGGTTTACCCTGGGAACTTTGAGAATTATTCAATCACTAGAGTGTGTTGAATTGTCCAGTTTAATAAAGAGCTGATATATGGTGACAAGCTCTTCAAGGCTTTCATTCTAAATGTTAACAGTAATCATAATCATTAACTCTGTTGCCAGTTGTATCAAACACCATGGATCAGCCTTTACAGTGCTTTATTATGTAGTCCATGCTGAGATGAAGAAAGATTTCCTCTGAAGAGCTTCAGCCTCAGATGTGAGGTGGAGTCCAGCACTGCCACTGAGTGGCCATGTGTCAACATTACAGCTGAATGAATCACCAAGCAAACAGTCACAGATGGATAGGACTCAAATCTGACACAATAAATCCACTAATGCCACAGAGAAGCAGCCTTAATCCCTCTGCAAGGGAACATTTTTTTCACAGTGAACTGGGATCTCTCTTCACTTTGCAAACAATGTGTAACTTAAATTCTTTTGATTGCAGAAATCCTAATTAAAAGACGGATAGCTGCATATTTTAAGACACAGTTAACAACATGAAGCCATTATGTCCATACATAATACATATCTATAAACAGACCGATGATATAAAAAAAATGTCACTGTCAATTAGGTTCCATTTTCTTTTTATTAATCGTTAATGATTTTGTTGTTATTGTCACTGCTGCACTGTGTTTGGTCCATATAGCAACTTGCACTCGATGTTGGAGTGTGACATTTTATTATTTATTATATCAGTTAGATCTTATTGCTCTCCAAAGGGGGTCTCTTTTACCGTTGAAAGCTATTTGGGGAAATTGTTCCTCTTCTTCCCAGTTTTGGCTGTGTCAGAGACTGTTTCTGATATGGGCAAATTACATGTATTTACCTGTGAACACATTTGAAGTGATTATGGAAGCAAGGGATCAGAGTTCATTTGGAAAATTAAAGCCCATTCTGAACAAACGTGCAACAGTTTTAAGATATTGCTGTGACTGCGCAATACAATTAAAACATGATTTAGCAAAAGAGGTTTCAACCCACCTCCAGGCCACAGTCCTGTTATGATGAGTTTACTTGTATTTGGTTTACTAACAACTTAAACAATGATATCATAGCAGATATATAAGACACATCTATTCTTGCAGAAACATGATTCCATATTGAAAAAACACAAAATTATGACAGTAATTCAAACTATTTTGTCAATAGCTTTATATTTTTTAATCTTTTTCTTGTTTAAAGACAATTTGTGCTCTGCTCTACCTCTGGTACTGGTTCTAGAGAGGATCGCTGATGCTGGTGCAGCCAAGAAGAGGAGAATAACAGAATGAACAAAACAAAAGCAAAGAGCTGTAGAAGACAGTAAAATGTGGAAAACATCACTTGAGAGATCAGGAAAGATTATGTAATGATGTCCTGTGTATGCTGTGTATGCATGTCATGTTTACATGAAAAGATTTGATGATTCACACGATTCATAATATTTTCTTCATTTCTTACACAGGACAGAATGACAAGACCTGAATTCCATTTATTTAACTATCAAACATTTAGCTAAACATTTGAAAAGAGGAAGATGATTCATAAGTCAATTCAAAAATATCTAATATTTTTCTTACTGTGCAAATGTTATTTTTCTTTGAGTTACTGGACAACAAGGCTCACTGCAAACAATCTATTCTTATTCATGGATTTTTGTTCTCTTCTACATGAGCTCGGATAAGTAAGGGATGAGCTTTTTGTTAAACTATTATAGATACTTAAAAAAAAAAAATCATCGTCATGAAATCACTTTAATAGTATTTTACGTTGACCTGAGAATGGTGCTACAGTGGCAGTAAAGGCAAAATTCTTTTTTCTTGTATTTACTTTCCAAAGAACTTCAACAGAAATATCCTGGTGGCTATAAATACACAGCTATTCTAGCAAAAGCATGATTATATTGGAAAAGCATGATTATAAGAGGAATTTTCTTCAAACTGCATGGTCAGAAACTCTGGCACCTGACTGGCCTTTGTACTAGTATTTTGGATCGAGTCCTCGTGGCCTAAAGCGGTTGGGATCTCCTCCTTTGCGCCCCCACTGGTTTGCCTCCTGATCCATTGCGATGTCTGCACGATCACGATCCTTTATCAAATGGTATGCTGCTCTACCATTACTGAAATGGGAAAATAAACAATGAGTGTCAGTACAGTTCAAAGTTAAACTTAAAAGTGGTGTAATTGTATTTATATTTTGCTCCTCACCTGATAACCGTAGCAGCCCACCTGCCCCCTGGTCCTCTCCGGGCAGCATCATAGTTTCCTCTGGCATGGAAGTACTTGTCTGACCCTATTGTGTTGGCCTCCCTCATGTCCCTGTATGCTCGCAACATATCACGACTTCCTGATCAGAAGGACAGTGGGCATTATTTTGTTAAATGAAACAGAAAGTGATAATGGTAATTCTCCACATAATCCTAGATAAATCCAGGTGCTGTATTGTAGGGAACTGAACTTTCAGTTTCAACTTCTTCTAGTTGCTTACGATACAGCACCTAGATTTACCATGACCTGGAGGACTGAGAACATTCATCAACATAATAGATATATAACATTACAATTATACATGTTATTTTTGTGAAGATGTTTCTTACCTTCATAAGCTTGCCCAGGAAAATTGTACCACTGTGCATTGGTTTCTACAATTAGAAACAGAACAATTGCTGCAAGAAGCAACTTCATGTCTGAAGATGTCTAAAGAGAAAACAGAAAAACAATCAAACAATTCATCGTTAAATAATCCAAAACGTAAAACTTGCATTCATATTTTTCAGGTCCTATCACCAAATTAAATTTCAAACTTACTTTGCTGTTCCTGCAGAGTTGACAGTCTTAACAGTTCGAATGTAGAGTATCTTGTTGGTGAGGACTCCTCTGATCTGACTCTCCTTATATTCTGTCCTGAAACAGTGCAGGTATTATTAGTAGCAAGCTGTGGAAATTCCAGTGTGAGAACTGCAATGTCAACAAATGCACTGAAGATACTCCCAAATTATGCAACTGCACGTTTAAGCAAAACAGTGACACACGTGTTTATATAATTAAAAACCTTAGTTTTACTTTCTTTTTTACTTCTCTTGGCAAGTTGTTCTTTGCTCCACTTTTGGATCTGGTCCTGGAAATAATTGCTGGTACAGTTTCAGCCACAAAGAGGAGAATAGCAGAGTGTATGAAAAAACAAAAAAAACATCTGCAGTAGTATCCTAGAAACAGAACACAAACTGTACCAAACATTCCTATGAGAGAAAGTTATGATGTAAAAAAAGGAACTATTAATGTCATTTTTGTTTTTTAACATATTGTACAGTGATTGTTCAGATAATACTAGACGGTGACAGTACCAGTCAAAAGTTCAGACACAACCTCTCATTCAGTGGTTTTGATTATTATTATTATTTTTTATTATTTCTGCTTTGTAGATCAATGCTGAAGACATTAAAACTATGAAGGAACACATATGGAATTATGTAGTGAACATAAAAGTGTTACACAAAGCAGAATATGATTTATATTTTATATTCTTCAAAGTAGCCACCTTTTGCTTTGGTGACAGCTTTGCACACTTCTGGCATTCTCTCTATTAGCTTCATGAGATAGTCACCTGGAATGGTTTATTATTGTCAAGAGTTGATTCTATTGGGTTTGAGACCATCAGTTATGTTGTGCAGAGCTAGTGTTGGTACACAGTTCAATACAGCTAAAAGCGCTATTTGGCTACTGTTCTAATCTATATTATGGCAAGAACCGCTCAGCTAAGTGAAGAGAAACGACAGTCAATCATTACTTTAAGACACAGAGGTCAGTCAATACAGAAACTTCTAAGACTTTCAATGTATGTTCAAGTTCAGTCGTGAAAACCACCAAACACATGATGAAAAAGTGGCTCTCATGAGTACCACCCAAAGAAAGGAATACCAAGAGTTACCTCTACTGTGGAGGAGAAGTTCATTAGAGTTAACAGACTCAGACACCGCAAATTAACAGCGGCTCAAATTAGAGCCCAGATGAATGATTCACAGAGTGGATGGTGTGGGGCTACTTTTCTGGTGACACTGTTGGTGATTTATTAAAAATTCAAGACACACTTAACCAGCATGGCTACCACAGCATTCTGCAACGACATGCCACCCCATCTGGTTTGCGTTTAGTGGGACCATGATTTGTTTTTCAGCAAGACGATGACCCTAAACGCGCCTCCAGGCCTTGAAAGGGCTATCTGACCCAGAAGGAGAGTGTTGCGTCAGATGACCTGGCCTCCATCCATCAGCTGACCTAAACCCAGCTGAGATGGTTTGGGATGAGTTGGACCGCAGAGTGATGGCAAAGCAGCCAACAAGTGCTCAGCACCTTTAGGAACTCCTTCAAGACTGCTGGAAAACCATTCCAGGTGACTACCTCATGACACTGATTGATGGAATGCCAAGAGTGTGGAAAGCTGTCACCAAAGCAAAAGGTGGCTCCTCTGAGGAATAGAAAATATAAAACATATTTTGGTTTGTTTAACACTTATTTGTTTACTACAATATTCCATTTGTGTTCCTTCATAGTTTGGATGTCTTCAGTATTGATCTACAAAGTAGAAAATAATAAAATTGAAGAAAAATTATTGAATGAGAAATTCCATTAAAACTTTTGACTGGCAGTGTATAGTAGAGGTACATGAAAACATGTGTTTCCCTTATTTCTTATACAGGACAGAATGCGGAAATGTTGTTTTTCTTTGTGTTACTGTACAGTACTGTACGTGCTGGGTCAAACAGATCATGCTACAACTGTTTTTGCTGATTGCTACAAAAGGAAAACTTCATTTTCTATGACTAATTTACAAGAACAAACAAGAAATAGTTTATTTCTGACTGTATTCTTCGATACGTGGGAGCTTCTTTGTTGGTGAGTTAAGTGCAGGTTCCTGCAAGCACAGTGAACATTCATTGATCATTCTTGATGAAGCAGGACCTGCTTTGTTTGTTTTATAAAATTGCTGCAGTGCCCGTTCAAAACATGACATTCAGCACTGCTTGTAAACTCCAAATATTTAAAGTGAAACTCTCGCCAAAATGAAACCAGGCTTTTTTTGTGAAGGTACCCGAGTCAAACCTTTGTATAAACGCATAGTTATGACGAAAGAGACACTTTTAAGATTTACAGTATTTTTGTTTTCATGTCAAACTCATTTTCAATGGGAGTGCTATGGGCACTATTATGACAGCATCAAAATCGCTATTTTTAAAACAATAAGAAGGCTCAAAACAACATGAAACTTTGCTCGTAATATCACCAGGGTCTCTACACATGAACACGAGCATTGAGAACATTGTTTCTGTACACAGAGTTTACTAAAAAGAAAGTTTTTGAACAATTCACGTTAGCAGTTGCTTGTTCTGCTCGCCGCCCACCTACCAGTGGAGAAGTGTCAATTTCCGAATGCAACGTAACATGGAGGACAGTTAAGGTCGATTAAAGCTTGGTTCCTTATAAATGCACGGATAATTTGTTGTTTTGTTGTTAGTGAAAAACAATATTGACTTTGAAGTTGAAAAAGGAGCCTCATATAATAAACTCTAAATCTATAAAACAGAGCGTTGCAAGAAAAAATGTCATTGCCAATTATGTTCCATTTTATTTTGATTTATTTGTGAATGATTGTGTTGTTATTGTCACTGCTGCATTCTGTTTGCTCCATTTAGCAACTTTCTTGTCTGGGGGCTGGAAATTTGCAAATAACCCATGTCGGAATAGGACATTTTATCATTTATTCTATCATCAATTATATCTTATTGATTTCCAAGTGAATCTGTTTTACCTCTGAAAGTTATTTGGGTGAATTTGGGGAAATCTTCTGATTTTGGCAACCTCGAACAGCTTGACCAGGAAACTTGTACCACTGTGCATTGATTTCCACAATTAGAAACAGAACAATTGCTGCAAGAAGCAACTTCATGTCTGAAGATTTCTAAAGAGAAAACATGATTCATAATGTTTTCTTCATTTCTTACACAGGACAGAATGACATAAGACCTGAATGTCATGTCTTTAACTATCAAGCATGTAGCTAAACATTTGAAAAGAGGAAGATTTATAAGTCAATTCATTAATATCTAATCATTTTTCTTACTGTGCAAATGTTATTTGTCTTTGAGTTACCGGACAACAAGGCTCACTGCAAACAACTTATTCTTATTTATGGATTTTTATTTTCTGCCACATTAGCTAGGATAAGTAAGTGATGAGATTTTTGTTAAACCATTTTAGATACTACAAAAACAAAAAACAATCATCGTCATGAAATCACTTTATTGAGTCTTTTACACTGACCCGAGAAAATC
Organism: Sparus aurata; assembly: GCF_900880675.1. NCBI lineage: Eukaryota > Metazoa > Chordata > Actinopteri > Spariformes > Sparidae > Sparus > Sparus aurata. The sequence continues at coordinate 23,134,749 of NC_044190.1, forward strand.
GGCTACAGTTTCAGGAAAGGCACAAGTCTTTTTACTTGTCTCTTACTCTTACTTGTATTTACTTTCCAAAAAACGTCAAAACTTCAACAGAAATATCTTGGTGGCTGTAAAAGACAGATATTCTAGCAAAAGCATGATTATATTGGAAAAACATGATTATAAGAGGAATTTTCCTCAAACTGTATGGTCATTTACTCCAACACTAGATTGGCCTTCGTACTAGTATTTTGAAGGAAGTCCTCGTGGCCTGTAGCGGTTGGGATCTCCTCCGTTGCGCCCCCACCGGTTTGCCTCCTGATCTCTTGCGATCTCCGCACGATCACGATCCTTTATCAAATGGTATGCTGCTCTGCCATTACTGAAATGGGAAAATAGACAATGAATATCAGTACAAGCAGAAAACAACACAAGTGCTTCTCAAAGCATAACTTTAAAGTGATGTAATTGTATTTACATTTTGCTCCTCACCTGATAACCGTAGCAGCCCACCTGCCCCCTGGTCCTCTCCGGGCAGCATCATAGTTTCCTCTGGCATGGAAATACTTGTCTGAATTTTTCCAGTTGGCCTCCCTCATGTCCCTGTATGCTCGCCCCATATCACGACTTCCTGATGAGAAGGACAGCAGACATTATTTTGTTAAATGAAAAAGAAAATTACAAAAAAAAAAAAATTAGGTAATTCTCCACATAAATCTATGTGCTGTATCGTAGGGAACTGGACTTTCAGTTTCAACTTCTTCCAGTTGCCTACGATACAGCACCTAGATTTACCATGACCTGGATGACTGAGAACCTTCATCAACATAAGAGATATAACATTACAATTATACATGTTGTTTTTGTGAAGATATTTCTTACCTCGAACAGCTTGACCAGGAAACTTGTACCACTGTGCATTGGTTTCCACAATTAGAAACAGAACAATTGCTGCAAGAAGCAACTTCATGTCTGAAGATGTCTAAAGAGAAAACAAAAAAACAATCAAATAATTCATCTTTAAAAAACCCAAAACGGTACAAACTTGAATTCATATTTTTCAGGTCCTATCACCAAATTCAAATGTAAACTTACTTTGCTGTTCCTGCAGAGTTGACAGTCTTAACAGATCGAATGTAGAGTATCTTGTTGGTGAGGACTCCTCTGATCTGACTCTCCTTATATTCTGTCCTGAAACAGTGCAGGTTTTATCAGTAGCAAGCTGTGGAAATTCCAGTGTGAGATCTGCAATGTCAGCAGACATACTGAAGATACTCCCAAATTGTGCAACTGCACGTTTAAGCAAAAACACACTGACACAGTTGTTTATATAATTAAAAACCCTAATTTTACTTTCTTTTTTACTTATACAGGGAAGCTGTGCTGTGCTCCACCTTTGGATCTGGTCCTGGAAATAATTGCTGGTACAGTTTTGGCAACAAAGAGGAGAATAGCAGAGTGTATGAAAAAACAAAAAAACATCTGCAGTAATATCCTAGAAACTAAAAAGAGATCAGAAACTGTGCCAAACATCCCTTTGAGAGAAAGTTATGATGCAAAAAAAGGAACTGATAATGTCATGTTGGTTTTTAACATATTGCACAGTGATTGTTCACATAATATTAGATGGTGACACTACCAGTCAAAAGTTCAGACACTACCTCTCATTCAATGTTTTTTCTTTCTTTTCCTTTTTTTTTTTTTTGATAATTTTCTACTTTGTAGATCAACGCTGAGCTGAGCTGCATGTCGAAGTGTCCTTGAGCAAGATATTGAACCCCAAATTGCTCCTGATGTGCAGTTGGCACCTTGCATGGCAGCCTCTCCCAACAGTGAGGGCCCTGCGATGAACTGGCGACTTGTCCAGGGTATACTCTGCCTTCGCCCAGAGACAGCTGGGACTGGCTCCAGCAAAAACCCCAAGACCCCTTGAAAAAGGGATAAAGCAGTTACAGATCAGGACACAGTTCAATGCAGTGAATAGCGCTATTTGACTACTGTTCTAATCCATATTATGGCAAGAACCCCTCAGCTAAGTAAAGAGAAACGACAGTCAATCATTACTTTAAGACATGAAGGTCAGTCAATAGGGCGGCTGTAGATCAGTGGGTAGAGCTGGTGGACCAGTGATTGAAAGGTCGCTGGTTCGAATCCCGGCTCCCCGGGGCAGAACTGAGCTACATGTCGAAGTATCCTTGAGCACGATACTGAACCTACACCCATCGAGTAACTGGATTTGGCCCCAGTAACCACGCAACCCCCTTGAAGGGGCGATCAAGCGGTAACATCCCTGCGACCCTGACGAAAAAGCGGAAAGAGAACAGAACGGAACGGAAGGTCAGTCAATACAGAAACTTTCAAGAAGTTGTGAAAAACCATTAAAACACATGATGAAAAACTGGCTCTCATGGGTACCACCCCAGGAAAGGAATACCAAGAGTTACCTCTGCTGCGGAGGATAAGTTCATTAGAGTTACCAGACTCAGACACCGCAAATTATCAGCAGCTCAAAGTAGAATGCTTCATGAATGCTTCACAGAGTTGATGGTGTGGGGCTGCTTTTCTGGTGACGCCGTTGGTGATTTATTCAAAATATTCAAAAGGCACACTTAACCAGTATGGCTACCACAGCATTCTGCAGCGACATGCCATCCCATCTGGTTTGCGTTTAGTGGGACCATCATTGGTTTTTCAGCAAGACGATGACCCTAAACGCGCCTCCAGGCCTTGTAAGGGCTATCTGACTCAGAAGGAGAGTGCTGCGTCAGATGACCTGGCCTCCATCCATCAGCTGACCTAAACCCAGTTGAGATGGTTTGGGATGAGTTGGACGGCAGAGTGACGGCAAAGCAGCCAACGAGTGCTCAGCACCTCTGGGAACTCCTATAAGACTGTTGGAAAACCTTTCCGGGTGACTCCTTCATGACACTGATTGATGGAACACCAAGAGTGTGTAAAGCTGTTACCAAAGCAAAAGGTGGCTTCTCTAATGAATGGAAAATATAGAACATATTTTGGTTTGTTTAACACTTATTTGCTTACTACATAATTCCATTTGTGTCACTTCATAGTTTGGATGTCTCCAGTATTGATCTACAAAGTGGAAAATAATAAAATTGTAGTAAAAATATTGAATGAGAAAGTGCATCCAAACCTTTGACTGGCAGTGTATAGTAGAGATGCATGAAAACATGTGTTTCCCTTAATTCTTATACAGGACAGAATGTGGAAATGTTGTTTTTCTTTGTGTTACTGTACAGTACTGTATTTGCTGGGTCAAACAGGTCAGGCTACAACTTTTTTGCTGGATGCTGCAAAAGGAGAACTTGGTTCTCATTTTCTATGACTAATTTACAAGAAATGTCCGTCCAAAATTACATAATTTATTTCTGACTGTGTTCTCGGCTACATGGGAGTTTCTTTGCTTGTGAGTTACAGTGAAGAAAATAAGTATTTGAACACCCTGCTATTTTGCAAGTTCTCCAAATTAGAAATCATGGAGGGGTCTGAAATTTTCATGGTAGGTGCATGTCCACTGTGTGAGAGATAATCTAAAAAGAAAAATCCAGAAATCACAATCTATGATTTTTTAACAATTTATTCGTGTGATACAGCTGAAAATAAGTATTTGAACACCTGTCTATCAGCTAGAATTTTGACCCTCAAAGACCTGTTAGTCCGCCTTTAAAAGTCCTCCTCCACTCCACTGTATTATCCTGAATCAGATGCACCTGTGTGAGGTCGTTAGCTGCATAAAGACACCTGTCCACCCCATACAATCAGTAAGACCCAAACATTCAGCATGGCTAAGAGCAAAGAGCTGTCCAAAGACACCAGAGACAACATTGTACAACTCCACAAGGCTGGAAAGGGCTACGGAGAAACTGCCAAGCAGCTTGGTGAAAAAAGGTCCACTGTTGGAGCAATCATTAGAAAATGGAAGAAGCTAAACATGACGGTCAATCTCAATCGGAGTGGAGCCCCATGCAAGATATCACCTCGTGGGGTCTCAATGATGCTAAGAAAGGTGAGGAATCAGCCCAGAACTACACGGCAGGACTTGGTCAATGACCTGAAAAGAGCTGGGACCACCGTTTCCATGGTCACTGTTGGTAATACACTAAGACGTCATGGTTTGAAATCATGCATGGCACGGAAGGTTCCCCTGCTTAAACCAGCACATGTTAAGGCCCGTCTTAAGTTTGCCAATGACCATTTGGATGATCCAGAGGAGTCATGGGAGAAAGTTTTGTGGTCAGATGAGACCAAAATGGACCTTTTTGGTCATAATTGCACTAAGCGTGTTTGGAGGAAGAAGAATGATGCGTACCATCCCAAGAACACCATCCCTACTGTGAAGCATGGGGGTGGTAGCATCATGCTTTGGGGGTGTTTTTCTGCTCATGGGACAGGACGACTGTACTGTATTAAGGAGAGGATGACTGCAGCCATGTATTGTGAGATTTTGGGGAACAACCTCTTTCCCTCAGTCAGATCATTGAAGATGAGTCGTGGCTGGATCTTCCAACATGACAATGACCCAAAGCACACAGCCAGGAAAACCAAGGAGTGGCTTCGTAAGAAGCATATCAAGGTTCTGGAGTGGCCTAGCCAGTCTCCAGACCTAAATCCAATTGAAAATCTTTGGAGGGAGCTGAAACTCCGTGTTTCTCAGCGACAGCCCAGAAACCTGACTGATCTAGAGAAGATCTGTGTGGAGGAGTGGGCCAAAATCCCTCCTGCAGTCTGTGCAAACCTGGTGAAGAACTACAGCAAACGTTTGACCTCTGTAATGGCAAACAAAGGCTACTCTACCAAATATTAACGTTGGTGTTCAAATACTTATTTTCAGCTGTATCACACGAATAAATTGTTAGAAAATCATAGATTGTGATTTCTGGATTTTTCTTTTTAGATTATCTCTCACACAGTGGACATGCACCTACCATGAAAATTTCAGACCCCTCCATGATTTCTAAGTGGGAGAGCTTGCAAAATAGCAGGGTGTTCAAATACTTATTTTCTTCATTGTACATGCACGTTCCTGCAAGCACAGTGAACATTCATTGATCATTCTTGATGAAGCAGGACCTGCTTTGTTTGTTTGATAAAACTGCCGCAGTGTCCGTTCAAAACATGGCGTTCAGCACTGCCCGCAAACTCTGAATATTTAAGATTTAAAATCTGGATAATCACATCTGTACTTTCCAAGCCAGTGTTGCATCGAGTATCGCTTCCCCATGGAAACTACTGATTATGGAGAGCTGCCAGGGCTGAAAACTAAGCTCTTTTGAACAAGTTATATCTGCTGGATAGTCTAGGGCATTAAAGGCACATTTCATGTTTGTGTCATTAAATTCAACAGAACCATTCTTTATTGCATTTTTTATGTCTTTGTTTATACAACCAACTACTGTTACTTATATACACCAGTGCAGTGCCCGTAAGAAAAGTGTATTCCTATAAAAAAGTGGGAGGTTAAGGAGCTTTTACATGGATGGCCAAATGAGGCTGTGTTTGAAGGTGGGGCGTCATGGATATTTAGGTTTGTTGTGAAATCTGATATTCCAGGGTATAATTGGCTGTTTTTGACTATTTTTGATTTTGCCATTATATTTCATCTTAAAAGCTATTTACTTGGTGTCATTATTTCAGCACAACCTCACATGTGTGACTGTACAGTTATCTTTTTTATTTTGACATACTGTATTAACACAATGGACCTAAAATCACAAAAAAAAACATGAAATCTGAGTAGAAAAAGTTAGATTTTTTTAACCACAAATATGTTTAACAATCCTTTTTTTTTTTTTTTTTTTTACTTATAATGCAAATATAAATGGTTGTTTATCTAAATGTGTGCATACATTTAAAAAATTTACAAAGTTATATGTAACTATTTACATTTAAATGCAGGCAATGCTCAGGTCTGCCTGTGCTCCTTCCAGCTGAATGAAGAGCTGCACTGCCTGCTCCACATTCAGCTTCTCCTCATTAAACATAAAAACAACTCCACTACTCAGTAAACACACTACACCAAACACTACATAACACACTAACTACACACTCCAAACACGCTAAATGTCACAAATCTCTCAACTCTCACACACACGACCATCGGTGCATGTCAATCATCCGCCTAGGTCCCTCACACAATTTCCTGTTCCTCAACAACCAAACTTGCTGCTTGGACACTTTCGTGACAAAAGCCCGTTTTTACCGTTTCTTCCTGCACCAGAAACAAAGCAAACGTGACGGCGATGTTCACGAAAAAGCGTGGCGGACATTATTTACCCTAGGTCCGGTTTTGAACGTGCCGATGCTTCCGGTCCGTCGCCTCGGGAGGTGGGCTGTGTAGCTACACACGAACATCCACAGATTCCGATTCCACTTTGTTGTCCGCGCGTCTCCGGATCTCCTCAGACCCGAACAGACTCAGTCCGGACTCGTTTAATCTCATTAATCCACAACAGTCAATTTAGATGCACAGAACAGAACAGAAAGGGACCGAACCGCCGGCAAACTCCCGGTCCAGCTCGAGCCGCTGCAGGTATAAATCTGCTTGTTTCTTAAGGTGGGGGGTCGCGGTGGGCTCTGCAGTGATTGGCTCTGGTGCGCGCGTGGCCACGGTGTGCAGTGATTGGCTCTGGTGTGCACGTGACTGTAGTGGCTCTGGTGGACAATGCTCGTGGAATTTGTAAAGCATTTATGAAATAATTTATTAACAGTATCATTGCAGTCCAAACAAATGCGAAATATCACACCATTGAACCACGCAGCAGTCATGTTGAAACTCTCAGGTCAGTCTGATCCTGATCCGCAGAGTTATTTGAGGAACACACACACACAGATAGACAGACAGAGGTTCCGTGTATTTATAGATAGATAACTAGGCTGAATATTATATTTCATAAATCATTTTAAATATTTAAGACCTTTGGGAGAAATGTGTGCCCACTGTCATAACTGGTGCAGGTTAAAGAATGAGCAACCCTTCTCAAAAGGCACACACCTCAACGACTGATGGTATTTTTCTTATTTTCCCTGATAAACTATATATGATGATTTTCTTTCACACTGACAACAGTGACAGACATAGCACTATTTTGTTTCCTTAATCACATTCATCAACTCTGTTTCCAGCTCTATCACCCAGAATGGATCACAATTACTTTATTTTGTTATCCACACTGAGATGAGGGAAGACTCCCTCTGAAGAGCCTCAGCCTCAGATGTGACGGGTGGTCCAGCACTGCCACTGAGTGGCCATGTATCCAAATTGCAACTGAATGATGCTCTAGGCACACAATCACAGATGGATTGGCCAGAAATATGACACATAAAATCCACAAATGCCATAGAAGCAAACTAAATCCTTTTGTTAGGTGATGTTTGTTCATCAACAGTGGATTGGGTTTTTTAATTGCAGAAAGCTTCAAATCAAACATTTTTTTATTAAACAGTTCACCATCTGAAAACATAGTGAAGTTGCACCTACATATCGATGAAAGAGAATATTTTCCAATAGTTATTAAATGATTGTTGTTTTTTCACTGCCCAGAGTCAAATCTTCTACAATTATTTTTGCAGATGTACCAAACAGACAAAACAAAACAACTCTTGTAAATGTGTGCTGTGTAAAATCAGTTCTTGTCTGCAGGTGAGTTTTGGTACTTATAAACAAAACAACACAAAATTTACATTTTTGATAGATCTTTATTGCTTCAAGGCAAACATAATCATCAGCAGTACACAGACATGAATATAGAAAGACTAACTCTTCTCACTTGTTATAACAGTTTGGGATTAGGCACCTCAACTGTAGCCAACAGAAGGATACACACGAGTCAGGACATGAACTACATTCAAACAGCGATTCCCCTCCCCTCAAACTGTAGTCAAGTCAAGTCAAATTTATTTATATAACACATTTCATACGGCAAGCGTAAACTCAATGTGCTTCAATAAATTAAAACAAAGATACACTGTAGAACATAGAATAGCATATAGGATAAAAAAAATTAAATCAAAATATTACATGCATAAAAAAACATTTAGGACATTATAAAATCACACAAGAATGTATTATTATCATCATTTAAAAAGGCAGATAATAATAATAATGATAATAAAAATTCTTAAAGCAAACAAGACAGAAATAAAACACACTCTTTAAACTTAACTAAAAGCTTGCTGGTTTTTAGTTTACTTTTAAAAGAAGACACTGTTGTAGCAGACCGTAATTCATTCATGTGGAATGTGTACAGCCAATAATGACTTTTATACTAGAAATTTGAAGGAAGTCCCGGTGGTCTATAGTGGTTGGGATCTCCCCCGTTGGCCCCCACTTGTTTGCCTCAGCAACAGAGTCCCCTTTACCAGAGTCCCCCCGAGTCCCGTGCAGCAACCTCAAACAGCGTGAACAGGAAACTTGTACTACTGTGCATTGGTTTCCACAATTAGAAACAGAACAATTGCTGCATCTTCATGTCTGAAGATGTCTAAAGAGAAAACATAATTTATAATGTTTTCTTAATTTCCTACCCAGGACAGAATGACATAAGACCTGAATGTCATGTCTTAAACTATCAAACATTTAGGTAAACATTTGAAAGAGAAGGATGATTCATAAGTCAGTTCATCAATATCTAATCATTTTTCCTATTGTGCAAATGTTATTTTTTGTTGAGTTACTGGACAACAAGGCTCACTGCAAACAATTTGTTCTTGTTTATGATTTTTTTATGAGCTCGGATAAGTAAGTAATGAGCTTTTTGCTAAACCATTACAGATACTTTGAAAAAAACACAAAACAATAATCGTCATGAAATCCCTTTAATGAGTGTTTTACATTTATCTGAGAAAAGCTGCTTGAGTGGCAGGAGAGGCAAAAGCCTTTTTCATGTATTTACTTTCCAAAGAACTTCAACAGAAATATCTTGGTGGCTATAAAAGACACAGCTATTCTAGCAAAAGCATGATTATAAGAGGAATTTTCCTCAAACTGTATGGTCATTAACTCCAACACTAGATTGGCCTTCGTACTAGTATTTTGAAGGAAGTCCTCGTGGCCTGTAGCGGTTGGGATCTCCTCCGTTGCGCCCCCACCGGTTTGCCGCCTGATCTCTTGCGATCTCCGCACGATCACGATCCTTTACCAAATGGTATGCTGCTCTGCCATTACTGAAATGGGAAAATAGGCAATGAATATCAGTACAAGCAGAAAATAACACAAGTGCTTTACACACTGTAATTTAAAAGTGTTGTAATTGTATTTATATTTTGTTCCTCACCTGATAACTGAAGCAGCCCACCTGCCCCCTGGTCCTCTCCGGGCAGCATCATAGTTTCCTCTGGCATGGAAGTACTTGTCTGAATTTTTCCAGTTCGCCTTCCTCATGTCCCTGTATGCTCGCAGCATATCACGACTTCCTGATGAGAAGGACAGCAGACATTATTTTGTTAAATGGAACAGAAAATGATAATGGTAATTCTCCACATAATCCTGAGTAAATCCAGGTGCTGTATCGTGGGGAACTGAACTTTCAGTTTAAACTTCTTCCAGTTGCCTACGATACAGCACCTAGATTTACCATGACCTGGATGACTGAGAACCTTCATCAACATAATAGATATATAACATTACAATTATACATGTTGTTTTTGTGAAGATGTTTCTTACCTCGAACAGCTTGACCAGGAAACTTGTACCACTGTGCGTTGGTTTCCACAATTAGAAACAGAACAATTGCTGCAAGAAGCAACTTCATGTCTGAAGATGTCTAAAGAGAAAACAAAAAAAATTAAACAATTCATCGTTAAAAAATCCAAAACAGTACAAACTTGCATTCATATTTTTTTGGTCCTATCACCAAATTAAATTTCAAACTTACTTTGCTGTTCCTGCAAAGTTAAGAGTCTTAACAGATCGAATGTAGAGTATCTTGTTGGTGCGGACTCGTCTGATCTGACTCTCCTTATATTCTGTCCTCAAACAGTGCAGGTATTATTAGTAGCAAGCTGTGGAAATTCCAGTGTGAGATCTGCAATGTCAGCAGACATACTGAAGATACTCCCAAATTGTGCAACAGCAGGTTTAAGCAAAAACAGTGATACACGTGTTTATATAATTAAAACCTTAGTTTTACTTTCTTTTTTACTTCTCCTGGTAAGTTGTGCTGCGCTCCACCTTTGGATCTGATCCTGGAAATAATTGCTGGTACAGTTTCAGCCACAAAGAGGAGAATAGCAGAGTGTATGAAAAAACAAAAAAAAACATCTGCAGTAATATCCTAGAAACTAAGAGAACACAAATTGTGCCAAACATTCCTTTGAGAGAAAGTTATGATGCAAAAAAAGGAACTATTAATGTCATGTTGTTTTTTAACATATTGTACAGTGATTGTTCACATGATATTAGATGGTGACAGTACCAATCAAAAGTTCAGACACAACCTCTCATTCAATGTTTTTTCTTTATTTTCTATTATTTTCTGCTTTGTAGATAAACGCTGAAGACATTAAAACTATGAAGGAACACATATGGAATTATGTAGTGAACATAAGTGTTAAACAAAGCAGAATATGATTTATATTTTATATTCTTCAAAGTAGCCACCTTTTGCTTTGGTGACAGCTTTGCACACTTCTGGCATTCTCTCTATTGGCTTCATGAGATAGTCACCTGGAATGGTTTATTGTCAGGAGTTTGCATCTATTGTGTTTGAGACCATCAGTTATGTTATGCAGAGCTAGTGTTGGTACACAGTTCAATACAGTTTGGCTACTGTTCTATCCCATATTATGGCAAGAACCACTCAGCTAAGTAAAGAGAAACGACAGTCCGTATACTTTAAGACACAAAGGTCAGTCAATACAGAAACTTCCAAGACCTTTGAATGTATGTTCAAGTTCAGTCGTGAAAAACCATCAAACACATGATGAAAAACTGGCTCTCATGAGTACCACCCCGAGAAAGTAATACCAAAAGTTACCTATGCTGTGGAGGAGAAGTTCATTAGAGTTAACAGACTCGGACACCGCAAATTAACAGCAGCTCAGATTAGAGCCCAGATGAATGCTTCACACAGTTCAAGTAGTAGACACATCTCAACATCAACTAAACAGAGGAGACTGTGTGCTGGGCCAAGAAACACAAGGATTAGACATTAGACCAGTGGAAAAGGTGAGATATTTGGGTCCACTTGCCGTGTCTTTGTTAGACACAGAAAAGGTGAGCAGATGGTTTCTACATGTGTGGTTCCCACCTTGAAACATTGAGGAGGAGGTGTGATGGTGTGGGGCTGCTTTTCTGGTGATGCTGTTAGTGATTTATTCAAAATTCAAGACACACTTAACCAGAATGGCTACCACAGCATTCTGCAGCGATGTGCCATCCCGTCTGGTTTGTGCTTAGGGGGACCATCATTTGTTTTTCAGCAAGACGATGACCCTAAATGTGCCTCCAGGCCTTGAAAGGGCTATCTCACCCAGAAGGAGAGTGCTGCGTCAGATGACCTGGCCTCCATCCATCAGCCGGCCTAAACCCAGTTGAGATAGTTTGGGATAAGTTGGACCGCAGAGTGACGGCAAAGCAGCCAACAAGTGCTCAGCACCTTTAGGAACTCCTGCAAGACTGTTGGAAAACCATTCCAGGTGACTACCTCATGACACTGATTGATGGAACGCCAAGAGTGTGGAAAGCTGTCACCAAAGCAAAAGGTGGCTTCTCTGAAGAATATAAAATATAAAATATATTTTGGTTTTTTTTAACACTTATTTGTTTACTACATAATTCCATATGTGTTCCTTTATAGTTTGGATGTCTTCAGTATTGATCTACAAAGTAGAAAATAATACATTGAAGAAAAACTATTGAATGAGAAAGTGCATCCAAACTTTTGACTGGCAGTGTATATTCTTATACAGGACAGAATGTGGAAATGTTGTTTTCTTTGTGTTACTGTACAGTACTGTATGTGCTGGGTCAAACAGGTCAGGCTACAACTTTTTTTGCTGAATGCTACAAAAGGAAACTAGGTTCTCATTTTCTATGACTAATTTACAAGAAATGTCCGTCCAATATCACTCAATTTATTTCTGACTGTGTTCTTCGATACTTGGGAGTTTATTTGTTGGTGAGTTACATGCAGACTCCTGCAAGCACAGTGAACATTCATTGACCTTGATCAATTTATCAGACAAAGCAGGACCTGCTTTGTTTAACATGACGTTAAGCACTGCTTGCAAACTCTAAATATTTAAAGTGAAACTCTCGCCAAAATGCAACCTAGGCTTTTTTTGTGAATGTACCCGAGTCAAAACTTTGTGTAAACACATAATTATGACGAAAGAGACACTTTTAAGATTTACCATATTTTCATTCGCCAGTTTTAAAACACTAAGAAGACTTGCTACAACATGAAACTTTGCTCGTAGAATCACCAGGGTCTCTACACATGAACACGAGCACTGAGAACATTGTTTGTGTACACAGAGTTTACTAAAAAGAAAGTTTTTGTACTCACCTTAGCAGTTGCTTGTTCTGCTCGCCGCCGTCCTACCAGTGTAGAACTGTTGATTTCCAAATGCGACGTAACATGGAGGACAGTTAAGGTGGACCGTGCTCAAGCTTAGTTCCATATAAATGCACGGATAATTTGTTGTTGTGTCGTTAGCGAAAAAAACAATATTGACTTTGAAGTTGAAAAAAGAGCCTCATATAAGAAACTCTAAATCTATAAAACAGGGCATTGCTAGAAAAAATGCCATAGCCAATTATGTTCCATTTTATTTTTATTTATCATGAATGATTTTGTTGTTATTGTCACTGCTGCATTTAGCAACTTTCTTGTCTGGGAGTTGGAATATTGCAAACAACCCATGTCTCTTATTATTTATTCTATTATCAGTTATATCTTATTGATCTCTAAGTCGATCTCTTTTACCTCTGAAAGTTATTTGGGCGAATTTGGGGAAATCTTTTTCCGATTTTGGCAACCTCGAACAGCTTGACCAGGAAACTTGTACCACTGTGCATTGATTTCCACAATTAGAAACAGAACAATTGCTGCAAGAAGCAACTTCATGTCTGAAGATGTCTAAAGAGAAAACATGATTCATAATGTTTTCTTCATTTCTTACACAGGACAGAATGACATGAAGACCTGAATGTCATGTCTTTAACTATCATTTAACTAAACATTTGAAAAGAGGAAGATGATTTATAGGTCAATTCATTAATATCTAATCATTTTTCTTACTGTGCAAATGTTATTTTTATTTGAGTTACCGGACAACAAGGCTCACTGCAAACAACTTATTCTTATTTATGGATTTTTATTTTCTGCCACATTAGCTAGGATAAGTAAGTGATGAGATTTTTGTTAAACCATTTTAGATATTACAAAAACAAAAAACAATCATTGTCATGAAATCACTTTATTGAGTCTTTTACACTGACCCAAGAAATGCGGCTACAGTTTCAGGAAAGGCACAAGTCTTTTTACTTGTCTCTTACTCTTACTTACAGTATATTTACTTTCCAAAAAACTTCAAAACTTCAACAGAAATATCTTGGTTGCTATAAAAGACAGATATTCTAGCAAAAACATGATTATAAGAGGAATTTTCCTCAAACTGTATGGTCATTAACTCCAACACTAGACTGGCCCTTGTACTAGTATTTTGAAAGAAGTCCTCGTGGCCTGTAGCGGTTGGGATCTCCTCCGTTGCGCCCCCACCGGTTTGCCTCCTGATCTCTTGCGATCTCCACACGATCACGATCCTTTATAATATGGTATGCTGCTCTGCCATTACTGAAATGGGAAAATAGACAATGAATATCAGTACAAGCAGAAAACAACACAAGTGCTTCTCAAAGCATAACTTTAAAGGGATGTAATTGTATTTACATTTTGCTCCTCACCTGATAACCGTAGCAGCCCACCTGCCCCCTGGTCCTCTCCGGGTAGCATCATAGTTTCTTCTGGCATGGAATTACTTGTCTGAATTTTTCCAGTTGGCCTCCCTCATATCTGTATATGCCCGCCCCATATCACGACTTCCTGATGAGAAGGACAGCAGACATTATTTTGTTAAATAAAAAAGAAAAAAAAAAAATAGGTAATTCTCCAAATAAATCTATGTGGTGTATCGTAGGGAACTGGACTTTCAGTTTCAACTTCTTCCAGTTGCCTGCGATACAGCACCTAGATTTACCATGACCTGGAGGACTGAGAACATTCATCAACATAATAGATATATAACATTACAATTATACATGTTGTTCTTATGAAGATGTTTCTTACCTTCAACAACTTGACTAGGAAAATTGTACCACTGTGCATTGGTTTCCACAATTAGAAACAGGACAATGGCTGCAAGAAGCAAATTCATGTCTGAAGATGTCTAAAGAGAAAACAAAAAAAACAATCAAATAATTAATCATAAAAAATCCAAAATGGTACAAACTTGAATTCATATTTTTCAGGTCCTATCACCAAATTCAAATGCAAACTTACTTTGCTGTTCCTGCAGAGTTAAGAGTCTTAACAGATCGAATGTAGAGTATCTTGTTGGTACGGACTCCTCTGATTTGACTCTCCTTGTATTCTGTCCTCAAACAGTGCAGGTATTATTAGTAGCAAGCTGTGGAAATTCCAGTGTGAGATCTGCAATGTCAGCAAACATACTGAAGACACTCCCTCAAATTGTGCAACTGCATGTTTACGCAAAAACAGTGACACACTTGTCAATTAAAAACCTTAGTTTTACTTTCTTTTTTACCTGTGCTGGTAAGTTGTGCTATGCTCCACCTCTGGATCTGCTCCTGGAAACAATTGCTGGCTGTGTTCTTGGATACATGGGAGTTTCTTTGCTTGTGAGTTACATGCAGGTTCCTGCAAGCAGAGTGAACATTCATTGATCATTCTTGATGAAGCAGGACCTGCTTTGTTTGTTTTATAAATTTGCTGCAGTGCCCGTTCAAAACATGGCGTTCAGCACTGCCCGCAAACTCTGAATATTTAAGATTTAAAATCTGGATAATCACATCTGTACTTTCCAAGCCAGTGTTGCATCGAGTATCGTTTCCCAGTGGAAACTACTGATCATTGAGAGCTGCCAGGGCTCAAAACTACCCCCTTTTCAACAAGTTGTATCTGTATTTTCTCCAAGGTCATTAAAGGCACATTTCACGACTGTGTGGTTATATTCGACAGAACCAATGTTTATTGTATGTTTTACGTCTTTATTTACACAACCAACTACTGTTACTTATATACAGAATAACTGTGCAGGTTAAAGAATGAGCAACTGTTCTCGAAAGGCACACACCTCAAAGACTGATGGTATTTTTCTTATTTTCCCTGATATATAATGATGGTTTTCTTTCACACTGAATACAGTGACAGACATAACACTATTTTGTTTCCTTAATCGCATTCATCAACTCTGTTTCCAGCTGTATCACACAGAATAGATCACAATTACTTTATTTTGTTATCCACACTGAGATGAGGGAAGACTCCTTCTGAAGAACATCAGCCTCAGATGTGACGGGTGGTCCAGCACTGCCACCTAGAGTCCAATCCATCTGTGATCGTGTGTACAGAAACATTAAATCCACAAATGCCACAGAAGCAAACTAAATCCTTTTGTTAGGTGATGTTTGTTCACCAACAGTTAATTGGGTTTTTTAATTGCAGAAAGGTTCAAATCAAAAGAAAGCCAGCTGCAGATTTTATTACACAGTCCACCATCTGAAAATATAGAAAATAACTCAGTGTTGTGGATAATGAAATATCAGTTCTTGTCTGCAGATGAGTTTTGGTACTTAAAAACCAAAAAACACAAAATTTACATTTCTGATAGATCTTTATTGCTTCAAGGCAAACGTAATCATCAGTAGTACACAGACATGAATACATAAAGACTGACTCTTCTCACTTCTTATAACAGTTTGGGATTAGGCACATCAACTGTAGGCAACAGCAGGATACACACGAGTCAGGACATGAACCACATTACGAGCTTGGCTCTTTTATAATGAGTTCACTTGTATAACCAGAAATATTATGGTGTCTCTAAAGTGAACATCTACTCTATCAAAAGCATGAACATATGATTCCAACAGCAATTCTCGTCAAACTGTACGGCCAATAATGGCTTTTACACAACAAATTTCAAGGAAGTCCCGGTGGTCGGTAGCAGTTGAGATCTCCACTGTTGCACCGCCACTTGTTTGCTTCCTGATCAGCAGATGAGTCCTCTTTATCAGAGTCCCCTGCAGCAATCCACATCACTTGCTGCACCCACTCTCTGCCATCACTGAAATGGGAACATAAACAATTTTTCTTATCACAAGTCAATGTCTCATAATCTATTTCATAAGTTAGGATATAATATAAAATATACATACAGTATCTCACTAATTTCACTCATCAAGGTAGAATTGCGGGTACCTTGATCATGAGACACTATTGTGATCAGATGACACAAAGCTCTGGTTGTCATCTGCATAGAAGTAACAACAGATAAAGGTTAGTGGAAGCACATAAATGAAAATGACTAAAGAGCTGTAAAAGGATCCCAGATGTACTCCACACTGAGCTGAGGAAAACAAACAGGTGTTTGACAGAAATAGGAATAAAACCAATGTCTGCTCCTCACCTGATAGCCTAAGCAGCCCACCTGCCCCCTGCACGTCTCTGGGTAGCATCATAGTTTCCTGTGTCATACTTGTACTTGTCTGAGTATCTCACGTCGGCCTTCCTCATATCCGTGTATACTCTCCACATGTTACAACTTCCTGATCAGGACAGCAGACATTATTTTGTTGAATTTATGAGAAAATTCAGAGAAACAAACAAACAAACCAACAAAAATGCAATTCTCCACAATCCTGGATATATAACATTATAATTATACACATTTTTCTTGTGGAGATGTTTCTGACCTTCAGCAGCTCCAATATGAAACTTGCAGCTCTGTGCATCGGCTTCCACAATTAGAAACAGAACAATTTCTGCAAAAAGCAACTTCATGTTGAAGATGTCTAAAAAGAATAAAAAAAAAATAAAAAAAAAGAGATCACATACTTCATCATTCAAAACATGATGCAAACATTTTATACTTTTCAGGTCAAATTACCAAACTGAATTTCAATCTTTCTATGTTGTTCCTGCAGAGTTTAGACTGTTAACAAATCATCAAGTATCTTGTTAATGAGGACTCTTCTGATCTGAGTCTCCTTATATTCAGTCCTATTTTTTTAAAGATTTTTTCTGGCATAGACACCTTTATTAAGCTGTAGACAGATAGGAAATTTGGGAGAGAGAGGGGGATGTGACATGCAGCAAAGGACCTCTGGCCGGAATCAAACCAGGGTCGGCTGCTTATATGGCATGCGCTCTAACCACTCGATGACCTGCGCGCCCAATGCAGGTTTTATGCAGTCTTGGAGATGGATAAGATGGAAATTCCCCAGTGAGATCTGAAATGTCATCAAAACAAACTGCGGATATTCCCGAGTAGTGCAACTGCTCACGTGAGCTAAGGTACAGACTACCTTAGCTTTCATTTTGATTTAGAAGCTTTAGTTTTAGTTTCTCTCTTTATGTATACTTTGTTTGTGCTATGTTTAGGAGTTTATGACAAAACAAAAGCAAGCAGCATTAACATCTTAGAACGTATAAAGAGAGAAAACTGTGCAAAACATTTGAGAGAAAGACTTAGAATACATAGAAAAGACTTGTTTGTGATACAACATGTATGCTCTGTTTTGTTTGTATTATCACAGTGTGATTGTTCAGCTGTTGTTTGCATCAAAATATATGATTCTGATTATTTTGCATACTTCTCTGATTTCTTACACAGGAAGGAATAATATCATAATAAGACCTCAATATCATGTTTTTGACCATCAACATTTTGCTAAACATTTGCAAAAAGGAAGAAGATTCATTGTTGAATTTATCGATGTCTGATCATTTTTGTCATGGTACAAATGTGGAACTGTATTTTCAGGAGCTCTCATTGAGGCTCAATGCTTAAAAGTTATTGTTTTTTATGATAGGGAGTTATGATATGGAAGAGATGAGTGCATCAACACTCATTCAAACTCTTAAAACAAACACTGTCATGAAAACAGTTTATGACATGTTTTACTCATAAGTGAGAAAAGGTGATTGGGTGACAGCAAAGCTGTTACAATTGGTATTGAAAACATCAATTCAAAATTAGTTATTCATTATTAATTCCGAATCCTGCATATTTTATCTTACTGAAAACAGTTATTGGCCTCAGGGTGAAATGTGGGGCTGCAAAATATATTGTTCAGCAATGACAATGATAGTCACATCTCAGGAAGGCCATTTCAAACATGTCTTGCAACAACTTTGCTGGTTGTTGCAAAAGGAAACCTCCACAGAAGAGGTTTCAACGCCCTTCCAGACTAAAATCTTTTATAATGAGTTTACTGGTTTTTAGTTTCCCAACAACTTAAAGAGAAATCTCATGGTGGTTATAAAAGACACATCTATTCTAGCAAGAGCATGATAATATTTGAAAAACACATAACAATAAGAGAAATTTCCTTCAAACTGCCATAAATAACTCCGACACTATAAAGGTCTTTCATCACTTTTTTCCACTGGTCTTTCTGAGATTGGATTTGGAGGTCCAAATACCCAGCAGTGCCAGGCACGTCTGGGATCTCCTCCGCTCCGCCCCTGATTCCTGATCAGCCTCACTGTCCTCATGACCACGGTCAAATACTTTCTGCACCAACTCTCTGCCATCACTGAAATGGGAGAATAAACCATTTTTCTGTTTCGTTTCAGTTTCTTGATGTGTACAGACAGTTTGTGCTAAGCTCCATCTCTGGACCTGACCCTGAACCCCCCCCCTTTATTCTGTCCTGAAAGCTGGGTTTTGTTAATTTTACATTAAGGAAACCCCAGTCTGAGATCTTAAAAATGGCACCAGACATTTGGAGTTCCCAAGTTGTGCAACTGCACAGAACAACAAAGACAGTGACAGACTTAGCTTTCATTTTGATGTAATAGTTTTTATTTTCTTCAGGCTATTTTTTTTCAGTGTTTTGCATCTGGCCCTGAAAGGTTGTCATTTTCCATGACTAATCTCTAAGAAAGGTCTGCCTAACATTACACAACATGTTATTCTGACTGGCTCCTTGGATACACAGGAGTTTGTTCAGTATTTGTCTATCGAAACAGAGCCTGCTTTGACTGAATTTCAATTTATTAAGTGAGCATTTTTGCATGTATTGCATCCATCCATCCATTGTCTGTAACCGCTTTATCCCTTTTATGTGGTCACGGGGGTTGCTGGATCCAATCCCAGCTGTCTCTGGGTGAGGGCGGAGTACACCCTGGACAAGTCGCCAGCTCATCGCCCGGCTGCATATATTTCATAAAACCAAAAACATTGCAATATTCCAACATTGTGCAGTCCTGGTAAAAATATCTTCAGCACTTCAAACAGTGAACATATAGGTAACATATACATCAAACATATTTATGATATGAAAAAAAAAATCACAGACGAGTCCTCTACAATCCTTTAGTCCTTATATGAATATATACATAGAACTTCTCCAGCCACTCGAGTTGGTTATTCTGTCACTCACAGAAAGCGTTGGCCCATATAAATCTGTTGTAAAGGGCTGTTTCATATATTTATTAAAATCAAATAATATAATAACAGTTTGGAATGAATCCGAAGAGATAAGCTGTGACAGTGAGACTTAGATTGTAAAGTATCTTATTTGTTAAGAAAAGCCAGCAAAATAAACTGGGTTTTATACTTTCAAAAAAAAAAAAAAAAACACACTGAGGATATTAATGCAACCGCAGGAATAGTCAAAACCAGGTGACACAGCAAGCTTCAGTTTTAGTTTCATTTTGCCGTGCTGTGGCTCCAAAGCAATAGATGGCAGTAGTCAGCTGTGATGAATGACCTGAATGTGACTCCAGTTGGATGTACTTGTGAGTGTTACAGGTCCTGGAAAGAAGTGCTGGGGCAGCTCCTGCCAACAAGAGAAAGAATAACAGGCTGTAGAGCTTTAGAAGAACAAAAACAACCTGCAGAGTTTATCAGTTCACCATGACAAAAAGGTGTGTGTATGCAAAATTTTATAATATGATAAATTCAATTCTAGCACATTTGCAACATAATATTGTTTAGATGTTAATATAGTAATGTTAGCAAGGAAATATACAATACATATTCAAGTAGACAACCCCTCTGCCCATACACACTCTCTCTGTTACTAGGGGATTTGACCCATTAGCGACTGAGGGGGAAAGCAATGGCAACCTACCTTATATCCTGTCAAATCACCTACCGATATATATCATCAGTAGTGCCATAACGGTTCATACAGTACAGTACAGACTTTATGTCATTCAGTCTTCTAGGATCCTCATCTGATTGAGGTTATTTTCTCTCCTGTGTTTATAACTCAGGATCTGGGAGAAAAAAATGTTTTGGATAATCTTTCTAAGTGCCTTAATTTGCCTTAATCTGTGAAAACATGGGATTTTTGTTTTTCAGGAGAAATGCTGCTCAGCACTATTTTCTAAGAGGAAAATGTTTTTGTTTGTGTGTGTGTTTGTTTCTGTAACTCTCATTTTGACCATGAGGCTATAGTGCACGACTACCCTATGTTGTAAATAGGACGAAAAGCATCCAAGTAAGTTTAATTTCTCTCTGCACAAGTTTCATCTATTATGCGTTAGCAGGTTATGTAACATTACTGTCGTGTCTTTCTTTTGGCAAGGAATATGTCATACTTGGCAGTGTCACGGGTGGAACTGATGCTGTATTATCAGCAAGTCAGAACAATAATTAACATTTTTCCACTGAAAAACCTTTTTCTCTACTGATTTTTTCCCCACATTTTTTCCCAGATGGAGAAATGATTAATGAACGTAAAAAATTTTTCCTGGCAAAATGTTTGTTTCTGCCAGATCGCAAGTAAAAAAAAAATATGGATCACCACACACACACACACACTACCATCCCCCCCCCCCCCCCCCCCCCCCCCCCCCCCCCCACACACACACACACACACACACACACACACACACATTTCTAGAACATGACTGTTGTACTTTATACGAGCAGAGGATAAATGATCATCTGGGAGGAAGAATATCACTGTAGAACAAACAAATATGTAGTGTGTGAAGCACAGATGCACCTGGACCCTCTGGTACTCCTCAGTTGCCAAGTTTCAAATCCCGGAGCTGTTGGAATTTAGTTTGTTAAACACTTGACCGTAATTCTAATTACAATACAATTATTCCCTATTAGTATATCTATCATATCATTATGTGTATCTGTTTTTCCTGTTTAGGAGGGTAATTGGTTTGAGTGCTTTGGCGCTTTATTTCATGCACGTTTAATTTATCAAATCTACAACAACATGTGTCATAGCAGAGCTCACATTAAAATCCATCAAGAGAATTTAAATGAAATGGCAGCTTGATTGACAACACTGACCTGTCTGTACTCTCTAAGCCTCTTATCACACCCTCCCTGAAACTGCTCTTTGTGCAGCTGTGATGTTGCACCGGCTCTCTGAGCTTCTTACAGTGCTTTAATTTTCATTGGAGGACAATTTACTTTCACTTGATAGATGGTCCATTGCAGATCCCACAAATTCTCAAATGACAAACCACGGTGATCCAGATCACCTAGAATGCTGAATGCTAAATATTCAATGTTAGGGGAGAGATGCTGAACATTGGTTGGATTCATATTGGCAGATAATACCGTACTTTGCCAAATAAAGTGTAGATAAATATAGATTTCCTCACCAATTAGACGGATCATATACATGCCCTACATACGAGACAAGAGACTCCAAAAGACTTGCAAAGGCAGGTGGATAAATATTTCGGATGCAATTGCGAATAACTCATGGCACTTCAAAGCTCCAAACACTTCACTGAAACGGCGGCCTTTCACTGAACCACTGCTCTCACTTAGCTAATTCGCATTCTTCAACAACGAAAGAGGGGAAATGTTTCTTCTATTGTTGTGCTGATTGTGTTTCAAAATCATGTTCACATTTTCTTGCCACAGCGTGTTGATTGTATTGGATTTGCACCAGTCTGTGAACTGTCATTTCTTCCCCATTCATGGGGAATATGGACAGAAATAAAGCCTTTCTCTTTGGTAATACATTGGATTGATTTCTGGTAGATTTCAATGAGAAAACATTGACCAATAATTAAGAACTACTTTGATGTCTTGAAATGACTGCTTCTCTGATGCTTTTTGCTCTTGAAATGTCAATACTTCATCTGTTAGACCACCACAGAAATCAACAAGAAGTGGTTTTGTGGGTGTCAAAGGTCGTCTTTCACATCTTTTCTCTTACTCCGACAGCGTGCATTTTTAAAAAAAATATATGTTTTTGGCCTTTTTATGGCTTTATTGATAGAACAGCTGAAGATATGACAGGAAACAGGGAGAGAGAGAGGGGGAGTGACACGCAGCAAAGGGACCCAGGCCGGGAGTCAAACCCAGGTCCGCTGCAGAGCCTCGGCACATGGGACGCGCGTGCTACCAACTGAGCTAAATGGCGCCCCGACAGCGTGCATTTTACTGATGAAATAAACACAAACATGTAAACACATGTAAGCTCAACAATGATGTGTATGAAGAACGCTATTGTACTTGTTGGCCCACCTGTTTGCCGTGTAGCTCAAACTTGTGTCGTTCAACTAGTGCAGATCGGAGGCCCTATAAATATACTGCAACACTACAGCATGTTCCCAAAACTGCTGTGCACCAAGCTCTGCTGGGTACCTTTAATGCTTTTCTCAATAATGACGTTGACTGTGTTATAATGGCTCTAAAATTACCTGGAATCGGCGAGGGCTCACGATTTCAAATAAAACAACTTCCCAAACCTTAGTGAAGAAATTACACGACGTCACCGAAACCCCCCGGAGGATTAAAGCGCAGCTCGAGTTATGTGTTGATGAATGTGTTGTTTTGTGTTCAGAGACGACACTGTGACAGGCTAATAAATATTCATCGCAAAGATAGTGTGGGGAAGAGGGGAGGGTGCGAGGCTGAGGGCTGACGCAATGTGAGGTTTGGAAGAGGAAAAGCTGTTTTTGTCAAAATGTCTGATACACAGAGAAAAGCATATTTTCCTCACTGGAATGAATGCTCTGTGTATGAAAGAGATTTACAGATTCCTCTCTTGCCATGAGGTAGAATCAGCACAGGGCCGCACCAGAACAGTACCTGATCATACATGTGCACCAACATCACACAAGATGTCAAAGGTGCGATCACAAGAGAGGCATGAGACAGAAGGAACAGAGGTGTGTGTGAGACTCACCATAGCAGAGCACTGAATTGGTACTGAGCTATGAAATACAGTAATCCAAGATAAGGATGTGACAAATTGAAAAATGTTCTTTCCCTGAAATCGCCTTTTACTTTTTGTCAGTCAAGTCATTTTCTCAGATAAAGATTTCTTTGGGCCTTTTCCCATAAAATAACGTGCATGGATGATTAATCAAAGCCTACCGCCAACTGCAGCCAAGATCCAAGAATGGCACGCAGTAGACTGCATACCTCCAAGCCGGCAAGGTCCAGCAGTACCCTTTAATTCAATCAAGCCTAATCCAATATCGAACAAAACATTTTTTTATGAATCAGGCAGATGGATCTGCATCAGATTCTACTCCCTCATAGATGCCAACAACCTCAATATTTATGTTGATCCAGGTCTCTTCTGGGCTGAGACCCATCCTACATCCACGTTTAGTGGAAATCCATTCAGTAGTTTTTGTGCAATCCTGCTGACAGACCAACTGACCAACAAACTGACACAGGTGAAAATAGGTGATATGATTTAAGCTTTGTGTCAGATTCTGGATCTTATTCATAAGTTTTTGTTTGTTGTTTTGCCTTAAAATAGGCAAAACTATTTATAGAAGCTTTGCATTTATAGAACCTTTGCAGAAGAAATGCAGAAACCACAGAAACATCATTATTAGATCTCTCTTCGAGGATTTAGTTCTTGAGTTCTGAGATCCCAAATTGATTTGAAAAGATGTTTCTTACACATTTTTTCAACATCTTCCCCTTAGCAGCTAAGCTGAGAGCGTCAGCGCCGTGGAGTGGTGCATATGAGTGGGAGAGCCCGTCATGTGTGTAAATAACATCTTTCCAAATCAATTTGGGATCTCGGGGCTCACACCGCAACACCAATGACTGAATTTTCCTGTTTGGATGAACTTTTCCTTTAAGTGCAAAAAATTCAAGCAATGAATTCTTAAAGCACTTCCTTGTCATTCTCAGATCTCCTGAGATAATGCCTATACTCATCATCATTTATATAGAGAGAGTTTGGTGTTCATTTTTTTTGATGATATGATCATTTCATGATCAGTAATGTCAGTCAAATGTGATGAACTCCACATTTTAACAATTGGCCTGTTCACAGTGACCCCTAACTTTGACACTGCATGGTGTATCTTATATATATCACCCGCTTGTTACATCTTATGAGAGCAACGATCTACCCGCCAGCCTCCCGATGACTGCCACTGATCGATGCGCAACACTAGAGACCGCCAGTGAGCCGTGCTGCACGCGCGGCTCCGGGCGGACGTGAACGGTGAGTAAATGCGCCTTATCGACTGCACGGGCCTATTGGCTGTAATGGCATGATGGTCGTAATGAAAGCACACAGGCGGCTCATGACATTGACACCGATGAAAAGCGTTTAAGAGGGTCTCAACACGTGAGCGACAGTTGGAAACGTGCGCTACAAGTTGGGCAGGTCGTGCGTAATGTGCGCAAGGGTGTTTTCACATGAATCTCACTGATTATTGATTCCATATTGAAACGAGCATGGTAATGATGTACAATGATGATTGATTTAATGTTAAAACGTTGAGTGGATGGCACTGCTGGTCACATTACCAGCATTTTATCTTCTCCTCCTGTTTTCACGTGCGCTTTTTTTCATGTCACAGAGCAGCGACAGGCTTCCTACATACTACACTGTGTGTACATGCCTGGAATCGGCTGTGTGTCATAATTAACACTGTAATCAAAATATAAGGCTGGAAGCTGTGTTTCATGCTCACATGGGCGTTTTTCTCTTTGTAAATATGAGCGATAATGAATGAGGAATACAATGTTTTCCCCTCCTCTCAAATGTCACCATGGGCTGCTCATCGACGTGTAGTTTGGAAGTGGGATAGAAAAAAACAAAACAAAAAACATCCTCGCAGTGTTGTGATGTTGGACACGGGAACCTCTGATGAAACGGTCAACAGCACTGAGGGCGCACGGATTCCTCGCCTCAGCTGAGTAGACGACCTCCTACCGACTTACTTCACGTCACCCCGCCCGTCTGCCTGCCGTCTCCTCCCTAAAACCTCCGCCACCACCATCCCTTTGAGCGACTCTGGGCTGAGGGGAGGGGGAAGAGAAAAAGAGACGCCGGGAGAGACAGAGGGAGAAAGTGAGACAGCCAATATACACGCAGACTTCCAACATCACCTAGACTACCTGCTCCTCCGGCACAACAAGGGGAGGAGGACGCACAAGTGCAGGCGCGTCCATGCGTGCCAGCCGAACAAGACAATAAGCGGGCGAAAGGACCACAGATCCGAAATTGGAAGTGGAGTTTATCTTGAGAACTCTTTGGAAAAGAGCACAGCTTCTTTCTCTCTGTTTTTTTTCCTGCTGCAAGAACAAGACAGCCTAAATGAGTACACGGTAAGAAGAGTCATGCATCTGAACAGAGAAGAAGACAACAGCAAAGGTGAGCAAAAGATTTCAGCGGCCATCAGTGGACGCTTTCAATCCAGACTGTGTGTGTAGTTGAAAAGCTCTCGCGTTGGTTGCCAGATGCCCTTGAGTTTGTCACGTTGATGTCAAGTAATGATGCTGGGGGTCATTCCAACAAGCTGCTGTGGTGCCTCTTGTCTGCCTCGCACGGCGGCAGTGAGAAGGGATGGTACACCCAAGGTGGCAATGTGGTGACTGTCTGTGAGACAGACACATACACACACACACACACACACACACACACACTTGGGCACTTGTTGTGCTCGATCCGCTCGCTCTCGCACGAGGTGACCTGAGCATAAAACGCACAAGGTCATCCGTCCTCGAGCAGCCCGCCGTGTTTGTGTGCAGCTGCGAGGTGCGTGTGTTTGTATTGTTGTCTGTGATCGAGTCGCCCTGGATGTGTGTGTGTGTGTGTGTGTGTTTGTGTGTGTGAGTGTGTGTGTTGTGTGTGTGTCCTCCGTTGTGGTCGGAGGGGAGAATTAGAGAGCAGACGGTGTGTAATGACACGAGCCTCCCATCAGGATAAGTAATGATGATGCCTCTGCCAGACAGAGCCATACTGGGTATTTTTACTCCCAATCTTTGGACCGAGGTCGAGGTCACCGGCTAACACCTGATGCTGAAGGAGATTCGCCTCTGAATGTCTGTCGACATGACGCAGCTCCTGTCTAATTATGCATTAAGTAAACACCAATAGGACTTGTCTCGTGTCCACCACACCCACATGGAGTAAGTCGAGCATCATTCTGATGACTGACATGCAGCACGACCATCATTTGCACTGTTGCACCTGCGGACTTGTGTCAGATTCACCAGTTTAATTGCAGGCCATGTTTAAAAACCTCTCCAACTGTACATGCAGATGTAAAAGATAAGTGAGCTATCAGTAGAATTTCACACTGTAAGCATTATCAATCTCTATGTAAACTCTCCTTTTGTCAAATCTTAGCAGCTTGCAGATAATGATGTAATATTGCTGGCAAGGGGATACAACTTTTATTTATTTTTTATGGGCAGCTGTCAAGCTTTATGGGGGTTAATATCTTTGTTTTCACCAGCTGTAATGCATGCTGTTTAGCAAGGAGTTCCCCATGTGGTGAGTGGTGCCGTGCACAGTGGCACACTGCGGTGCCCCCATCCAAAATGTCTTACGACCTCGTTGCCAGATATGGTTTCAACCAGGGACAAAAGATGAGTCACCATCTGCAACTAGAAGTGATTTCATGATTACATGACAGGCATGTGTGTGTGTGTTTCGGAGAGAGAGAGAGAGAGAGAGAGAGAGACATACACACACACACACACACACAGAAAGAGTGAGAGAGAATGTATGAGATTGAGGTGTACAAGTCAAAAAGCGTCAGTGAAAAGGTGAAATATAAGAACTGCGCTGAAGGACAGAAGCTTCATTTAAAAAATACTGATGAAAAAGTTTTCTATAAATGCAGCTGATGCAACTTTGACCACATTGCTACTATTATTGATCATAATACTGACGATAAATACGCAGAGAGTATTACAGCAGGCAATAACTTGATTACTAATAGACGTTTAAAGTTACACTGTAGCTTTGGGAAAAACATTTTAATCAGAAGAGAAAGATCTTCATCGACTGATTTATTTTTATGCCTAAACACTCAGAAAACTCTCTGTTTTCATGACTGAACAAAGTGACTAAACTGTCTTACCTTGTTTATATGTGGCGTACCCTGCCACCTTTCTCGCGTCAAACTGTGTTCTGGGGGACCTTATTTTTCTCTGAGAATAGCAAAAGAAAAAATGTTCGTTTCTGAGTTTGTATTATTACCTCATTGATATTGTAAATATTCAAATCATGTGTTTTAATTTCTTCTCCAAAATGACACAATGCCTCTTTAAGGAAATCTATCTTTAGTAAGTTTATTTAGACCCCAGCAGAAGAG
Organism: Sparus aurata; assembly: GCF_900880675.1. Classification (NCBI taxonomy): domain Eukaryota; kingdom Metazoa; phylum Chordata; class Actinopteri; order Spariformes; family Sparidae; genus Sparus; species Sparus aurata. The sequence goes on from NC_044190.1 coordinate 23,162,507, forward strand.
AAAAACATACCATTACATACCGTTTCAATAAAACATATAGGGCTGGCTGAATATTTAAAATGCATAATGTTGAAAAGTGCTGAGGTTGATATTTTTATGATCTACTGGTAAATTACACTTTTAGACTCTGGTTAAACCTCACTTGCAAGTAGATTGATATCATCAAGTAAAGATCCTCCTTCTTTGACCAAACAAAAACAAACAGCTGTAGTGAAACACTTTAAGCCCAGAAGAAGAAGCCAGCTGACTCTTTTTATCCGTCTTTAAGCGACGAGTCTGACGCAGCTCTCGCAGCAGTGTAACTTACTGTATGTGACATATTAAAGATGCCTGAAGTCCTGTAAGGCTAAAGCCTGTTTTAACACTTAAACCCTCATATGAAACAGATGGTGTTTTAAGCTTCACGGCCATCGCCTGTGTCAAACTGAATCAGAGCCACAGTTACCCCCCAAATTTATAGCTCAGCCCCCAGCTTTAATTGCCATGTTGCATTACCCTGGGTACTCTAAGAGGAGATATTGAGGTGGAAATCTATTTCTTTTTTTTAAGAAGAACAAACGTGATTTTGAGTTATGTTAAAATAAGCAAAAGTGACTGTGACTGGGATGTGAATCTGCACGAGCATAAACACACCGGTGTAAATCCATTTCAGCCATCGTTAGCTCGTGATCTAAGCCAAACAGGATGCTGTCAATCAAACCTGATGTGATACCCAGAGAATGGTGAGATTTGTCTGTTCATTTACATTTAAGCTGGTGAGTTAAATCATCTTTTTTTTTTCTGTTGGCAGGAATGAGCTGTAGATTTAACTCCCTTACAAATTGCACCCATCTGTGAAGTGAGAAATTGAGAATGAAGAGAAATCAATATGCCTGAGCATTGTGTTTGTTATCATGTGCTATGAAACCAAGTTTGTGTAAGAATCGACCACCTGACGGATTTATACTCCAAACAAACTGGGGCAGCATTTAAAAAATTGGGGTGTCCACCACGAACACTAAGAGAAAAAATGAAATGCATATACTCTCAAGAGGTCTTTCTTTCAACAAAATGCTGACTAGCAAACTCATTAACATAATCAGTAATGTTAGATGACTAGCTTCCTTTATAAGTTATTGCTGAATAGCCAACTTTATCATTAAAAGCTGTTTGCTCCCTGGACATTTTGATCCCACATGTATTTCATGAAGGCATGCCTCGCACTCTGCGTCGTTGTGGCTAAGCTAACCAACACCAATCAAACCTTTGAAGGCAATAAACACTAGATAATCAGAGGCAGACCAGGGCAGGTCTTCGTGCTAAGGGAATAAAAATTAAGTTTAGAAGAATCAGCATCAGATTTCACCACTTTCATCCTAGCAACACAAACCTTTGGTTTTCCTCTACTCTCAGGACGGCGCTACCTTCTTGTTCTGTCATATAAAGACCAAAGACTGACATTAGAGTGAATATTGTAAATTGAGTCATGAAGTGGTGTCACGAGACACATTGTGTTGATAATGATAGATCATTTGTGAATGTTTTAAACTGGAATTCTTGCATGTGGCTCCTTTAATGCCCGAGGCTCATGCAGCAGGATCACTTTGCTCGGGTGTCGCTGTTTGCTGGATAATGAATAGCACATGGTGCCGAAAAAAGCATTAGTACCCCACAGCAAGAATAATGATGCATCAGGCTAAGTTTATCCCTCTTGGTATCAGTTTTAATACCTAATCTCAGGGTAAACGCTGATAACGAGTACCAACACTTTTATGAGAACATTTTGTATACATATCACAATAGCTGGTGCAGGGGTAGGCTTGTAACATGCATCGTATAGTTTAACTCTAGATTCTTAATTGCCAGCAGGTGTGAACACAAGAAACTAGTTGCCTATCTTCATGTGTTAATTCATTGGAAGGATGACAGCCTGATAACACTTTATTCCGGCTTCTTCCCTGCTTATTTTTATAATTATTTATTTGGCAGTTATGACGCTGTAGTATCATTAACAATGTGAATGCTGGAGCCTTTAAATCCTGATGCTGTGGCAGCTTCTCATTCTGTTCTACTTATTCTAGAGGTGTCAATCCCACAACAGTTTTACATTCAGTGTTCAAAATCCAAAAGTGAATGGGCGACTCATTATGAGTCTGTAGTGCCTAAGGAGATTGCCTTCGCAACTATTCATCAGGCTGCTCTCGGCTATGCAGTAAGAATAGAATACATAGCCCGAGATCGACACAATGTTATTATGCATTACTTTAGAAGAGCAAAGAGTCTTTCTCCAGAAAAGATTTACGATGAGTGAGAGGAATGACTACATCATGGATCATAAGCAGAGATTTACGTGTTCGTGTGGCGGCATGCTGTAGTTGATTTGTCTGGCTCTTTATTGGAGTGTTGTTGTAATCTCTCCAGAGCAGGCCAGGTGTAAATGTCAGGTGTCAAGTAGGCCGCAATGCAAGGTGCAAAAGAGAATCCTTATTAATCTGGCACGTCAACGGTCAGAGATAAATGCACAATATTAGTCGCATTCAGATTCAGAGGAAAAGGTTTAATTAATGTTATGGTTCAAAACTAATGGGCTGGAATCTTATTAGTGGTTTGAGACAAGCAGCGAGAAAGTAGAGAGAGACTGAAGAGTAATTAACAGAGTCGGAAACAAAGGTATGTACATTCACAGTTTAACTCTGAGACACTCTGTTGGGAAGCATGCCACTTAGATTTACACACTGGTGGGACAAGACTGTGGGGCCATGAACGGGGAAATATTGCTCTGTTCTACTTAGCTGTGCGCATATTTACAACCGAGGAGGAGTGTGATAGAAGATCACATCAGAATGATAACTGAATAAGAAAAGTCAGACAAGGAGGATGCCGACAGAAAGACGCAATGTGTCACGGAGAGGGACAGAGATGGGTTTGTGTGTGGTGAGCCGGGCTAGACAAATAAATTCTTCAGTGTTTCAGAAAACTGTCACATCGATTTCTCTCACGGCGAACCGTGTGAGAGGAGAGAATCCCAAAACACTACGCCTTTTTTTCTCTGATTAATGCTTCACGCCGGAAAATGTGCGCAGAGTTGGCTGTCCATGATTTGTAAATAAAACGAATGCTTTTTTATCACTGTTGAAGTGCAACACAAAGATCCTACATGTACCTGCGTTTGTTTGTGTCTCAGAAAATATACGTGTTTATATTCATACTGGAAGTTGACAGGCTTGTATTGGAAGTTGTTCGACATTTATGGTGTGGATCGCTTCGAATATGTGTTCACGAACATTTATGCACAATATTCAGATTTTTTTGCCCTGACTCCGAAAAAGACACCATTCCGACTGCGTTATTTACACGGTGAATGAAAATGACTGTTTCACTAATATTTCCCTCTACATGCATACTCTGTTTAACATAAAAAAACCTGATGCCATCCAAGTCTTTCATTATGTCATTATGGCAAAAGGCCCTGTGTTGCGCTGTATACACGTCCAGAGAATGTTCCAGGAATGATACCGGAATATCCCATGTTATAATCAGAAAATGCTACTTTGGAATAAGTCGTTATTAGGAATATACCAACATCAGATTCTGAATACATCCCTTGCATCTTTGTGTACTGGATGTACAATCACAGCAACTGATTTATGTCGTTGTCTTTGGCCATGCAAAGTTTAGAAAATGTGTTCCCAGGTTTCCTGTCATGAGTTTAGATTTGTCAATTTGTATGATTTGTGATCGGTTTGTCCCTCAAGGTGAGGGGCATTACAACCTCTGCCGGCGTTCGATCTTCTGCTGATGCTGAGGTGGCGTCCGATTCACTTCCCTGCTGCTACCCTGAGGTCTTTTTTTTTGTAGGCACCTGGTCCAGGTACCTTTTAAGATGATGCAATATGCTCTCTGCAAAGTAGCTGCTTGGTTATCAGTGTTTTGATGTGAGACACACACCACCGTGTTTCGAGATCTTTCTAAATTCGATGAGTGAAAATTGAACTTTTGTTTGATGTACTCGCTTTTTTAGTTAAACTACACACACACACACACACACACACACTATGTTTAGGAGCACTAGGAGCAGGAGTATTTGTTTGATTTAAGTAGCACCCTTCGGTCCTTTTGCTCCTCTCTGGTTCGCTTCCTTTTTTTGTTATTTGTAAATCTAACCTTTACCTTGACCGTTCCAACAAAGGAAGAACTTTATTTTAACAAATCCATCTGGTTTTAATATTGCTTCCCCTAGAGAGCTGGGTCGTAACAATACAGCATATTATGTCTTTTAATTTGCAGGACTTGGTCAATGTAAAAACTGGACGTCCTTGAAACTGAAGCTGTTTTGCCTGAAAACCTTTTTGACCATTTTTAAAACATTTTTGCGAACGTCCCTCACTTCAGCTCATCCATTTTTTTATTCTGTCACAAGTTTTCTGTTCATATCTGTTCATTTTCTGATGATTTACATCCCTACCCTAAATCTGATAACTGGAAAGACAAACACATTTCAAGATTTAGTGTATGTGTCTGTGTGCTGTGTTTCTATGTGTATTATAGTTGGTTTTAAACTCCCCTGTGCTCTTACATAACTCTTCACAGCAGCATGCCCATGCCAAAGACAGCACCCTAATTGTTCTCTGCATGCGCTTTGCTTCTGCCTCTCCTCCTACTTGACCCTGTGGGCCATCACGTCTGGGTTTTTTGCTTTTTACTTTTGCCTCGCAATTATTGATAAGCAGCTGAGAACAAGGCACAACAGACGGCCAGAGACGACGGAGAAGATCTTGGAATATCTGGATGAGGTTGCATCAAGAAAGTAGCCTACCGCTGTACCAGCAGTGTGGGCTGAAAATGTTACTGGCAGATATAGGGGGCTGGTTGAGAAAGACAGAAATAGATAATTGGAGATAGAGGCAGAGAGGAAGAGAGGGAGGCTGTCTAGATTTTGAGCGAATATCTATGTTATGCCTCTGAGTTGTGAGTACTTTTGAAGAGGAAGCAGAAGAGAGAAAGAGACATACACTATGCCTTTTAATCAGTGAACTCATCAAAGCAACACTGGTCTCCTGGTACTGTACATGGAGACAGTAAAGAGCAAAAACAGAGGAAAGAAACATGTTGGATCTGCCTTATATATATATATATATATATATATATATTCTGATTTATGTTTAAGGATCTGGAGAAGATGTTCTCTTGGTAAAACACTGATCACTATAACAGCACATTTGAATATCTTTACTCAACTAAATCTCTTCCAGTCTGATGTCTCGATAAGCAACAGAAGGATGTGTAGAATTGATGACAGGTTTACTTGAGCATTATCTCGAGCGTGATGCCAACAAGAAGACAGTGTTGAATCTTCACATGTTCTGTCCACACTTCTCATATAATGAGACATCTGTGCACTGTCAAAGCACGTGCAAATGATGCTCATGTGATTGTTACCTCTGTGGCTATTTTTATTTATCCCTGAATTTGGCGTTGCCAGTTCTCTCTATGCTTCTTGCCTCCTGCTGGTTTCCACATAAAAGAAAAAGACCAAATACAAACAGCACAAAGACAAAAAGGTATAAATATTATAAACTTGCGCTCGTCTTACAAGGTTCAGGTTTCTATTGATTGCAATGGCTTTAAATCTGGCAAAGTAAATGCCTCGTATTTGTATATTCTTTTAGGAGTGTCCATGTTCCATCAAAGCCATTATGTCTCTAAAGCCCCTGCAGGGCTGAGGCTGCACAAATCACCTCTTTTCCTTTGTCAGCCACAAGGTTGTAATGCATGCAGAGGCCCATCCAGATCTCCATCCATCTTGACAGTCACAGTGACAAACGCAAGACACGCAGAGGCAGGCAGGTGGAAAAACATAAAGTGAGGTTTAATATAAAAGCTGAAGTCAAACATCAAATACGTAGGCATCGAAAAGAATCCAAGAAAACAAAAGAGCAACACAAAAAATGGAAGACAATCCTTAAAGCGATGGGGTACAAATCAGGAAAAGAAGGACACACAAGGACTAGGGTCCTGACACATAGATGCAGGGGATGCGTGCAAACCGATGAAGAGAATAGAAAAACGGATGACACATGAGGATAGAATCTACGAAATAAAACAGGAAATGACCAAACCCAAAAATCCAAACCACTACACACAATGGACGATGCTGTACCTCATGATGTACGTCCAATGCTGACAGTCAATGACATTGCAGGAGCACACTCACCACACTGCCGGCTCTGGCCCGCTCCCAACAAAATCCCATGTTTTAGTTTATTGCAAGCTTTCACTTATTGAGGTCTGAGGACACTCAGCGCGTGTGTGCTTTAAAAGGTATTTCAGAGGGCACAGTAAATGACTGACAAGTAGTCTCCATGGATGAACCTTCATCATCAAACTGTCTTACAGCTGTCCAGATAAATGTACCACTCGCTGGGCTGTCGAAGGTCTTTGCTTCTTCAGGTTCAGCTGTTCTGGGTACAATGTCAAAATCTTGTGTTAGACTATGCATCAGAATCAGTTTCTCTTAAAAGTGGGGTGAGGTACCGGTCATGCAGTTGCCGGAACTTGCTTGATTAACTGCCGAATCAAGTTATCAAGAGAGTCAGACAGAGTGACATCATCACCTAAATCACTCCCCATTATGTGTTTGTTCTAGCCTTTAAAGGCTATCCTGCCAACTATAGGACTTTTAGTTACTATCCTACTAAAGTCCTGTTAGTAGGATAGTAATTCTGACGCTTTGGGTTTTCCAAGTTGACGCTTTGGGATTGATGATCAGGTTGGCGGCCATCCGAAAGCATCAGTATTTGACGAGTTGGGAATGAGACTTAAAAATCAACTATCTTACTGACAGGAGCTTTCGAAGTGAAATCGGTGGAGTTACCCTTAAACTGTAACCACAAGCTTTTTTCTAACCTTAACCAAATGTTTATGTTGGCCACCTCTAACCCAACCTCTGCAATAGTTATTTGTAGAAAGTAAAAACTTTCCAATACATTGGCACTGGTAAATAAAACCATTATTAAAAGTAATACATGTAAATCTTACATGTTTTACCATAAAGTTTACGTAGAGTTGTCCAATATCAACTTTCCAGTTTCGGCGATGGGTTGTAAAGACATGACCAGCGGACACCGACAGTCGTCCTTTGGAGCTCTACATGCACCATAGCTTGGTGTTGAAGACATTTCTTTTCTGGCCCCTCTGCCACTCGGGCACCCATCCTGCTTTTCTAACAGCTGAATGAACAGTAAGGCGTCTTGGATCAGGGCGCGCTTCTTACAGGCCATCTGATTGGCATTCAGTGTTGACCTCTGAGCTACTGGTGGAACAAAACCTGCCAGAAAAACCTGCTGTCAGTAACTGAAATTGGTGATTATTTTGATAGATATGTGGGAGAGGTTAGATAGAAATTTTTGGGACTCCTGTCTCAACCCACAGTGGCCTTGTGTGACTCTGAAAATCTCTCAGGATGAGTAAGGCAGAGAGCTATTTGTGGTTTGTACTCCTGCCCAGAATGACTGCTTAAAAGAGGGAGCAGTGTCGCATCAAGAGTGAGGGTGCGACTTGGCTCCCTCCATATTATTGAACAGAACACAAAAATTAATAGTTTAAGTGGTGAATTGATTGCTTGCTGTACGGCTATAAGGAGGGATGGATGGATGAATGAATGGAAACATAATCGCCAAAATAAATATTAGCCAAGCACATTTCTGCAAGGCTTTCTATGTCTTGTCTTGTCACAACACCGTGCATATGCTCTGGTTAAATTACCTGTTTTGGTTGCATCAAACACAGCTGGAAAAGTCTCACTTAAAGCACCCAGTTCTGTCTCCACAAACACAGCATGAGAAGGCCTGACTTCCGTTTCAGATGTCTGATTTGGTCAGAACAAATTGCCCCGAGTTATCTTGAAAAATACCAAGTGATATCACGCTTACAGATGCAGACTTCAACTGTGGTCATCTGTTCGGCAGCCTTGTTGCCTGTAGCTCCTCTAATAATGGGGTAATATACATTTGATGTCAATGGGATATGTCATGTTTTGTAGAAATGTCAATATAGTACATAGCCTATGCCACATACAAACTTGGAAGTATCTGCGGTTTGGAGAAACGCTAACCCCCAACATTTTATCCTGGGCTATGGATGGATGGATGGATGGATGGATGAAAAAAAGTGGAAAATAAGAATAGGAAATAATACAGATATAAGACATGTGCGCCACACCTCAACTGAGAGAGGCGAACAGGATATTATAAGAACAGATATCAGCAGTCTAGCCAGGAACAGATGGTGAGACAGAGCTACGCACAGACAGGATCTCCCTGCCAATACAGGACTGACAGAGAATAGTGTCAGCTCATACATGCACAGACACATACAAACACAGACTTTGACGTGTAAGTCTTGATGAGGGAGCATCAATGATCTCAAAGGCTGCACCGCCGTCACTGTCGCACCCCCAACCCCTAATTTCTTCCCTCTTCCTTGTTCGCTTTCCTCTCCTTTTCAATGCTCTGCTACTTTACCAACCCTCATCTTCTTCCACTTACTCTCTCCATCCATCCTCCAGTTTTCTTTATTGTATCACTTTGAAATGTTATGGTAATGCATTTGAATTCTAACAAACCCTGATGCCCGACTGATACACTGCACTTTCATTCGATCCAGTTTTGGATTCCTGTTCCCGGCACAAACATTTACGTCCGACTGGTAAATTATTCATTACAGGTAGTAGAGAGGCAATATAATTAAATAAGCTGATGCAAAGAAGCTCTCAGGGACTATTAAATGTAGCACAAATGTTGAGTTCACAGTTAATTAAGTTTATACTTTGTTTGATGCACATCAGACATCCTAACCTAAGCATTGGCCAAGGGTAGAGCTAGGCGTTTGTGTCCACGTGGAGTCCAGGAAGCTTCCTCGAGGCCTGTCCCGCTCAGGAGGTGCGGACCTTGTGGAGAGGCCTGCTGTGTTTAGATGCTACAGTCCACCTTGATGGCCTCCCAACTAATTCCAATGGTTAGATTATTTTCTCAGGCTTTCGCTTATTGCGTTCTGAGGAGCAAATATTTGGTTTTAAAAGGTATTTCAGGGCGCACAGTAAATAATTGACAAGTAATCTCCACAGACGAAACGTCGACATCAACCTCCCTTACACCTGTCTGGATATGTGTGCCTCCGGCTTGTTGAAGGCCTTTGCTTCTTCAGGTCCAGCTTTTCTGGGTACAATGTCCTTTTTTTTTATCTTACATTATTCACCAGAATCAGTTCCTGTGAAATCTGGGGTGAGGTACTGGTCATGCAGTTGCCGGAACTTGCTTGATTAGCTGCAGAATGAAGTTGTCAAGAGAGTCAGACCGAGTCACGTCATCGCCTAAATCACTCCCCATTATGTGCTGTTTGTTCTGGCCTCAGGCTTACAGGGGTCAATAACTTCTCAGTCACTGTACTTTCAGACTAATGTATTAAATATACAGTGTATTTGTCACTCATGGGTTGTAATTATCGGTTACTTTATTGCCTATTTTTTGATGGTTGGATTCATTGTTTAGTTTGTAAAATGGGGCCTTGTATGATTACTCAAATTTGGAATTAGAGGATATTTGGCCTCAGTGACTGATAACTGATGACAACCAAAATCAAATGTCATCTCAGTTCATTACGACCAAGTTCATTTTTTTTTCCCGTTCCAATAATTATTCTGTCTGACTGCCTAGTTTTTCCAGGAGATTTCGCGCTTGGCGGCAGAAGGAAAATCTTGAAAGTTTATAGGGAACCACTCTAAATGCTGATGGTGCCATTGTTCTGTAGTTGTTGCAGTAATTGTGCAATCAACATGTACTTCACAATTCAATCGGCAATTGATTAAGCAACCTTTGTTTCAACTCTTCTGTTGCAACCATTCTGTCCTCTTCCCTCCTCTTTGCCTTTCCTGCCTCATCCTTTCATGAAACAGTCAGAAAAAAACCCTTCTGCCCTGCTTTTCCACACAATAGCACTCTGTAGTGTCTGAGAATTTGAGCTTCCTCCCGCCTGCCAACCTTCAGCTGCCAGCCTCACTCTGCTCTGAGGCCTGGCGATCCCAAGTTCTGTTTTTTCCCCCAACTGCTGAAAGCAGCGGTCTGAGTTGCCGGATGAGGTGGCTTGCCTTGGATGGAGCCCTTAAGGGACGATGTCTGCTGAAGCCTTCAGCGCCCGGTCACTGTGCGGCCGCTGTCTTTGTCTCAGGGCCGCTGAACAGCAGCTGAAGATTTGCTGCAGCGTTCTTGTCCCGAGGCACAGAGGGCATGGAGTTGACTCAGCCTCGCTCCTGAAGAACAGACTGGACTGGTTGTTGCAGAGGCAGTGAATTAATTGAAGACAATTCTAGAGAGGTTGCACTGAAATGGACTTTTCTCACAAATTTCCCATCTGTTGCTTCAGTTTTTCTGACACATATCCTTCATGATTTTACAGGCACGTTACTTTTTTCCTTTCATATACGCTGTATTTGAGTACGACCCATGTATTCCCTCGGTTGCCTTTATTGACTACAAATATGTATCCTCCCCTTCCGTCTCTCATCAGTAGTCAGCTCACTCTTGGTGGGCAGCTCTTACTGTCTGTTGTCTGTGTGGCCAGCACTGTGAGATAGTGCTGTCTTTCTTACAGTGGATGCAGTGGATTTGTGTTTTTCGGAGACACAGAAAAGAAAGAAAGGTTAAGTATAAATACACATGTAGAATATGAAGTGCTTTTTAAAAGCCTGGTAGGACCTGCACAACCTCCCCATACAAGCCATCCATATTTTCCATTACAACTAAACACCCACCACCTGGTCGCTGCCACTGATGAATGTAATTGCCATATTCTTGTTATCAGCTATCTATACAGTGTTCCCTCCGCAGGGGAATGAGATGAGTGAAATATGAGTGTGTGTGTGTTGTTTACAGGTTAGCATAATGGTGGGTCCCGGCGCTGTGTAAACGATGTTTGCTCATGCATATGCGTGCGTCGCCGGCTGCAATGATGTGTGACATCGTCTGCATCAATTTCTGTATCAAACGTCAAGCTGATGTTCTCCTGCTCCAGCCTCACTTCTGCGCCCCTTCTCCTTCCATTTCCTCTGCCTCTGCTCTTAATGGATTGTTTGTATTTCCCCCGTATGTCTAAAGCCATCATACATTCAGAATGCTTAAATTATAGTGATGGAAAGTGGCCACGGTTGGAGAGGGGCGGGAGAGGGGGAGGATTGAGAGCTATGATGGCACTCCATTGAGGATTTTTGGAGAGGAGAAAAGAGAGGAGGTTGTTTGGAGAGTAAGTACAGGTAGATGAAAGAAACACAGGAGTCAATATATCTGCATTCATCAGAGTAGGAAAATACAGAAAACAAGCCTAAGGCTGGGCCAGCTGAGACCCTAAATATGCAATAGTTCTGCTGTCATGCACTGCCGAGCCCAGACATTTTTACCTCTCTCAGACAGACACAGTGACGGGGGATAAAACCGTGTCAGAGGTCCATCTGAAGCAGCACATGCAATCAACATGTGAATCAACATGTACCGATGTGTGACCATTCTCCCGACCAGGGTTTAACAGGGGTCTGACAGTGCTCGGGCTTCTGCATGAAGAAATGATTGCTTTGGGGTTCATGGGATTACTAAAGCTATACTTTACGCCCGGGTACAACGTATGCACGGTAATGCACTTTTGGAAGTCCGCTCAGGCGTCTCTCTCCAAGGTGGCGTTCTTTGCCCCCATCTAGTCTGCTCATTTCACACCCATCATCCCACATGAAAAGGTGAAGGTTTGTTTGTGAACATCTTGTGTTGTGTAATCTACAGTACATGGTGAAGCTGACTTTGAGGGAAATTAAATTTGAGCACTAAATACAGAAGAAGACCAACAGGCTTCCACTGTGCCACCTGTGCAATATGCTCACAATCACAGCGTGATGGCTTGGCTCACCTAGGCACGAAAAGTAGATGTCAGATGTCGCGTCCATACTTTTAGAATGTCAAAAGTATGAAAGTGCAGTATCAGCAGGAAGCGATAATGACGGGAACAACAAGGACGCACTCACGCCCCGCAATCTGTACCGTGCACAAGCATGTTTGACCCACAAAGTCCAGTTTGTTTGACAAGTGTGAGCGCTTCGTACCGCACTCAAGCACGGTACACTTTCTTGGCCCTGGCACGGTTGAGAAGAGGTCTGCTGCGGCACGGTACGGTTGCTCATGCACGAGCACAAGCAGGGGTTAGCAAAGTGGACATGAAGTATAATCATGCATACCGCATCGCCTTGCATCATCAAGAAATCCAGGAATGTGAGAGCAATGCAAATTGACACAAAATAAGCAACAAAAAAGTCAGTAAAGTCATTAATTGCATTCCATCAAGTGGTTATTTAGACTCAAGACCCCAGGCCATACATGTTAATGTCATAGCGGCCCCAGAGGGAAAGTCGTCGAAATTCATCCTCTTGGGAGCATGAGTGTACAAAATGTCGAGGCAATTCAGCCAGCGGTTGTTAAAATATTTCAAGGGCAAAGTGGTGGACCAGCTGTCATACTGACCGACCGACCGACATTACCAAGCTGCAAGTGTTGTTAAAAAATGTATGAGAGAGCTATTGAAAAAAGGATGGGGAGAGCATCAGATTTATGGAGAGCTACAGAGAACAGGACGTAAAGAGGGGAGTTCTGGGGCCGATTGGTGGGTTTTTCTGGTTGTTTACTTGGTCGGATGGACCGGTTGCTGGAGGTTATAGAGTAACAGAGGAGGAAACCAGACAGCTGGGTACAGGCCCAGTCAGTGTTTATTTATAAATAAATGCTTTGAATAATTTAGAGGAACCATCGAGAGACCACGTGGGCTACTCACGAATTGGATAAGCAGTCAGATACAAATCCTGAATTTACTTTCAGGTTTATCATGTCCTCAAAAAAAGTGCACCTGAGGAAGAGAAGCTTTATTGGCTCTCAGGGAAAAAAAAAAAAAAAATGCTCAGTCAATTTCCCTGACAGAAAGCTGATAGATATTATGAATATTACCTCAGATAGCATCACCAGACTACAGTTTGTCCCCTATCTTCTTAAAAACTCGGCCAGAAAAAAATCCCTCATGTTGTAATCTCCCTATACATCACTTCTCACCCCTGTCTCGCCTCTTTGTGTCTCTCTATCTACATATGCCACTGTATTTCCACTGTCTGCACATTGGTGATGTTGTCCTAGATGGCTGTGGCACCGGGGCCCAGAATCATAAAAAACAATGGATCACAGGAGCACAAATCAGAGGCAGAAAATAAAAGGCAAAAAAATAGCAGAGGAGAAGGAGTAAGCAACTGTGCAACAGAGGATCTGTGTGTGAGAGGAGCAGCAGATGTGTGCGCTGCCTAATGTGTGAGACGGGAGGAAGGAGGCATATGGAAACACTATAGAGGATAAACTGACGGATAGACAAAAGGTGAAGAGGCAAAATGAGCTGCTGTTTGCTGTCTTTTCCTTTAGGCGCACAGCTGACAGGTGCGTGGAATACAGCATGAAGCTCTGTTGCAGAGCGACGCAGATATTCTCCCATTAAGACGAAAAGCAATATAACCGCGGTGTAGATAAATCCAGTCTCAGAGTTGGTGTTTCCATGCGACTCTCTTCGATGTAGCCTTTGTTTCGGGGGGTCCACTCTTACCCCGAGAAACCGAGTTACAACTTGTTACATCATCCATCCAGATTCGCTTGATGAAAACCTTTGAATCTCTTGTGTTTCATGTTCATGTTCATAAATCACATAGCTTGGCTTCAACACTCCCAGACACTTGAGACGGTGCCTTAGTCGGCTCACAGCTGACTGTACATTAGTTAATAAGGGAAAAGTGTTTCAACAGGACTCGGTTACATCTGCCCTGTCTGCTGTGGATGGAAAGGATATACAGTATAACCTTCACCAGTAGGTTGTCAGACTGAACGGACAGACACTTGGGCGACAAACATTGTCTATCTTAAAGCCAAAGCGCTACCAGTGATCAAAAACTTCTCAGGAAACAGATCTTGCAGACATATGGGCCTTTTCCATATCCATATGCAGCCACAGCTAAACTCGCTTTGACTCGTCCCCTCAGCCCAACGCGGCAGGGATTTGCTTTTCCACAACAACAGGGCTCTATGCTTGTCAGCCTTTAACTAATGATGGGCTTGTCTTGTGTAGTTGTCAACATAGTATCTGTAAATACTCTTCCTCCCCACAGTGTTGTCAAAGAAAAGCCGCCAGACAAAGTTCGACAAACTCTGTGCTAAACGAGTTTCATTCTCTATAAATTCCTCACAAAAATGCTTATATTGTGAAGCAGCAAAATTGGGAAATGTGGGGTTTCATCAACAATAAGTAGTAAGCAGATGTGTGACTACAGAGGGCACAGGAGAGAAGACATTCAGCTAGAAGTTACATAAGTACAGCCTTTAGAGGGTCTGAAAAGTCGCTAAGTCTAGGGAGACAGTTGCAATGTTGGCAACACTGAAGAAGAGAGGCCGCTGACGTCACACTCCTGCGCCGCTTGGGATTGCGAATTCAAATTGAATTTTGGACCTTTTTTTGCGGGGGGGAGGGCTTAAAAAACGAAAAAGCAGTTTTCTTTGTCTTTGTGTAACAAAATGAGCAGTCTTGAAGAAGAAAATTAATTATTTATTACTAATTTTATTTATGAGTCAAAAATGCAGCTCTGACTTTGAAATGAAAAAGCATTTCTGCTAATGCATTTTAATTTTCAAATTTGACATTTCAAATTGAATTTTGGTACCTATTTGCTGGGCCATCTTTTGAAAATTAAATCTTAAATGTCCTTTTCTTTATGAATTAAGTTACATAATGAGCAGTCTTGAAGAAGAAAATGAAAATGCAATTTGGATGATTTATTGCTAATTTTATTTATGAGTCAAAAAATGCAGCTACATTCTGAAAATGAAAAAGTATTTCTGTAAATGCATTTTAATTTGAATTATGGTACAAATTTGCTTCCATAGTTTTGCAATGGCAACTGAAAAACTGGTTTGAGAGAGAGACAGGGCGGTCGTCACGGGTTGGTCGCAAGGCGGCACCACAGCCAGCTTGGATGGGGGGCATGTGCGCTTTGGGCCCGCTCTGGAGAGAGTCAACCCGGGCGTGACTCGGCTTAAATTTCTGCGCTTGAACTGGTAATGGAAAAGCGTTACGTGTCAGTGGAGAAGCCCCAGTATGGTCCTCACTACTCAGTTTGTTCAGTAACAGTCGCCGAAATTACAGTGCAAACAGCTAATTTTATTCTTTTTGCAAAGTAGCTTTATCATATCTAGTTATATGTTATTAGCATTAGCTTAGTTTGACGTCTTTTAGTGGTTTTACAGTCTATCAGTCAGCTTAGATACAAGCTGGTCTGTATACAACTTAATAAGGTGCCAAGAGTATAAGAGATGTTGCCATTTAAGGACGTGCAATATCAAAACAATACGATTTGTTCACATTCTCCTTTTTGCGAAGACTTCTAGGTCATCTTTATTTTCCCCCTCCCCTAAATTCTTTCTCCGGCCCGTATCCCCGTCCCTCTGTCTCTTCTCTTTACTCGCTTTCTCTTTATCTCTCGCTATCTCTTGCGGCTCTTTGCTGAGTCACCTTGCATGTCTGAGTAATTATACCCACCCACGGGCACACACATGCACACCAATGCAGACATTAACCAATGTATCAGACAAGATATATTTATTCATAGTGATGGGCAAAATATTTAAATAAGTAAATGAAAGTTGAATTACTGTCATGGAGAAACGTCTGAGTCTTTGATGTATGAGTGTGTGATATAACTTAGGAGGCGTTCAGACTGAAAGCAGCCCTGCAGTTAAGAGTTAGTAGGCTGTGTTGGTGAGATCATGAGATCAAATATGATTTATTGGGGTTTGAGGAGTTACATGATTTTGATGGCTAATTGGAGGCCAAGATTTAGATTGTGATTGTTTTTCTCAAAAATAAAATCCACCCTGACTTTTTAAACAATCAAAAGGTGTGTGGGGAACTTCTTCAACAGTTCATCCTACATGTATTTTATCAGCCAATGCAGCACAGCGTCAAAATGTGTGAGCCAGGTTCAACTTTTTAGCCAGTACGCACTGTGTCAGCATGAAGTCAACACAGTGGTCTTGTGAAAATATCATGGGGGTTACTTTGTTTCAAGGAAAAAAACAACCTTTTCCTTCTTTTATCACCATAATAAATGTTGGCAATATACGTTTCTGCAAGCCAAAGACATGTTAAAAGTCATATTAATAACATAATTATGCAGGCACATCATATTTTCAGCTTGTAGAAAGGTGCAGAATATTTTCCTTCAACATTATGATTGTGAGTAAATCATTTTACAATGTTAATTAAAGTTGGTCTCAGAGACAACTACGGCTTGTGACCCAATAGTATCTGTTTTTTTCAGTGAACAAGAGTCTTGGAAGTTGCCGAAACAACTCTACTTGCCCAACGTTAGTTAGCTAATGTTAGTGACATAAGCATTTGCTAATGTTTTACTAGCATTAGCAATGTTAGTCACTTGAGGGGGCAGGTGATTTGAACAAGGAGGTCCTGCAGCATGAACGAATGGAAGGGAGAGTATGTGCTGCCACATTTGGTTGCTGATTGTTAAAAACTTGTCATTTCTTGATGTTGTAACTTGACGTTTCTTCAGGTTCAGTTTTTCCATGGTTGGTCCGATCAGATTTAGGCACAAAAACCACTTGGTTAGGGTTTGTTTGTCTGTTCCTGTTGCCACAAAATTACCTGGGAATTGTCCCTGTGGTCCCCTCAAAACCACTCATTGATTTCTCACCTACAAATGTTGAAACACTGCAGTTCCTCCTCAAAAATATTCACTGTTTCTTACTTATACATGTTAAAATGCACTCTCGACAACTGTGGTCCCTGGTTTAAGAGCCCTGTTGCCTGTCCATCCATCACCATTCCCTCCAACTCCTAATATGAATGTCAGGTCATAAACATGTGATGTGAGCTTGACATGACACGTACAGAAATGTCAACATGTTAACATGATACGTAAAAATGTCAAATTATTGGTGGTTTTATTTATTATCTCTTTAGGTGCTGTGTTGTTGGTTCAGTATTAGCAAGGCAGAATAATTAGCTTACATACATTTTATGCTCCAGTATCTTCAATATCAGTGCCATTGTTTGTCTCAATGGAGCAAATCTTGTGCCTGAACCATAGCGGCCGTCCACAGACCCACAGCTCTGAAAAAGCACAGGAAATCATAGTTAATATCCAGCAGATTCATGCACTTAATGGCAAGGTGCATTAGGTTACCATTGTCCTGCCCCCGGGTGTTGCAAAGTAGAGCTCAGTTGGAAGAGCTTGACTTCTGTTATGAATTAAATATGACATATTAGAGAGTGCATTGAATTAATTATGACAAGGGATTTCCAGCTCGATTCCAATATTAAAACAGCCTACCTTTAATAATGACTAATTATTTACAGGGCGCCACAGGGCCACGATTTCACAGAACCAAATCCAGATGAGTCAGTCAGAATGAAACCCCTCTCTGCCTCTTTACCAGGCTTAAATTTATAGAGATTTCCACAAGGCATTATGTTATAGAGCCACTTAACCATTAAACATATATTTTCCACAGGAAATGTCCTCTTATTCCTCACAGTCACTTAGTGTCATATATTCTGTATCAGCTTGGCTCAGAGGAGGCTTTAGAGGTTGCAACATAACATAAAAAAGGGAATATAAT
The DNA here is from genome assembly GCF_900880675.1 of Sparus aurata. Lineage (NCBI taxonomy): Eukaryota > Metazoa > Chordata > Actinopteri > Spariformes > Sparidae > Sparus > Sparus aurata. The sequence goes on from NC_044190.1 coordinate 23,180,233, forward strand.
GCAGCAAATTAATTACCTAACAACATCAAAGAAAACAATTTACAACCACTTACCTCCTTAGAAACAGGAGAGACTAAAGATCACTACAGTGGCAGCCCACCCCCGCTATTCCTCTGCCATCAGTATGACACATCCAACATTTTAAAATTACACTTCTTCAACAAATGAGGTCAGTGTCGCTCGGCTCCCCACCTCCAGACAATGGGCCAATCTCCAACCCAGTCAATCAGGCTGCTGTCCGTCCGCAAACACACAGGATGCACAGCGGTTATTCTCATTTTTTTTTTGTCCTGAAAAACCTACTACAATGTTTGTACTTTCAGCCATAATGAGTTCCTGGCTTCTAAGTGTGAAATCTATCATCATATTCAGTTCCCCACGACTGAAGGAAAATTGTAGTCTCTCATAGTTTATGGTAGTGTAATGATTGAGAGAGACAAGAAAACAGCAGGTCTAAGTCATGGACGCAAACAGAGCTGTGCTATTGTGACGATGCTGTGTTCGTGTATCTGTATAACAGCTCACAATGTGGCATTTTGAAATGACACATTATTTCCAGAAACAGTGCATGTTGAAGGCAAATACCGTGCTGTACAAAATAGATGATGTTTGGCTTAGTTGCTACCATGAGTTAGTGTTTAAAGATGGCTTTAGCCAAGAAATAATCACGTTTGCTCTGCCTGTTTATGGTGTTCTGTCCTCACCATGCGGTACAGCACTTTTTGATACGCTGTACTGCAATGCTATCAAAGCTAGTTGTCACAATAGACGACATCTAAGCCCCCTTTCTCACATAATCGGCTGTATGATCCATCTTGAATTAAAGTTATGGCACTCTTATGATTTGTGTTGATCTGAAGAGTTTTGTCGGTAACATCGGGAACACTGACAGACAGTCGCTCCTGTCATCAACAGTGATGTAGAACTGTTAGCCAGCGCTAACCAGGGTTACTGGTGCCTGTTGTAGCTGGGATAGCGGCTCCATCACCCCATTTCCACCTGGTATTAAAACGCGGTCTGTATCCGGGATAAGGTAAATGCATGTTAATGGTCAGATCTGCCTGATCTCATTTGCAGGCATTCTGGCTTGCACTGTGTTTGGACCTCAGGCAAGTGTAAACCCAATCCCTACAACATGATGGCATCTGTCGGCATCATAACACTGATACAGATATTTGTTTTTAGCCAAGTAAATATAGACTGTTGTGCAAATTCAGAGAGTGAGCAAGCGAGAAAGCTGAAAGAGAAACGGCTCTAGTAACTGATTAAACGTTGATTTTGTGCCATGAAAGTGCCAAAAGTTGTGTTGTTTAACAGAACTGAGTGAAAAATCAAAGTGATGCAGGTAGGGGAATAATTACGAATTTGTTGCAGACAATGTTTCACAAAGTTTTTAAAGTTCCTCCTTACTCAACAACCCACAAAACTCCATGATTTTTTTAAGTGAGTTTGGGGCTTATTTGCCGCTGCCTCCAGCTCCTCACAGAGGACAGAGATCAATTCCCAACAAGGATAACGAGAGTGCATTAAAATGTGTGTTACTGCAGGGAGTGTCGGTATATAGCTGTAATCCTGCTGTTTATTGTGGTTACTGTTTGTCAGCCTGAAATGTCTTTTTTGCAACAGCAGCAGCAGCACACTGGAAGTGTTGATCACTGCGTCGCAAAGCAAAGTTCAACCCTATTCCCAGAAGCAACACCTCTTTCTTCCCACTAGAGTGTTCAGGCCCTAACGTGGGCTGCAGAGCGCACAGAGAAACATATAGCTCAGTCTGTTGTTATTTAAGTGCCCCAGGTTGTAGAGCCGAGCAAAGACTGTATGTGATTTGTGCATTTGATTAGGTTTGGGGGTATTTTCTTCCACTGGAGAAAACGTTGATTTGGGATATGTTTACCTGTGTGAAACCTACTTCAAGCATTCAAGGTTCTGTAGCAAGCAGCCATCATGTTGTTGTGCATTGAAAAGTCACCATCATAAAAGTCCCAAGTTGAAACAAATTGAGCTTTGTGCATAGAAGTGAGCTGTGAAATTGCATTACCATGCAACTCTTCCCTCTCTCCATAGAAAATGATATTGAATCACATCACACAAAGCCGTGCTGTTGCATCACTAAACACAAAAATACAATAGTACAGTGTCAGAATTAAAGTTTTTCCCTTTTACCAAACTCAGAACGATTGCCTCATAACCTCATAGTAAAACAGACTTTATTCAAACTTGACATGGGTTAGATAATACTCAACAACACAGTGTTTATTTGTCTTTCCACCATCACCGCTGGTTAGCTCGAAACAAATCCTCAATTCACAAAGTAAGATGTGTAAATATTCTGGCTCTACACGCTGTTTTTACACATCTCCCATCCCTCACCTCATGTCTTGTCATCTCTGATGTCATAGTCTTGGTCAGAGCTGCTGTAAATCACCTCTGTACTGAATCTCCTGTTGTCAAAGTGACTTCAGTCAGTCTTGGAAGCTGTGTTTAGTCTCATATGAGGCTTTCAAATCCAGTAGAGCTAGGCCCAGTTGCTTGTGGTGACACCCCTGTGATCCAAGTGCTCCACAGCTAACTGGGCCATTAGCTAATTAGCTAACTGTAGCCAGCTACAGCCATGGATAGCTAACAGAGAGCAACAGTTGTTAGTTACACTGGTGATATGCTGCCCCTTTTGCTTTTGGAGCTACCTTCAAATTATGGCTATTCTTGCGACAAAGCACACCTTCAAAATTCACCCATCCACCCTTTCATCTATTTTCAATACCTGGTGGAATCTGTGCTAGAGTCTATCCCATCATGCACTGGACAAAAGGCAGTAAGACATATTGGACTTTCAGAACTCCTGGATTTGCAATTTGCACTGGTCCCAATTCTCCAAGTGAGGTCAGTAGGTAGAGCTTTCTCTTTCATTTCATTCACAACCGGATAAACGATAATGGTATGGCTATATGCAGACACAGGTGGGTGAGATTTCCAAATTGAATAGTGGCAATAATAGTAATAGCATATGGAGGAAATGCGCTCGAGCGGAACAGGAAAATACCTCTGAGCCGTTCAACTCATAATACTGATGAATCACACAATGAATGACACTCATTCTGTCTTGTTTGAATAATGACATCTGATCAGCTGTATTACCTGTTGGCCTGCACACTAGAAGGCAGCTCATTGAGGTTTATCACAGCAAAGGATTTGGGGGGGGAGTGTGGCGTGTATCCTTCACAGATGATAATATTTATCAACAACAGGAAGTCAATTATTCAAATCTAGCTGTGCGCTGGAAACATATCTGTTAGTTGCAAAGGAAAACCTGGAGCGGACTTATTACTGATGGTTGGTTGGACAAATTACATGCTGTCGACCTGATTAATTAGAGGTAACCACCCTGGTGACCGATTTTACTGCAGTGTTCAATTAATTAGGTCCCTGTAAAAGCATCTGGAGATTTAAATGAATATGTGCTTCAGTGGACAAGGTTAAAAGGAAAAAAAAAACAGATACTTAAAGGTGCACTTAGTAGTTTTGGGGAATAGAATTTAATCAAATGAGAAAGAACTTCATTGACTGATTTATGTATAAACAAACTTCTTAAACACATTCTCTTTGTTTTCATGACTGAATAAACTGAATAAACAAACTGACCTCAAAGGACAACACAATTGTATACTGTTTTGCCTTTTTTGTGGTGGACCCTGCCACATTTCAAGCTTCAAACAGCAGAGATAAAATGGCACGGCACCTAGCGTCTTTCTTCCGAGTACTAAAAAATATTCATGGTATTTTTGCCTCCTATGGATCACGTCATGCAACAACATCCTCCTTGCTCTGATGTCCCATTGTCAAATAAAGAACAAAACTCATAGTAAACCGCAAAGGGGCAGCGTCGATCATACAGTGGCGGTTTCAAGATGTTGTTGTCATAGAGACAAGACGCCCTTGCAGTACTTTTCTGCCTGAGAAAATGCTTTGTGGACATGAGCCCTAAAGCAACTACAACTTCTGTAGAAAGATTATTCAGCGTGAAATTTCCTCCCCCAGGTTTTGAAATACTGAAACTTTGGGTTGGCGTCCGACCCAAGCTGCCAACCCAAAGCATCAGTGTCTGGGGATGAGACTCAACAACAGAGCTATCTTTCTCTAGGAAGTTGCATTTTATTGCATTCAGTCATCAAAATTGATGGTCGCAGCTTGAAATGAGAATCCTCCTCCGTTCTGAAATGAAGCACCAACCATTTCAGATATATTATTAAAAATCTTTCATGGTTCTGTCGCCATTATCATTGTAAACTATGCTCGGTGAACAATCAGTCAAGACGTAATAGACCACTGTTGAGAGATCGCCTCGGTGACTTGCAGAAACACTGTTAATGTGGAAAAAAAACAGGAGCTGGTACAATAAGCGAATTTACAAGAAAAGTTTAAAATCTTGGAAACGGTAGCTACAGTGTGATAGTGTGGGTGTATGATAAAAAAAAACACTCAGTACAAATGCCTTTGGCCACAGCTACTTAAAAGTCTGGGCCATTCGACATAATACAGCACTGACAGATTAAACATAATTCAGTATCACCTCTAGTTAAGGGCATCCTCCGACTAGGGATCAAGCAAACATGATTTTCATCCTTATTTATAGCAAAAAAAGAAAACAGCACTAAGTCACACTTATGTCACTTAAACTGTTCAAGCCTCTTTGGGGATTAGACGAGATTAAATTACTCAATAAGGCTCTCACATTCAGAGGGCATGTCTCAGGCAACAAGAACCCAGCATACGACTAAAAAGAGTGATGAAAGCCAACTGGCTGGGAAGAATGAAGGAAAGCGGGCAAGATGGGTGGACTGAGGGCATGAAAAAGGCATCTTCACGGATATTAGATTTGCAAACATGAAGCCAGTGCACTCCATCTGATGTCTTGTGTAGTCTGTGAAGTCTCCAAGACTGTTAACAGTTGCAGTACACCATCCTGGACTGGAAACACCTACTGCTTTCTAAAAATACACGAGGTTGGCTGCAGCGCTAAGGCATATCTCGCCCTGAACCCTTTCATATCTTCAAAAAGGGTTGCTTTTTGAAAACATGGCAAAGCATTCATAAGTTTTTAGTGGATTTAATGAAACTCTTTCTGTAGAAGCAGAGTGCCTACAAAGAGACCTCGCGCAAGTTTCTGACAATAAAGAAAATGTGCAGAGGGTGAGTGCTGATAGCAAAGGTTATGTATTGCAGTTGTGAGCACCATCCATCATTAGTGCTTTCCAACACAAAATGCTATACCTCTCCCCAGCACTGATAAGGTGGAATTGCCTCAACTGGACCTCACATGCACTCTTGTATTTCTGTTGCAGCACCAAAACCAACAATTTCAATTCCAAGTCAAGAACATCTCTCGCTGTACAACAACAGAGAAATGGCCTGACTGACCACAGAGTCGAAAAAGGTTCCATCTCACAATCACAGACAAACAAAGACAACACGGCCTCAGGTTCACGTCTGGTTTCTAAATTAGTTGGGATGTCCGTCTGTCCATCACATGCATTTTTTTCTCAAGAGCAAAATACGCACAGTACTATTTAACTTGTGTGGTTCAGATGTTCATCATTTTAAGGGAATGTCACCCAGTTACTTTGATGATTCACCCAACTTTCATTTAGTGACACCATCAGGTCAAATCCCCCTTCCCTCAGCCATCCCCTCAGTCCACGGCATGGAAACTAATGAATATAAGTTCTATTATAGTTCCTGAGGACAGTCAGTCATCCATGGACGAGTACTTCTAATGTTTTAGGTGACCTGTAGCACTACCATCAAAACAAAATCACTTCCATTTTTTGACAAATGTCAAAATCTCATGGGCAAATTGCTCTAAAATTCACTGAGCACATTTATACTCCTGACAGGACCAATCCTTTTCGTCTCAGTGGAACCATGGACTTTCCTCTAGTGTCACTCTAAGGACAAACTTCACATTGTCAGACACATGAGTGGTAAAACTTTTAAGAATGACGCAATGGTCAGAATGTTATTCACATGATCAAGACAGTAGTGTAGATCTATGGAGGATGTTAACATGGTTTTAGACTTTAGTTATCGACTTGTTGCAGTTGTGTTTTTGCCTATTATGTGTCCTCTTGTATTTCTAATGCCCTCAATGTTGATCCTTTCTTCCTCTTATATTTTGTAGTTTTTCCTTTATGTGTCATGTTTTATTTTTCCTTTTCTGTCTTTGTCCTTTTCCCACACATCTGTTTATGAATTTGTTTTTAATCCCACTTTATTTAAGACTCAGTTTTTCAGTTACTCATTGTCAGTTTGTCTGTTTTCCTCAGGCGTGTCGTGGGTTCTGTACCCCGTTCCTCATTCCTCATGTTCTGGATTTCTTCCCCATGGCTTCATGGTTTGGCCTTGGTTTTTTTTCATAGCTCCTTGGTTTCCGGCACTCTACTTGTTGTCTTTTTTGTTACCTCACTTCAAATAAACCTTTATAGTGCTAGGCAATATATCAATATAATATTGTTATATCATTGTTGTGATATGAGACTATATTGGATGTTGGATATTGTAATATTCTGATATAACAGAAGTGCTATCTTTTTCTGTTCCATTACACTGAAGTGATATCATTTCATGAGATTATCAGTCTGCTTATCTACCTTTACCCACTTAGTCATCATATCCGAATTGCGGATGATTATTTATCAACATTTTCAGTCTGATAATATTTTGTGAAAGTACCAACAGTCATCATGTCCAAAACATTCTAACATTTGTTTGCTGCCCAATCTTAGCATTTATGAAGTGCTTTAGCAGAGATTTCACAACACCAAGATATATAGTATATTATGTATCGTGACATAGCCTGATATTGAGATATTATTATACTATTTTAAAGCTATATCCTCCCAGCCCTAAACCTCTGTGCATCAACCGCTGGAGTGACCTGGTTGGGTTTTGTTATTCAGTTGCCACGGCCCTTTCAAATTATTTTAAGCTTCCTCCATTCATAGCTCCGATGACTGCACATTCTCAGTGAAATGCGATGTCTGCTGAGTAAACATCCGCCCCAACGTGTTGTCACATTACTAAGTCATGCGAGCGAGCACTCTTTAGTCTCTTGGGACACAAGTAGTTAAACCTTGGTGGCGTGTTTGTGCTGGCTTTTATGTAAAAGAATGCACAATGTGGGTTTGATATCTGTTCAATAGAAATTCCTGCTGACAGTTAAAAGCCTGGATTTGGCACTTTAAGCACCATGTTCCGAGAGGATGTGTCAAAGTGTTGCCTTGTCTGAACACAGATGACATTTGAGGTCTTTATTGATTGTTGTTGTGATGAGGCAGCATATCATTAGTTATTCCTTTCTTCATATTCTACATTTTTGGGCTGTCTTCTGTCTCCAGTTTCATACCTTTTCATCTATTTCCCTGCAACGTTTGATAAATTGCTTCGAGCACCTGTCCTACATGACACATGGCCTTTGCCTTGTGGAGACATTTACCACTGAAACATTGAATGAGTCATTCTTTCCCCCTCACCAAACTGTGAATGTGGGTTAAAGCTTTTGCTACAAACAAGCATGAAAGAGCACAAGATTGTCCTTAACCAGCATGAAGTTTAATGTTCAAATTAATGGAGCGTTCCACATTGTCATGGATGCAATTAGAAATATTGTTTCTTGCATAGTAATTAAGATTCCTAAATGCCTAGTAGTGCTTGTTTTCAATGTGGAATCAAAAGCGACCACTTAATATTCCCAAGGTTTTGTTTTTAAATTGCGTTTAGATTGCACCAAGTCTCACAGTTAAGATGAAGAAATAATTAATAATTGAAACCGACAAGGCACTCTCACGCCTAAATGTTTTTGTCCTCATCTGGGTTCATCTATCACAAGCAACAACACATTCTCTTAAATGCCTGCTGGCAGGCCTCCAAGTGGCTTTTAACCAGAGAAAATCTCCGTGCAGGGGAATGCAATATAAATGCAAAAGCCAATATGAAATGCCAATAGGTGAGTCAACGATAAACAAAGGTTTTCTGTCTCTGGTGTCTATTAAAAGACAACTCATAGACCTTTGCCACAGAAATAATCTTATGTACTTTGAAGATTAAATCCGAAAAGTTTGTTGATTTGTGTGGGATCCAAGTACTGAGCCCACTTTATACCCATCTATAATTAGTAATCATTTTGTATTTCAAGGTAAAAATCTAATTATCCCAAAATGTTGTGGTTCAAACATGTGGATCAGTGTTCGAGCTCTTGACGGGAGAAAACAAATGAGCTGTTGTTATTAGCTCCATTACTGGACAAAACACCAATTAACACCAGCTATACTGATGTGTCACTTCCACTGGCAGACTGGCAGTGAAAATATGTTTTTCATAGAATGTTCCCAAACCTGCAACATGAAAATAACAAACAACCCGGCTGGCATAAGGATTCACTCACTGCATCCGTGCATTGATTAAAAATCATGTTGACTCACCTGCATTAATCTGCTCAAGAAATATAACAAATGGCTTTCAATTCAACAACAATTACTATTGAAAAGCATGAATGAATCTATATTCCAGTCTTAAAGGAGCACTCCGACAAATTGTTACCTTTCAGCAGTAACAACAGTTGTGTAAAGTCTCCTGAGGCTCTGGAGAGTCTAACAGGACTTAAAGACTATGGATTTTTTAGGAAAACCCTTTGTTACAAACTAGAGGCGTGGAGTTTGAAAGATTTCAGTCGTAGTTATGAAGAGGTATCTATTTATTTAGGTCACATACTGTATCATACAATGTACTACATAGTGAAACTGTACTTCGCACTTCACAGATCCTGAGGGAGTAGGTGAACCAACTCCAGATCTTAGCCAGTGCCTCGGTCAAGAGCCCTGACTGGAGAACCAACCTAATGTACATGTCTGTGATATATACATGGTTATAACATGCAAACTCCACACAGAAAGGCCCTTCACCAGCAGGATTTGAACCCAGGTAACAGTGCCAGCCACTTATCACAACTGTAGTAAAGGCTCTTATTTTCTTTTTTCCATCCCCTGTTAAAGTCCTGCACACCTGTCCATTCAGTTATTGTTCACCTTCCTATGGGGTGGCAGTCTTGATTTATCAATCCATGTGTATTTGTTTAATCCGTCAAACATGTGTTGATTATTTCTTGAAGTGGATACTTGGAAGCATCAAAGTTCAGGTTTTTTTTTGCATACCTCATTCTTTTGATGCCCCGTGATGGTAATCATTGGCCCCCTGAACCTACTGCTTAACAACCCTGCGGCATAAAATCCTGAAAGTTCAGGAAATCTTGCATCTGTTGCTTTTCAACCACTATATATCTTTTCTTAATCGGCTGTTCTTACGTTTTTCAAAGGCATTTTATATCTTTAGACTGTTGACAATAGAGAGATGACTGAAAATCAGGGCAGAGAGAGAGATGGAGAATGAAATGCAACACAGGTTGCTGGTCGGACTTTAACCGGGGACATTACAGTTCATACCTTATACCCTTTTGGTAGATGTGATGATGTCTGACATTGCATGAAGACAAATGGCAGGGAAAGTCAGAAACCAGGATTTGCTTGTATAAACTCTAATTTCCCATAAAAAAATTTAAAAAATAAAAACATCCATGACCACTGCTGAGTCATTTGATCTGAGAATGAATGCTGATTGTACCCTTTACCACTGAAGACAAAAAACAAATATCAGTGGATGTTTTTTTGTCCGGTATGACAGAGGTTTATTTCAGTTCTTGATGCAGAGTGGGCTGAAGGAATCGCCAATTCAACAGCTACAGTATTCTTGTTCAGACAAACAACTAGGTCAGAAATTATTGAGAAGTTATCGACTTAATAGGCTTTGATACAAGATACTGTTGTTGAGTTGCGGGTCTACTTTGTGCCAAGTGGGGTTAAACACTCTTGGATAACACCAGTTTTTATAGCGCCTTTGGGAGTTTTGGTCCTCATTCAACAGAACATCTGTAACGGGAGATGCCCACTTGATAAAGCTCCTCATAGAGTTCACAACTCTATCTCAAAATAACACAAAATACACTTCTTCTCATGACCTGTACAAACAGGGAAAACTGTCAGGGGCCTCCACATCCTTTTCAAGTCAGTTTTTTTATTTATATAGCTCAGTATAGCAAATCACAATGTGCCTCAGGGGGCTTTACAATCTGAACAGCATACTCTATCATTACACCCTTGAGTCTGATAAGAAAAACACCACCAAAAAACTTGTGAATGGTGGGAAAAAATGTAAGAAACCTCAGGAACAACAACATCTTTTCATCCTATTTTTAAGATGCTGTTGATGTCTAATAAGCATATCACAGCAATGGAATGATCTAGTTCCTGTCCCTGATTCTGACCTTGAGGCTGCGCCATCTCTAATCATTGGCATCATTAAACGCGCTGATGTGATGGGCGATGAGGGCGTCCTGTGTGCTCGTCGCATGGGTGCAAACTATAGAGCGTAGGATGACAGCACAGCTCCTCAATGAGCAAGACTCTCTCTTGTCAAACAGATGTCTTGACTGATGATGTGACTGGTCCCGAGGCAGTTCAGAGTCCGACCTGCGCGCTGTGACATCCACAAACACACACAGACTCGGCGCTCCCGATTGCTCTATCTTCTGCACTGATGTCTCCAGCTCACTTCATCCAGGTGTACTTGTGTCTGTTTTTGTCTTCAAGCATGAGTGACTTTGTAGATCCTTCTGTATGCCCTTACTGGAGCGAGTTGCAGGGGTCACTGAAAAGGTCACTGCATTAGATCCAACAGTGGACTTGAAGTAACACGGGCATGGAGGAGCAGTGACAGAGCCACCCAGTCTGCCCCCACCGTCCCCCCAGAGAGACAGTCGGACAGAGGGGCTCAAGGAGGTTTGGTCCATATGGACTTCCCTGTCAAAGCCACTCAGCCGGGCAGTCCATCATAGCGCTGTGGGGCAGGGTTAACACTGTACTCGGGTCTAAGTGCCGGTAATGAAGTCATAAAACGCTGCACACAGGGATCCAGAACTGACGACACTGTGCCAGGAACAGCGACTGCCACAAACCAGCTGCTGATTACTGTAAGACCGAGGTGATAAGGCCTCATGTCTGCATCATGTCTACATGAGGTGGCTCAACCTGTCTGCTTTTTTTGGCAACATGTGCCAGCACATTCTCATTAAGCTGACGCATGTGGCAGATGAAACAGTCGTGTTGAATCTTCATGTCGTTGCCAACATTTTCAGCTTATGTTGCTTGTTGGCTTAACCAAATGCTTTAATAAGGTCTGGCAACCTTTTCTGCTCTTCTCAAAATAGGTTGAATCCCCCTTGATGTGCACGTTTTTGTAATGTCCAGGTGGGTGGATGGTGTTTGATATTTTTATGATACATTTACAAAGTCACACTCTTTTTTCTTCTACATCTGATGTATCCTTCTAAAGATTTATTTAAAGATCCCACATTCAAAAAAAGCTGCGTTTCCACAGAAGTACTTTGGGCGTCGTACCCTTTGAACCCTACAAAACCCTTGCTAACTGTGCCTAAACAGCAGATGTGCTTTGTTTCCACTGCTGGACAGTACTTTTTAAATGTAGGTGGGACTGTTGCTGGGCGAGCTTCCAGCAGACAACAGGGGAGACTGCTCTTAACTCTTAAAACACTGTGACCTGTACTCTACATTACCGCCAGAGTGACAACAACAACTGATAACCTTTATCCCTCTACTCCACTTGCATTCACCATCTTCCTTGCTCGACCACACACTCCCTGCGCTCAGCACACCTGTGGTTGTTTTACCCTAACAAAAAACTTGCTGTGATTGAGAAAAGTCTGCAGGCAGCGAGACAGAAGACTGAAAATAAAACAGGGGTTTGGGGAATTCTTCATCGGAGTGCAGACGACCCTGACTGTTTGGACAGACCAATCAGCAAGCTGCAGTTTTATAACTCGGCCTATAAGTATCGGATCAGTGTGCAGGTACCTCAGCAGAAGGGTGACAGAAAAGAGGACAGTAGAGAACAGTTCTTATGTTATCATCCTCAACTTCTGACAATGGAACTAGTGGGGATGAGGTTTAATTCAACAACTATTAAAGTTTCATAGACGTAATACAGTTTATTTTGAACTTTTAAAGATTCTTGCAGGCAATTTTTGCCTCTGTTGGACGGATAGAGTAAAGAGGAAGTTGCAACCATGCACTGACCAAGAGGCTCTGTGTAGCATTTAGTAGCAATTTACTTGTATAAATCTTTTTTTTTTATTAATAGAATGTAACGTAACAGGTAAATTAGACCTCCCCAGTCTCTCTCTCTGGACAATTTGTTTTAGTTGTTTAACTCTACTGGACTGTGGATTTCTCTGTGATCGACTCGGTTTGGATTTTCTGTGACAGTCCAAAGGATGAGAATTTCTGCATTTTTTCGAGTGCCTCGTCTCAGTGTCTCAGAGAGCAACATTAGCTAATTGTAGTTTAGAAAATTGAAGTTCCACAAAGACCCTTTAGAAAATTGAAGTTGGTCAGGCTCTACTGTATGCATGCACATGGTGAAGATCCTAAAAGCCTTCACACCAGCTTGCCTACATCTTCTGCCTGACATTAATCCTCACTCAGCTTTACATTCTTCAAATCAATGCAACAAAGCAAAGCGCATATAATAGATAAACTATGTCCTGCATAATGAGCTTTAGCTGGTTGAGGCTGTGATAAAGTATACAGTATGTACACCAGCTGGCCAGCGGGGATTGTGTGTGAGTCTGCTCTGCTCGACTCTGTTCCTACCTTCCTCTTGTGTTTATGTGATTAAGGTGACAGTCAGAGAGCACGGTTTAAAAATGCCAGTCACACTGCTCCAGGGCACGAGCTAGTAAGTATGCTACTGAGCAGTTGTTGCTATGTTACCGCTTAAAATAAATAAAGAAAAAAAAAACAGAAACTGTGGGTGGGTGACAAGAAGTTGACAGAGTTAAACTTCAAGAGGTGCGATGTTTTCTCAAAGCCTTTTTCAGCCTGAACGCGTTCAGCCTGACAGGTTCTTTAGGCCCGCAGTCAGTTTGGGAATTACTGAATGATGTCTGGAGGAGCAGGTTGACTGTTGACTGTTATTCAGTTCATCATTAGATTTTTATTCATTATCTTTTTATCCGAGGCTCTGGGGATGTTTGTTTTTGGCCTGAAATACCTCAGTAATTATTGGAGGGATTGCCATTAAATTTTGTAGCTATGGTTCCCAGAGGATGAATCTGACTGACTTGATTACTGATTCCAAAAAAAAAAAAAAAGAAAAAGTAGGACAAGAACATTTTGCTCGGTGCCTGCTGTTGGCATGGCTGCAAACTCTTGCCAGAATGCCATTTTTACCTCCGCCAAGGAGGTTATATTTTCACCCGTGTCTAAATTTTTTGTCAGTTGGTTGGTTGGTTGGTTTGTCAGCAGGATTGCACACCAACTGCTGAACTGATTTTTCTATGAAACTTGGGCATGGGATGGGTTTCAGCCCAGAATAGACCCCATTAACTCTTGGTGTGGATCTGGATAAAGGGGTAAAGGGAGGGATCCGGGATTGTTTTCTCACTTTCTCTGACATTTTTCAATAAGTTCTCAGGGGTATGATGGGTGCATATGAAAGAAAACAGGCATATTTAGGTGGCTGTATCTGTCAATAAATACAAAAGGGTGGAGGTGTATGCTCTACTGTGTGTGTAAATAGTTGTACAGCCTCGACTCATAGTCAGCTCAACAGAATAACTCAACAGAGGGAAATTGTTGACCCCATGTTGCTTCATTTTGAGGGCTCATAATGGCTCATAAACGTCTGTAGCTGTTTTTGGTATTAAGTGAGGGTGTGGAGGGAGGTGGCGCTCCGTAACCTAATAACAACTCCACATCCACCGCTGTAACATTTTCCAGTGGATTATTTAGTTATCTAAGGATGTGGATGTCAGATTTCTGTGCTCATCAACCATTAATATTATTCCATTTACATCTGACATGACATGCTTCCTTAATGGACACTCCCTGGAGTCATATCTTCAACATACATTGTATCGTGTAATGCGAAAAGTGTGCGTGCGTGCTCGTGTGTGTGTGTGTATGTGTGTGTATGTGAGTCTGTCTTTGTGTCTTTGAAAAAAAGAAGAGAAAGAAGGCAAGATACAGAATAGACAGATCAGATAGGAAATGGACAGACGGCGGAAGAGCTGAGATGGAAGACAGATCTTATCGCTGCTGTGATGTTACACTGAGAAGATTAGAATTTGAATCATGGCAGAAATCCACTACTCTGAAATTAAGGGCACAGACGTTATATTAGTGAAGGTAAATTATACGATATAGTGTTGCAGAGAAAAAGCACAAGGAGAGATGGTTAATCTCTGACATTTAAAATAGGTGTTTTATCAGGGTTAATGATGCTACACATTGTTTGCAATGATGTTTGGAAGTGGCTGATCGTAAGTGGCTCTGTTAGAATATAATCTGTCTTTTAAGGAAACATAAAGAAATTTATAGCTGAGCAGCACACTAGATTTCTAGCAGTCAAGCAGATCTCAGGGATGATTCTGAGATTCTCCCAAAAAAAAACAAGTAATGATATTTATTTCAAGGCAATAAAGAATCTAGGGTTTTATATTCAGAAGGTGTGAGCACTGCAGGCAGCCTGGCCGGTTGAACCCAGTGTAAACGCTCTCTCCATCTTTTTCATTTCTCTGCCTCATCTGTTCCCACATTAAACTTCTGTCACCTCAGTCAATTCTCAGTCTCTGAAGTATGATATTGTTAGATTTTGGGACACTTTAACCCGCAGACATAAAAGTTGGCCAAACTAGATAATCAGCAGGTCTGAAACTAAATTTTCAAAGCACATTTCAAAGAATCAAGTTCAAGACATTCATTAATGGAAGTAATAATATTTCACCATTTTTATGCCCCGCATAGCCGGTTAACATTCTATCTACTTAGTGCAAACCCTTCAAGCGAACATGACAGTTTCGTTATTGTGCGGGTACCACATGATTTTGTGAAACAAAATAATTACGGAGCCAAACTTCTCCACACCTGTGGATCGACAGGTGCGTAGGAGAAGATCAAGGGTCGACAAAATCAGAACTAAAAAACTCCCACACATGGCTTACCTCACATGCAATCAGGAATAAATCTTAAATAAATACATTTAGGTATAGGTTCTTGTGCATGCACGCGTTCTTCTGAAATGGCTCGTCAGTAGTCCCGCCTTTAATTCCTTAACTTTTATCACACCATGTCACCATTTCATACAATTGCATAACTTATACCGAGCAGCTAGTGTATTAATTCATAATAATATTTGTTTAAGATACTTGATTGATTGCAGGTGAGTCAGGCAGTGTGTGGGAGTTTTTGTTCTGTGACACAAAATAATGACACTTTTTTATGTGGAATCAGGTAGATGTGGTGTGGATGTTTCCAAGCGGTACTATTGTTGCCGCTGCTGTTGCAAAGACATTGTTGCATCGTTTTCGTTCTCCTCAGAGAAACAAACCACAAACAAAACATGAGTTTATTTGTTCGTTCAGTCTCCAGTGAAGACATTAAAGCAGATAGAAATTGGGCCATGCTGCCAGATGTTGACATCATTCACTAGCTATTACATTGTGCAATTAACATTTACTTCAGATTGATATGTGCAAACAGAAAAAACAAAAAAAACAAAAAACAAAAGCTATCTTTTGCCAGTTTAATATTGTTTAATTTCCTATAACATTTCACAGAAGAGAACAAGCAATTCTAGCGAGAATAATTAAGGAACATCAGTGGTTTTATCATCAAAAGGTAAAGATTTATTGCTATCACGGTACAAGACGGGATTATAGTGAAATGGAGTTGTAGCAGTGTCCAAGCTACACACACAGAAATTGTATAAATAAGACAGAGAAATTATAGAAGAATTGAAAAAATAAATACATAAAACTAAGGTGGCCCTGAAGGTTACAACATGTCATGTCACATCAAAACCATCGTCTTCAACAGAGGTTGTGTTCTGTGAAATGTTGCTTTTTTTCTGAGATGTTGTTGTTTTGACCTTCAGGGCCACCTTCATTTTATTTATTTCTTTTATTTCTAATTTAATTTCTCTGTCGTATCTATAACGTTTCTGTGTGTGTGGCATGGACGGGGCTACAACTCCATTTCACTGTCCAATCCCATCTTGTATAATGGCAATAAAGCTTTACCTTGAACCTTGTTTTGACCTTCATGGCCACCGTATAAAACAAAAGCAGACCAAGGTAGAATAAGAAAAACACCACCGTAAAAGTAACAATGAAAATCAAAGACAATCTTACTTACAGCCATGTATATATGTGCTGTATTTATGTAGGCAATGTATCTTTATATGTACGTCATCATTCACAAAAAGGTAATACAACGGGCTTTACATAAGACTCAGTGTCTTGACATAACATGTACTCGGGGACCGTGAAGTCGAGCTGCAAAGGAATGATGTAATAATTTAGAAGGAATGAGATACAGTGCTCGTAAGAAAGAGATGTTTTTCACACAACACAGGACAAAACTCTGACTTTCTTTAGTTCACCAGTGGAAGTGTGGCCCTGAGCTGTGACCACTCTCTGAATAGAGTCAAGATGTTTGTTGGAGGAACATGTGGAATGACATGTGGATCCTCATCACAGAGAATATTTGTTCACTCAACAACAACAGTAGGCGCCTCCAGATAAAATGTGAGGGTGGCCCGAAGGCGAAGCCGAGCCATCCTGTTAGGCAAATTTTCTCCTCACCAGAGATTCAAACTTGGCTCTCTGCAGTGAAATTTATTCAGCTCCATCTCCTGGCACTCTCTCCACGCCGGCTGCAAATGGATTTGTGTAGTAAAAACTCAAAATTGAATTCTCTGAGTTTCAGGGTCACCTTACATATTTGGCTTTGATGTATTTGTGCACAGATGTGCTTATAGAACGGTAGGGGTGGTGCACATGTTTGCCACTGACTGACTTCATTGTATCTGTTCGTCTATTAATTCAGATTTGTTCGGATGTTTTTCTCTATTTGCATCTCTGCAGTATCTACTTTCCACACTTGTTTTATTATATAATTTGTTTTATTTTATTTGACCCGTTTCAGTTGAGAAACTGCTACACTGTCATGTCACTGTCACAACCGCTGTCATTTACAATGCAGAAATATGAATCCATACATGACACCAGAATCATAAACATCTGAGTCAAACGTGCCTTGCAGATATGACGTACATAAAACGGCCTTTCCTGGTTTTACAAGCTGACGAGGACTGACTGAGTGTTTAATGAACAATGGCTGCTACGGAAGCGATTGTGGGAGAAACTGAAATATCAAGTAGCATTTGGAGGAGTCCCTGAACTCAGACCGGCTGGACACATTATGTCTCCAAATGGACACTTCAGAAGATCCAGCTCCTGAACTGGGACACAGCAAGAGACTAATGAGAGTGTGAATTGGAAGCAGAAGAAGAATAGGGAAGAGGTGATGCTTCGACATTAATGTGTGTTATTAATGTTGTCCTGATTCCTTTATTTCAGACTTTGTCCAGTTTAAGAGAAATGTATGAAAAAGACTCACACACAGACTGTTTTTTCAGAATCCAGAGGCTCTTGGCCCACTTATTTGATGCTGTGAGAGCTTCAAGAAGCCAAAATAATTATCTTTGTGGCATCCGTTCACATAGGTAAATTCATGGTTTGTTCACACTAGCATTAAAAAGCCAGTATCTTAAGAGTTAAAATATTTGATGTGTCCTGAACCTCGGGCGCCAAATGCGATTTCTTCACCAAACATCTTGTATTGTTTGGTGCCAACTCTGACAACTATTGTTTGTTTGCTCACACCAGAAGACCTGCAATAAGTTTATAAACAACTTACGGGACATACAGATGTCCAGAGTGCCAGGAGTCTATTAAAGGGGGCAGTGCTTTGTGCTTAAATGCTTCCTGAGTTACTGTGAGTCTTAACAGCCTTTAGATCACATGCAACTTTGGTGTTTTGGGTCACTATCTCCAATCTCATACTCATATTCAGCCGCAGCGGGCAGCCATTTTCTGTGTAGGAGCCTCGTAAAACCCACTGGGCATTACCTGTTTAGCACCAAGTAACCTACAAAAGGAAAAGTCATTACTTCACTGCATTTTTCGTTGGTGCAATATTTGGAGACGTAATGACCCTTCCTTCCTTTCTAGGTTCCTTGTTCAGCACAAACAGGAGGACAGACAAACAGAGCTAAAAGACTTAGATATTGGACTCTCAGCAGGTGAGCGAAACAAGCTCACTGTTAACAAGCTCACTGTGTCAACTTAACAGACGATGCAATGTTGTTATTGTGTTCACTGCGCGTTTCCCCTGCCCCGAGTGCTAGTTAACACAGGTTTAAATCAGAGAGTTAATCAGCAGCAACTCTTGAAACAGACCCAGGCAATAAGCAAGGATATCATCATCATCGTCACCATCCAATGTGTCCAACACACCAATGTGTGTACAGTTTTGGAGTGAAACTGCATCTGTGAAAATGGCTCATGGGACTGCTTCTTCCTTCATCTCAAATGATAGGCTCAAGCTCGGGCTAGCCAAGTAGGCTGCAACATGCCAGCTTACAAGTCTGCATTCTCAGGGTTGGAAGCGCTGAAGGCAGCGTCTCTGTCATGAAAGAGTGCAACAGGGAATTATACTCACATGAACCACAACTGCAGCTGAGCTGGCCAGAGTGAACAAACAACAACCAAATCACGAAGCACTACAGAGAAATTCATTCTGGACTGGATGCAGCCAGTGTGCCACAAGTTCAGGCCCAACTAACAGGAGCACGATAATGTGGAAATCAGGTGTGAAGATGGGGAAATTTACCATTCCACTTATTAATTTCTAAACAGAGGTAAAAATAGGTTTACATGGTTTTTTTCATAGAACGTGGTAAAAATGCAAAGCCAGGCTTTTAGCATTTGCTATTTAATGGTGTCACGCTGCATAAAGAATTCATTTGGAATGAAGGAGGATGAATCCAGGATTATTTTCACGGGATCGGGGATGATGCAGTTATTATTCACACCTTATGTATCCACAGGGGTAATCATATTTATTGTAAATGCAGGTGATTCCAGCTTTATATATCACAGAGAGGCTTGGTTATGTAATTTCGTTTTGCCTGAGGGAAAAGCTGCCCATATTCAAAAATACTGTCTATGCTTTACCCAAAAGAAAAAGTGTACAGTTGAAAAAATTTAATCAAAGAATATATTGTAATTGGTATGCTGATGATTTGATAAATGAACAAACTAGATTAAAGACTTCATATTGTGTTGTTGTGTGATTTTACGGGCTCTTTTTAAGTAAAATATGACAACTGTTGTTGTAAATATTTCGTCCAGTTTGCTATCATCCCTGAATTGCAACCGTAGTGAGTGTACTGTTGTAGTTCCCCTTTAAGTTTCCTCACTGTGTCAGCGGTCGATAAAAAGCGAGGTGAGATATTTGGAATTCAGATGCAGCATCAAAATTATTGAGAGAATCTTCAGGGCCACCACACATCAAAATTAAGTATTTATAGAGAAACATTAACGGCAACGGCACGGTAATACTTTCCAACGTCCCTGCACTATTAGTCCGAGTCCATACATTCATACTGAAGAGGTAAACATTCAAAGAATATACAATATAATAAAGATGTATTTACCTTTGCTGGTAGAGAGCACACCCTATGTACCAGGGCTGAATCCCTCCAGCCTTTTATAAAAACTATTAATAAGTGCATAATAAAGGATTAGATAACCATAATAGTTTCTGTTTCTGTAGAAACAGCTGTTAAATGTTTAAAATTGCACAATTATCTGCTAATAGATACATAATAAAATGTTTATTGAGATTAATGAGCCAACTAAAGTGAAAGTTTAATGATGACATAATAGGTAAATTAGTTTTACTCAATAATTGTGTTTGTAATGCTTTTATAAACACATATAGGAAAATCATAATGTTTTAATTAACATTCTCATGTTGTGTTTTAGAATCTTACAATCAACATGTTTACAATGCTATTATTAATGCTTATCAATACAATCTTATCAATGCCAATATGCATCACAATAGGATTATTAGTGGCTTTTAAACTATTAACTGATGCTTTTTACAAGGACGTTAATATAAAGTGTAACCGCTACAGCACACATTAACTTAACTTATTTAACCATTCAATGTGATATGTTAAGTTTAGTACAAGCGCCAGCCTTCCATATCTGAGGTTTGCAAAGATGTTAACTGATTACATTATATCCCGGGGACTGGGCTGAAATACTAGTGAAACTGTCTGATGATGGAGTTCGATTGCAAAACTCACTTGTTTTCCTCGCCGCAATCCTGTATCTGTTTCCACACTCTGCCAGTTCTTTCTGTCTTTCTTTCATGCAGTCCTCCACCTCTTTATGGGAGTTAAAAACTCTCCCTGAGAGCCTCTCTTTGTCTCCAACTCTTCAGCATCTCTGTGTGAGTCAGAATGAGTATTCAGCTGTGCCCATTCACCCAGAAGCCTGGCTCGTCGCACACAGCACAAGTCTGGATCCTCCTCATTACGGACAACAGATCGCAGCTCTAACAGAAACACACTTTAAAGGCTCAGCCTGCAGACTGTTTTGCCTGGATAAACACACCTGCCAGTCAAGTGTATTAGGTTATGAGTCTGTCATGGGTCTGTGGTATTACGGCCCTCAGAGACAGCAAACAGCAGCCTGTTTGCTGCCCTTCACATGTGCTGAAACAAAACACATGGCGCTCCGTGTTTAGTCACTGTAACGATCAACAGGGAAACTTCTTAGTGTTTGTTTTAGCGAGTGAAGGTTTCCCTCTCTGCCTGATCCCAGCAGCAGTCATACATCTTCTTTGATAGACACATTCTATTTATTTAAAAAGATAAAATAAAATTTAAACTGGAACGTCGCCAGTGTTGTGGATGCCCATCCCCTGTGGGGCTTGGCTTGGGTAAGAAGAAGGCAACAGAGCGGATGCTTTTGACGTTTCAGCTGAATGAGTTGCAGGGTTAGTCACAGTGATGGTTTGGCAGGAGTGTAATGAAGTCAGCTGGTGTGCGTTAGGGAATGATGTGAAAGAGGGATGTATGGTTTCCTGAGAGGGAGGGTAAACAAACAGCAGGTGGAATGGAAAATTGGACTTGCAGTGAACAAAGCGAAAGCTAGTTGGATTTGTCTCATTCATGTCTCTTTCACGAACACGTGAAAAATAGCCAAGTGTAATCCTGCCTTTCGACTGGAACGACTGTGTGTGGCACCCTCTAGCTATGTCGGACTGTGTTAAGGTAAGCTGTGCTCCCACTGCACGTTCACAGTGAGGGATTTTACAGTCAACCCACACTGTTGTCACTTTCAGACATCTATTGCCTTTTAGTTCGAGTTGGTTCTGTGTTCATGCTGATTTATAGCAACAGGAGTAAGTATGAAGTCATATCAGCTGACATAATGCATGTTCAGTAAGTCCTTCATATTAGACAGTAAAGTATGTATTTTTGCTGAAGTCTCTATAATGACACATTGAACTATCAAAATTACTTTGCTGCATCTTCTGCTTCACATTTGGTTAGGTTAAGGCTTTATTTATAAAGTATGCTGAGTTGTGAATATCTCCTCATACATAATTGTATTTAAAGGGATATTCCGGTGTAAATTTAATCCATGTTCTAACACACCATGACACCGAGTAGGACCCCCCCTCGAGAGATAAAGTTTGCAGAGCACTAGCTCACGTAGCTTTAGCATCCTTAGAAATGACCGCACGACAACAATACACTGCAGTAAATGGATCCAAATACAAACCGCCACCAAAAAGCCACAAATAATGCTCAGAACATCACCAAACATCAGCAACAGTACAAATAGGGTCTCATAACATAGTCCGGG
Organism: Sparus aurata; assembly: GCF_900880675.1. Classification (NCBI taxonomy): domain Eukaryota; kingdom Metazoa; phylum Chordata; class Actinopteri; order Spariformes; family Sparidae; genus Sparus; species Sparus aurata. The sequence continues at coordinate 23,202,146 of NC_044190.1, forward strand.
GCATCTAACCTCCGCTAGCTTAACTGGATTTCTATTGGAAAGCTAAAAACAGATTTCAACTCTCCTCCATCAGCTTTCGGGTCGGGGAAGTCCCGACGCAACGATTACCGAGTGTGGTTAGAAATGCTCAATTCCGTTCTTTTCCCTGTCTGCTCTCGATAATAACTGTTATAAACTGGCAGGTAAGACACATATGAACTTTGATTGCTTTTCCATGGAGTCATAATCATACATTTTCATCCATGAGCCGTGGAACTCTACTGCACTCGGTAATCGAGTCGTAGGGACTTCCCGTCAACAGGAGGCTGCTGCAGAAGAGTGGTAAATTTTGTCAGCTTTTCAGTAGAAATCCAGCTAAGCTAGTTTTAATGCCCATAATGACTATGTGCTGAGACTCTATTTGTACTGTTGCTAAAGTTTGGTGCTGTTCTGACCATTATTTGTGGCTTTTTGGTGGCGGTTTATATATGGATCCATTTACTGCAGTGTTGTCGTGCGGTCGTTTCTGAGGTTGATAAAACTCCATAAATTAGCGGTCTGCTAACTTGATCTCTTGAGAGGGAGTCTAACACAGTTTCATGGTGTGCTAGACCATGGATTAAACTTACACCGGAATATCCCTTTAAGGTAATGGTCCATTTCATTTGGTCACTATAACTGATCACAATGGAATTCTCTCAACTTTGTAATAGTCACGTCACAATATAACGGAAGTCACTGAATTAATGTAGCGATTCTAACACACACAAACCCACACACAATAAACCTCACCATAGAGTTTTGATACCAAAACCACCTTGTCTTGTTGTTTTGGGAGATGCTGACAAGCAGTTTTTTTAGTCGTTTTGGTGTGTGTTAAAAAAAATCTAATTCCTGTGACTGATACCAAGAGATCCTGCACTGTATCACATCTTACAGTTTTATTAAGGTCTACAAATTGTATCTTGTGTCTCAGCACAATAGGCAGGTGTCTTATTAAACACTGAAACCAACTTTACTGCTCAAAGTCGACATTGAGGCTGGGCTCAGACCACAAAGCCTTCTGACAACTGGAGAAATCTTTGCGAGAGCTTGGTCTGTCATGGAGGTTGGCCCTGATTATCTGTTAATGTGAGGGGCAAGTCGCCTCCAATTGTCTAGAATTGAGATCACGTGAGGTGCTGCATCACAGTCATCTCAGTGGCGCTCTGTAGTGTGTGGTGCCGCATTAGTTTCAAGTCTTGCAGTGTGTGCAGGTTAAAGATGGGAGAGAAGAACATCTGTGAATTTCCGTCTAACGTGCTTGATGCACCCCGATTTCACAATCTGTGAGGATCTTAAAAGTCTTGTGGTGTGAGCGCTGAAGAGATCCCATCCGAAGGCACTTCCAGGGTGCGAAATCACATTTGGGAGTTAATTCGAAGTTACCGAAGCATCAGCAGTTCAACATAGGTGAATAAGTATATACGCTTCAGAGTTACAACCTGTTTATTACAAAAATCTCTAAATCCTTTTAAGACTGAAAAGTTCTGCCTTTCCTTGCGCCTACAGAGCTCCCACGGTCAGTTCACGATCCCCAGATAAGATGATTAGTTAAGATCCTAAAACAATGCTGATATTTACTCATCACTGATTCCTGTTGTTGGCCCACTTTATTTTCACACCACAGACGAGCTGCACCACAGTTTTTGTTTGAACTGCACCAACCACATTTGGTAAAGTCACTCTTTGTATTAGTGCCAGACCTGCATAACCTAGAAGCGTTTGTTGTTTACCGTAGTTTCATTTATTCAGTCTATTCTGTGTTTTGTCTTCTGAGGTCCCTCCCTGATTATGCAGGAATAAATGAGCCAAGTTTGTAGCTCAGATTGGCTGTATGATCCCTAAAACGTGAAGAAATATGATGCTACACGGGACCTGGTTCACCAAAGAGTTGACGACTACTTATTGCAATTTTGCTGGAACCTCTGACGTGTGGTAAAGGTCAGCGAGCTGCTGTATTTGTGGTACAGAAACACTGCCGGCAGTTTGCCCGAACCACAGTGCCTGACCACAGTTGATCCCAGAAGTACAGTTTTCTTGACGAGCAGCCTTAATTTGTCAAACCCTAGAATACATAATTGTACACTTGAAACTTCCAAAACTCTCAGGTCTGGACATGCCAATATTCTCAGATGAAAATGCAAGAAGCTAACCTCCATCTCCAATATGTTATCTTGACTAAAGCATCTCTTTTGATCGTGCAAAGAGAAGTGTTTTTTTTTTTTTTTGCTCCATCACCTGTAAAAATGTTGTGCTTCAGGCTGCACTTCAGGGGAAAGCAGTGGGAAGAATGAGCTCCGCCGCAGGCAGCCAGCATTTGTTGGACAAAGATGTGGAGCGAGAGCTGCTGGAAACTCAGTGATTTATAAGTGGAGGTAAAACTAAAGTGATCAAAATGAAGCAGTCGATCTATTTACTTGATTGTAATTAGAAAGCTTAAAGTAGATGTAAATTGACAGATACACAACATTTGTCAAGATTAATTGGCACAAATAAAAGCTTTACTGACTAGTCAACCGTGTACTTGTGCCAGCGAGATTCAGCAAAACTCATCTTCAGCCAACTGGGCAGTCAGGTTCTTACAGGTGAGGCAAACAAACACCAGCTGGGAATTCAAGATTGAGCCGGCTGTCTACTCCACCTGCCAACCTTCTCACAGCTTCCTCCCTCTTCTTCACTCCTGCCATTGACACTGAATCACGAGGAGTGAATAATGTAATCTTCGCAGCTAATGAACTATACCCATTTATTCTCAGCGTTTGGATCCGTGCTGAGCTTTGATAGTCTTTTTAAAAGAGAGGTGCTTTTCTCATTCCTTCCCTTTGGTCTTCTGTGTAATTGGATGTCCATGTTCCTCCCAGTGGTCGCCACTCTTCTGGCAGCGCCTCTGTTGTGCCAGTCAAGGGCCACCTCCCGTGGTGCCGGCCCTCTCCATGTTGCGACGACCCACGGCTAGAGATGCTCCTCCAGAGGTCTCCAGTGAATAACAGAGCTTATTCTCTGTGTCGTGCCAGGCACTAACACCGGGAGCTGAGCGAACAGAGCACAAACAGATAAGCACAGCAGGTAGAGGAGAGGAGACGCAGAGAGAGTAGGGGGCACTTCGACAGAGAGAGATACTGGTGCCCACAAGACAGAGAGAGCACGGACTGGATTAGGAAGGACAGCGTGGGGAGGTGTTTTAGAGAGAGCCTGAAGCAGCAGAGGACACTGCAGACTACATCTGTAGGTAAATAATCACAACATCCCTGTCCTCTCTTTGGCTGACAGTTTTAGACTTTACAATAAAGGTGTGGCAGACAACTTCTACCTACCTCTTGTCTGTTGGAGGTCAGAGTTTAATTTAGGAAATCAGTGCTGTGTGTGTGGATATGACCCTGACAAAAAGTGCAGCCTCTCTCTCAATTGGAAGTAATACCCTTCCTCTAAACAATGTTTTATTTGGGCTGTCGCTTTCAAGGCCCAATGGCAAAACCCTTGTGCAACCCCTTAAGGTGATGTCTGCAGGCACAGACAGAGTCGCAGTGTACAACATGTTTTTTTTTTTTTGGTCCAAATTTAAGCTGACAGTTTTCAAAGTTCTCAAGGTGGCTTGGAAAATGTTTCGTTGCCAACATGACATTAAACAAGTTAATGTCATGTTGGCAATAATTGTTACTTCTTGGTAGACACCTGGTGGCAGACTTGTTGGGTCCCAAGCACTGAACTTACGTAGCCGAAAGATTACTACATATAATTGAATAAGATTATTATAATTTTCCTGCTATTTGAATGCATCTTTCATGTGGTTCTAACAATAAAAAACGCACAAAAATTTGCACAGGCATCAGAGGTTGATTTTTAATGGGTTTTGTGCATATGTTGTGCAAAATGGCTCGATAGCTGCCCTTGGGTAAATTCAACGAAGCAGCCCATGTGATACGTTTTGCCTAGAAGTTTGAAATTTGGTAGGCATGTGTATCACACCAAGATCTACAAATGTCGCCATACCCTAAACCTTACAGGAAGTCAGCCATTTTGAATTTAGTTTAATTTTCCTTCGAGTTTCGTCAAGGTGGTCTAGTGTTAAGAATAACGAAATATAGGCAGTTACAGTTTCAGTTTCAAGATCATTCTCTCCCATGAATATAAACCACAACTTAATACCTTAATGTCACCTAATAGCACTTAAGTCTTATTAAGCCTGTGTTGTAAATTGCTGTAAAATTTGGAATAACAGGCGTGGGATTGGGGAGGAGAGAGTGGGCCGCATGTGTGGGGAGAGAGAGACAACAGTTTTATGAAGGCTACTCCTCTGATGAGCACTTATAATCAGTTGTGTTATAAATTATATAATTACCACGTGAGTGAAACTAACGGCGTGTTGGCAGAGACACTGCAAGTAGGAAGATGGTCGACAAGAATAACAATTATAAAAAGAACATGGAGAGAGGAACTACACTTCTGCTTGTAATTAATTATGAAACAGGCTTAGCATTATGCCTGGTGATTATTAACTAAATGATCTCAGATTATGTATGCAGTAATTCCAAAATAACATAGAGAGAACAAGAGGGAGAGAGTTTGAGCGATGGGAGCAGTACTGCAAGCCTCTTGTTTACACTCGGAGCCATGGGAGGTGCCCAGTATGATACCAAACACAGCACAGTAGGTGCTGCATCTGGAAGTAATCCACATTTATTAAACAACCCATGACCTGACATTATATTATTACATCAGCAGAGCATGTACTCATTAAGGACTGGTTTTAACAGGCCTTTTTTTTTCGTCATGAAATTAAGCACAGACCTTACCAACCCAAGCACTAGAATGAATGTGATCTGTGGTGTCTGTAAACCATATTTTATATTTGTAAAACAACATTTCATACCTATCATTAGGGCTGTAAAACGTCTGTCGAACCGGCATACAACGATGTCAACGATGAAATATTGTGATGGATGTGCATTTCTAAATTTGAAGCAGTGTGTTCCCTCAATGTTGCTGTTAGACGGGAGATGCTCAATAGCTCACCAGTGTAGTCAACGCCATTTCCCACTGTCACTCAAACTGAACTCACCCAGCAGAGAAAACTGTCTCCCGTCACCACCGACATACGTCCCCGTGCCGGATTTAAGCATTGCACGTCACATTTTTTCGGGTCTTAGGTGTGTTCAGCCCCAGAAGCTTAAAAAAATGATTGACAACATGTCTACGATACATGTATGGGGACTTTGAAACTTTATGTTTTTGTCATGACAACGATGTGGTTAGCTTCTGGTTAGGTTTATCCACAGTAATAATGGGTACGGGTCAGAAAAAGGTCATGTTTTGGCTTGACATACCTCTTTTTGCTGCAAAATGTCCCGACGTCTCATTAGACAGCTCACACACATGTAATCTGAAGGTGAAACGTTGACATGCTTGAAACATAAAATACCAACATCCTATTTTGGTGACTGGGCTTAGTTGACATATAGTATATAAATTAATCACCAAGGAAAAAGTCATAAAACACACGTTTTAGCTTCCATCAGTAGAACTGAGCTTTTTTCCCCTAAATGTGATGAAAGTTTTACTGCTGTGTTGAAACGATTATTGTAGATTAGCATCACAATTCAATCTTGACCTATATAGAAGTCACAACTAGTTTTATGTGCTAACCAGGTATATTTTTGAGCTATTAAACGCATCACACAGTGTTGATCTCGTGAGGGAGTTTGCCTCATGATCTCTAACTTTGAAACCAGCATTGATGCCTTAAAAGTTCTGAGGATAAAATCCTGACAGCTGCTCCACCTTCATGACAAATAAACAAACACTTTTGAAGATTGTGCAGTATAATGATTTTTGCAGTATAGTACAGTAGATGGTGTACCAGCCTTAAGAGATGATACAGGACATGAGAAAGATGATGAAAATCAGACAGAATAAATGAACACTGGAGAAGCTAACATTAGCTAATGTCAACAATCAGCTGCTTAATTTATCTAGATTGCATCATAATTAGCTCAAAATCACCTGGGTTGGCCAGTTAGCAGCTTCTCCCAGCCCGATGGGAGATGTCTATCGTGTGTCCTCTCCTGTGGTTTCCCTCCACTCAGTTTTGGCCACTTCAACTCCAAGTAGAGGTTTTTCTTGCCACGTGAGGCCAAACCGCCTCTGCTGGCTCCTCTCACAGTAGAGGAGCAGTTGCTCGACACACAGAGGTCCACTTGGTTCACTGAGCCTCCTTGCCCTGTCATGAAGTGTTAACATTTTAATGTCCATTTGGTGCTTCCTTTGACTTCATTTTTCAAAGCATATTTTATAATTTCCAGCTCACTTCAAATACAGTGATGGCTTTTTACAGTAGATAACCTTAAAAGAAGTTCCGATTCCAGCTTTTTAACTGTGAATTTGTGCTTCACTCCTCTGTGACAGTTAACTGAATATCTTTGGGTTGTGGACAAAACAAGGCATTTTCTTGGGCTTTGGGATACATTTTCTGACAATTTATAGACCAAATGAGAAAATGGTCAACGGATCAATCCACAATGAAAAAATCATTAGCTGCAGCCCTAGTCTTTGATTGGTAGCTCAGATGGTTAGTTTCTAAGGCATGGACATTTTTTTCTAATTATTTTTCACACAACAATACCTCAAAGCTAGTTTAAGGAACTGATAAATTGAAATAAATGTCACTCTTTGTCAGGTATCGAGAGCGAAACAGGTGGAAAGGGACCCTACTGCCACTGTCATCCATTGCTACTGGTAGAGTAAATAAAAGAAGCTTCTCAGCAATGATAAGTACATTTTAATGAGGCCAGTTTTTGCAGCAGATTTTTCAAGAGGTCATTTAGTGAGAGAGGTCACAGGGGGTAGTGGATTTTGGAGGGTATGAGCTCATCTCCTTGGCAAAGATCTTGTTCTCAAGTGAGGGTGAAAGAGATTATACAGATTGCCAGCGGGGTGCAGCAGCTGAGGTAACACCAGAGTTGCATCCAACAATCACAGCAAAGTGCGAGCGGAACCGCAAAGGCCTCATGTGTTCAGCCCTCGTCTGTAATCACAGACAAAATACACTCTGAATGAGGTTTCTCTTGGGCTTGCATGTGTGTACTCAAATTTGAATGCATAGGTTTGTGAATACCAATACAAGTACCTCCATATGTTGGCTCGTTGGCCTGTCTATATGAGAAACGTCTTTGCAATCATGTTGGTGTCAAGATTCAAAGAAGGCACTTTGAAGGTGATACAGTTTCAGGATCCGGACATCCTTGCAGTCAAAAACAATCAGTTATGAATCAGTTTGAGTGTACACACTGAAAGTTACTCAACACACAGGACTGGACTTCTCTCCATTTCCGTAACTTTCTTTGTTTAGCCGACAGCCCAGAAGCTAGTACCTTCTGAGCGAAAGCAAATACCTCTCCGCCAACATAAAAACCATTGTTATGATTAAGCAGCATCTTTTGACACCACTCTTGCTGATGTAGCTGCTTCTAATGGAGAAAATGTCTGATAAAAACTTGCAAATGGCACTGGCGAAGAGGCAGAGGAGAAAAATAAGGCGCTAACTGGGTGAAATCATGGATATAACAGCAACCGGCTCAAGGAGTTCTCCCTTTCATTTTTCGTCTTCTTTCCCTGCACTGATCCACCGCCTACCTGTGATACGAGTTAGACTGAGTTCTCTCACAGATTCAACATGCTTCATCGGCCTAAAAGCTGCCAACAAGGTCCGTCTAATGCCAAACGACTAGAGCCACTGACACTCCCGGAAAATGCCCGATGGCCGACTGTCACCCTGGTGTGTCAGGGCCTTCAAACTGTCCAGACTACTCACATGAACCTGTTCATTCTGATCATGTGAATCTTTGCCAACCTTTATATCAAATAGCCCAAAAGCAACCATTTTATATTTGCCCTGATGAAGGCAGAAACACGTAGGCATGTTGTTTTTTTTGTTTTTTTTATTATTCTGCAGTTGTCATGATTCAAGAGCCAAGAAGCCTTTTAACTCAGGCTTCTATACCTGCACTTCACTTAATGTTTATTTGACATTCTTACAATCAAACCTGAATAATGAAGCAGGGCTGTCTGTACACAGGTTTAATTTCAGCCTGTAGTTGGAGTGCCAGTGGGGACGGATGCTGTCCATGGTGCTGAAATGTAGTCCAACTGGGTTGTAAATACTCTTGAAAGAATTAAAACACTGCTGGATACATTATCTGGACGGTGGCATCTGACTTTGCATTTACACCTGGTATTAAAACGTGGTCTCGTTATTCCAGTCCACACTGTGATCGGATCTCAATTTGCAAATGCGCCGGGCAGACCTGGTGAACTTGTCAACAAACTGGCGAGTCCCTTGTCCATGGGAATATTTGTTTCAGCATCATTTTTCCTTTGATGCAGAAGGGGATTGTATCATGCAGCGTGAGATAACAGGGAGAGGAAGAATTACCAATCGACTTGTTGGGAAAGAAGAAGGCAGATCCTCAAAACATTATAACTCGAGGAAAAGTTTGAAAAGCACGACTCGAGGCCTTTGTTAAAAATCATTTGCAGAGAGGCTTCGGGAGTGATCTCTTGTTGTTCTTTGACATTCTCTCATAAAACCTGAAAACTAACTGCAAGGCTGGTACAACCTAATATTGAATCTATCCTTGTATTTCTCCCAGAGGCTCATTCAGGTAAAAACTGATGCAGAGGTTTGTATCCTTGCTTTTAGCAGTTTGGATTCCTCCAGTTATTAAAGCACCCAGCGGATGAACTTAGGTTTGAATTACCTCCAGCTGAAATCACTCGTCAAAGCTCAATGGTTCAGAGAGGAGGAGGAAGAAGAAGAGCAAGAAGGTTGGGCTGAGTCGCAATAGCAGATCTGCCAGTTTTTAGTATAAAGCTGTAATCTTAAAGTAACATTATGTTGTCATTCGTATTTTTGGCTGTTGTGAATACAAATAGGAGTCTCCTGCAACAATCTGTCAGATGCGTCATTAACATGCTAACAACTCTACCTCTGTTTAAATAGGCTGACTTAGTTTATGATCAGCAAGTTGATTCTGCTAACACAGCCAAACATCAACAGAATAAATTAAGCTATAATTGAGCTAACTGGCTACTATTACTCACACTTCAACAGCCACAGGTCCAGCTTGGTGTTTCTGTTCAACCTTTTATTTAGCAAAGCCGTCGCCAGAGACAAAAAAAGCCTGTCTGAGACCCTCACTTCCTGCCTCTCGCTCGTTTATCTCTTCATAGCTTCCTCCAACAACATCGTCTTCGTCCTCTCCGCCTCTGTCATGATGTCGGGAGAAGCTGCCGAGCCCCCTTCTGTTGCTCCGAGTCTAAATCCTCCTCCTTGTGGAGGTCCAAAGAACAGCTTACTTCGCTAGCAGGAAACTATAGTTTCTAGACTTACTTTTGAGTGTATTGACAACTCAGAACAGCAAAACTCGCCTTGAGCAGCAACTCTGTCACAAATGCGAAGAGCAAACAGCTCACGTATAAGCGCATCAAAACTTTTTTTTGAGGATGTGACTCGCATCAAGCAAACGATTCCCTTGAACTTGAGTAGGCAATTTGAATTTAGTAAATAATAAAAATATTATATTTAGAGGCCATTACAGAATGTAAAACAGTAAGACATGATTTTGTATCGCATGTACTGTGAGCAGTTATCGATCATGATTTGCCATCTTAACGTTAGGTACGAATAAAGAATTGTACTGGGTTGGTTATATGATGTCTTGACTGGTATGAAAAAAAAAAAAAAAAGACTGTGGGTTAGTGCCAGAAATCCAGAAAGTCCCCCTGCTGATGACACCCCACCAAGTGAAAAACTGTCAGACTCGTGTGTCCACACATGGAGGTCTGGCAGTTCTAAAAGGTCTGAAAGGAGCCATTCTTCCTTCCAGCTGGTTGTATTCCCTCCAGCTGGAGAGTATTTCAGCTTCTGTGGCTGTTTCAACAGAGCGAGCGTTCTGTTTTTCCGGCATGTTTTGGCAAGAACACCAGTAAGATTGAGACCACTTATCTGTTCAGCACTGAAGCGCTTTTGAAGGCGATGTCACCACAACAGAGCCTCTGCTCCCAGGCTGAAAGGCTCAGAACTCGACCCTGTGATCCTAATTGCCACAGTACTCTGCCATGCATATATTTCACGATTTAAACTCAGATACCTTATCAAATAGGCTTTATTCGTGTGGCTGTTGCATAAAAAGAAGCTGACACTTTAATATTTGGAGGAATTCAAACGGCTAAAAGCAAGGATATAAACCTCTGCATAAATGCAAAGTGGATGAGCCTCTGGGACAGGTACAAGGATAGATCAATATAAAGATGCAGCAGGCAGCCTCACTGTTATTTGTTCTTTGGGAAAAGGATGTTAAAAACCCAACTTTTAAGCTCCTTTTTAAATTCATCATGATGTTTAAAAACCTTATGAAAGTTATTGAATGCCATGTGCCTCAAGCGGCGCATTTAAAACTTCTATCCTACTAACATTGTTTTCTCTTTTCTTGCTTTCTCTTTTTTCATCTGTTACCACCGTTTGGTTTTCAGTTGAACAGGATAATTCTGCATAATAATGTTAAAAACAAATAGATGTTTGTTATATATTTTTGCTGAGCTGTGCACTTAGGTGAGTCCAGTTGTTTCCAAAAAGTGTTCAAACCACAAGAAATACGTGTGACTGATACATGTAGAAATAAAGCAATGTTACCGGAGAATACTGAGCTTTGCTTAAAAGGTACATAATACACTGAAGGAGACAAAGAGAGGAGTTAATGAAATGTGAAGGAACAGGGTGGATGAGGATGTTTAAGTTGGCTTAGCTAATTCCTCCGTTATTGGCCCCCAAAATGTGCAAACGTTGAGGACGTGCTCAGGCGGGAACGAAAAGTGAAACGGAGGGACAAAAGGGAAGTCGGACGCATTTTTCAGGTAGAGAGACTCTGAAAAAGATCGACTGCAGTGCTGAGAAGGAGTATGTAGCAGTTATGAGCTCATTGTTTGCCGACATTGTTTTGCGAGCGTGCCATTGCATCTTAAATGACTTGGCAGGGAAGGTGGCAGACAACTGAATGAACGGCATTATCGGGAGGCAGTAATTGAAAGAAATAGAGACGAGGAGGGATAGAAGGCAGTGGAAGAAGTTTTTCATCTGTCAAGACGGGGAACAAAGTTGCTGAGGGATTTTACGAGATAGAAGAGAGAAAAGCGGAAGCTGGTAATTGCATGGCTTCTGGCCCCATGGTATTATCTCTTCCTGACATGTGCACATCTCCCATTGATACATGCAGGGAACATGAGCATGAAGCAGCTTCGGAGCCTTTATGTCATTTCCCCCCTCACTCCTGGTACATTTCTCTCCGCGGCTCACTGGTGGCAGATGCCAGATGACGAGGATGAATGGAGAGGAGGAGGGCATTTACTCCTGATGTTAAGAGTTTCGTTGCCGTTTGCACTTTCAACTCGAGCACACACACTTGTGGAATTCAGAAAGTGAACTTTTCAAACCTCAGGAACTGCACTAATGCTGTCCTCTCGATGTGTTTTCTGTCTCCCTCCCTCAGGCTCAGTGTCTCTCAGTGTGTTCCTGGTGTCTGTTGCATTTGTGGTTTGTGCCGTCTGGCTGGTCGCTCTGTGTGGCGTCTGCACCTGGTGTCAACGTAAGCTGGTAAGTTACAGTGTTTATCAGTCGTGTGATTATTGATGTGTTTATACATTTCTGCTTACACATGACGTGTTATTTGAAATGTTTGAGAGGAAGTTATTTTCTCTGAGCTGGGGTCCATCATTGATAGTGATCCATGCAGGTGGGGATACAATACTTTTAGTTCTGATCATGTAAAGCTTGTAAAGTTGTTCTTCAGTCCTGGTCCCCCTGCCCTGCATCGAATGTTTCCCTACCCCAACAGACCGGATTCAAATGAGCAGTGTCTCTTCGAGCTCTGTTGAGGCTCAACAACGACCCAGGTGAACATCTCAAACATGGACAGGGATTGAAGAACACCAGTGTAAAGAATTCTGCTCAGACCTCCTGTCCAGTGAGGGTCTGACGACGAGCTTGTTCAGTCGTTTTAAAATAAGAGTTTGCACTTATTTTCCCCTTTTTCTTAATGAACTAATGTATGTAAATATATCGCATTTGACATGATGCTTCAGTCACTGGTTTTAATCAGTTATAACTAAAACAATCATTAAGGAACTTGTCATTTATTGGATGATAAGTCGTAATTACACCATGCTCTTCCCGCTATGCACCCTGCAGGTTTCACATCTTTTTAGCCTTTAGTGTTGTTTTTTTTACATTTACTTTGAGACCAATTAGTTGATTAATTAGTCAATCATCATAAACTGCAACTGATCTGATAATCACTCCCTGGTCCAAGCTTCTTCAGTGTGAAGATTTGTCACTTTTGGTCTTATTGATATGATATGATAACAAACAACTTTGCCTTCCAATTGAGGCATGTGTAAAGGGTGAAACCAGAAATGATTTACCTCTAACAGAAAAAAACACTGGTTATTTGATACATGACCTCAAAAGGCTTAAACATGATGTTCATTTATCAAAAGACTCAAAACATCGAATGGTGTCTAAACAGAACTTGAACAAAACTCTGCACAGACAAAATAAAATCAACAATTAGAAAAATGTGTTTTAAATCAGGATGTTTATGATCAAAGAATAATACATCTTTCACTGTTAAAGTTTTTGACACTGAACACTACGGACGCTAAAAAAAAATACTGAGGTTCAACACATTGACAGCGCCTCTATGACTGAGGGCAAACGGCTCCTACAAACACATCTTCCTCCACATCTTTACATTTCAAAGTCCACCATGATCTTTTATGATCTTTACACGTGTCTGAACATCATTGCATTGAAGGTGTCCAGTCAGGTTGCATAGTCCTGTGACCATGAGTTCCAGTGATTGCCTGCTCTGTAGTGCTGCTGTTGAATAAAGGTTTTTTTTTTTCTTCTTTTCTACTGTCTGTGCTCTCTGGCGCAGCAGCCAGAGAGCGGCTGCATGTTTGGCCATGACAGTAAACATGATCACAGACCTTAGTGCTCTCTGTAAACACGGCTTTGTGCATCATGGCCGCTTGCCTCTGGCCTCCTGTGCCAATGCTAATGATTCATATGCTAATGAGCGTCGCCCTGAGCTATGGGGCTGCTGCTGGAGCGACAGTAATTCCTCCTATACATTTTGATCTGCTGGCATTTCCTACACGCTGTCCAGATCTCCTTCGTCTTTATGCCCCGCTCTCTCTCATCTCTGTTTTCTCTCTGTTTGAGGAGTGACCGCACAACAGCGGTCGATCAAACGCACGCAAGTCGAGCATGAACTGGACCATTCAGAGGGGAAAAAAGCCAAGCCAAGCTGAGCCAAATGACTTATTTTGTATTTTAACATTTATAATCGCTCCCTAGATTTATTTGTTACATGCTCCTTAAAATCCAAATTGCTATCATTGGCTCTGGAGTAACAAAACCCACTAAACCTGACGACCAAACCCTTTTCTTATCTTTGTTTACCCTTGTGTTATCTAAGTCTCTGTCATTGTCTTTGTGTCACACCCCTTCTCCTTTTTTATACCGAATGGTCTGGTTTGTATTTGTCTCTTTGTCACTTTATCTCCATGTCCTTGTTAGAATGTCGCAGAGTTTTCTTTCCAGAATCATCCCTCTCTTCTTTTCTTGTCCCTGCTGCCACTGTAATTTCTCCTTTGTAGCCCTTGTCTCTCCTTCTTTAATCTGCCATATTATTATCTTATGTTTGTTTTCTGTGTCACAGTCCTAAAGGTTAAATAAATACACACCTACAGGTAAAAAGAAAGTAAGGAAGCAATGTGCCAGAGGTGAGAATATGAAAAGATCAGGAATGATGCCGCTAATATTTATTATTTCCATCATCCGTTCATGTGTGGAGGAATTGTTTTGGGATCTAAAATGTCAGAAAACAGTTAAGAAAAATGAACGAACTAACACAAAAGATGCATTTTGATATTGCTACATGTAAATATTTCTAATTCACCCGTCATGTAAGACACAGAAAAGGATCACCAACAGGGAGAAATAAGAAATAATACGCTGTCGATAAATCATATATTTAGTAAGATAGCTGAGATAAGGTTAAGCTTAAGAGATTTTCACGTGTTGTTCTGCAACATAAAATACATCGCGTTTACAGCCTTATGACTTTAGCTGTTAAGTTAGCAATTGAATTGCTAATACTTTGAAATATTATGCTTAAAAGTAACGCATTATACGTGCAATACTTTAAACAAAAAGTATATTCACATCAACACAACATGATGGAAATACTCTGCATTAAAATATATAATTTATGTAGAGTGTACGTAACTGAACAAAATGGAAATCCTATGTGTGATTCACAATAACATCTTCTCAAATCATTTTTGGATCCCATGACATCCAGAGACTTGGATTACACTGGATGAGCTGTATGGAGCCAAGTAATGATTAAAAACAAGTCTCCATCTACTTCAGGTGTCTAGGATGAATGCTGCGCAGTTGTTTTGCCACAAAGCTCCAGAAATGTTTTGGGGACCTCCAGACTTCACCTGAATCTCCATCCGCACTTGGTTGAAAAGATGGTGACTGAACTGTAATTTTTAGGGGAACTTACCCTTTAACCAAAGCACTTTGGTTGCCTTGATGTTTCCAGAGAGCATCATCGAGGAAGCAATTATGTTTTCTACAAAAAGCAAAGGGGGAAACAAATGAGTCATATATCAACATAATTCCCAAAGATTGCGTTGGTGAAGCCGTATTTGTGTGTGTAATTCAAGAGATAAATCACTTTTTGGCTTTGATGACTCACATAAATATGAATGATACATTTCTGGCTGTAAAAGACAAACGATTCATTGCTGCAGGAGGGATGAAGCTGTCTGGAACTGGTCTCATTCCATTGGATGTTTTATGGAAGTGGAAGAGGGAGAAGAGAGCGGTAGGAGGAGGAGGGGGAGGGAGGCGGAGGAGGAGGAGGAGGAGGGAGGAGGTGAAAGCCAGAAGCAGAAACATCCACAGGGGCTTACAGACAGGCGGGAGGAGAAGGTGATGCTGGTCGCTGTTGAGCGTCCAGGTGTGAGACAAACGTGATGTGTCTCTCCCTGTCACATCGCCGGCCCGTCTCATTTGGCATCTTCACATTCCTCTGCTCGGCTTCGGCGTCTTCATTATTCCCGATTCTGTTTCAGCCTCTATCTATCTGTCCTCTATCCTGTTCTCTCTCCCTGTTCTCTCACTTGCCCTACTCTGTTGCTCGTACTCCTGTTTCTCCCCCTCCTCTCGATATTCCCTTCTGTTTCTCACATCCTCCCACACTCTCTCAACATTGTACCTTCTCCACCCTCTCCTCTCCAGCCTCCTCAAGATTTTATGATTCTGTTTAATGATAGATGAGCTGCACTTGATAGCATATTCTCCACTGCTAGAAACCTATCCTTCCCTGAGTCCTTGAGTCTAATATTATTCTTACCTGTGTGTATGCACTGTACAGTATGTGTGTGTGTGTGTGTGTGTGTGTGTGTGTGTGTGTGTGCGTGTGCGTGTGTTTGTGTGTGTGTGTGTGTGTTTGCAGGGTGGCGGCTGAATGTTGTGTAGGTACACATTTGGTCACATGAGAGATGTGACATGATAAATAATAGAGAGCACTGTGGATGCATTAGAGACAGATACAGTAGGATTCATAAAGAGGCCACCTGTCAGCACTGTGCTGCTGCTACTGTGTCTGAACGCCTCCGGGGGGCTGCACAATGCTTAAAAAACCCTTTAATAAGAACAAAAAGTTGCATTCATCATCGAGTTTAAAATTGAGCTGCAAATTTATCCAACAAGAGAAGAAAAGAAGCCGTCTCGTAGGAAAGTTAGTCATGTTAATAATAAAGGTTTCCCTTTTGAACGATCCAAGTATTTTTAATTGGGGTGCACAATGTTTCGTTTTATATGCAACATGCCGATATACTAATTTGCTGTTGCTGATATTGAAAATGTTTCCCCCTAATTGCACGACAACAACTCCCAATAATGCATTGTTAAAATGTACACATTCACCGGGCAAGAAAAGAAAACTAATCAGCGGTGTGGGTCATTTGCACATAAGTGTTGTAATAAAAACACGTTTTCAACACATACTCATTCTGATCATTTGAAATAGTGTCAATACTGATTTTTTGCAGTATCGATACTCACGTGCCAGCTGTGCTTTCTTACTCACTCTTCTCTCTGACAGCAAGTTGACTTAAATATATCTATAAAGTAACGTATGTACAAAATGGTCAATATTACCGTTTGAGGTACATATTTTACTTTATTATCTTACTCTGTTTAAATCTTATTCGATATATCTATAGTGTCATATTTTGTAACATACGCAATTTTCACCGGGGGGGATCATAAAGTATTTCTGATTCATGTTAGAGTTCATATAAAATACAGATACAGTCCCCAGAAGAAGATGCTGTGTAGTTTGCTGAAACGCTGAAGACAACTGACTGTTGCTGCCGCTGCTGTTGCAACTGTTTTCTCAAAAATGTGGGTGGTGCACATCAAGGACACATGTGACATTTTTAAACCTTTACCATCGAGGTGTTCGATCAGAAACATGTCCCGGAGTTGTTTTTTTTTGGTTGTGCGGGTCACTGTGGACAACAGTGACTAGCGACCTATTTTGTCTGTTTAGGTGTGAGGAATCCAGACGCTGTTAGTGTTCTTCGCGTACATCTGGAGACATCTGTGCCGAGGCTGTTCATACAGCTCTTAAATATTTATAAGGTTGCATTATAGACTCGCCATATGTGAAGTGCCTGATTCCACTCAGAGTCTTTAAACCTCCCTCGTGTCCCTTAGAAGCTACTTCAGGTGGAATTTTCAGTGTTTTTTTCTTTCTCTCTTATTTTAACAGCTTTTGTTAGGGTTCCATAAAGGTCGTTCATAAAATCACTATTTCCAGTAAGGTGTCATAACCTGATGATTGGGTTCACACTTTTCTTTAGCAAATCTGTGCTCACTGACAGTCACTCCTCTGTGACTCTTCGTGCTGTGAATAATTAAAGGAACACAAATCCAGTCAGCTCGGCAAATCATGATGTCAGACTGCCCTCGTTTTCAGACTTTATGTTGTCTCCTACCTCGTGCGTGGTGACATGGACGTTCGCACTTACAGCAGGATGGTCCTTGGGTTGAACCCCCTGCTCAGCTGGGGAATTTCAAATTTGTATGTTCTGTGTGTGTGTGTGTGTGTGTGTGTGTCTGTCTGTGTGTATTGTTCTCTTCAGTTTAGTCCAAAGACATGCAGGTCATGGTGGACCGGGAGCTAAAAATAGCCTGTGAATATGAAACACTTACAGCATGGCTTGAAAGGGATATTCGCGAGAAGATGTGACTGCACACCAAGGTCTACTTAGTGTCCCTGAGGCAGGGGCTTAACACCTTAAACTGCAAGAAAAGCACGAGTCGTATAACAGGATGTGCACATTACTCCGGTTTGTGAAAATACAGGGATTTTTTAAGTGAGTCCACTATAAAAACTGACCTTTATGACTTGTAGTGACCATCGGATGCTCATAGCAGACAGCAGAACAGAAGCCTTGTATAAAAGCACTGAGAAAGGACAGATTCCTTTACTCCTTCTTGTAATGATAATTAACATTCAATAGCTTCGTTTTAATTTAGCATAATCATTCCTTGTTGATAGCTATTTGTGACTAATTTCCAGCTGAAGAATCTCAGTTTTGGGCAAAGTGGGAAGGAGTTAAAATGACAGTTGAAATAGTGACGTAATGAGTTAGTAGACCGCTGTGTGTGTGACAGTTCTTGTAAAATCAAAAGGAGCAGCGTGGAGAGTGTAGGAGGGAATGAGACACACCTTCATACTGGAACAGCTCCCGAAGGAGTCAAGACTATAGCAGGCCCGTCAGGGTGTAGAAACAACACTACTCAGTGCTATAAAAAGAAAGAAACCAATAATGGCTTACGTAACAAAAAAAAAGTAAATAATTCTCCTTTCATCACACAGCTCTTGCGCAAGATTTGAAATTAATATTATATAAAACTCATCAGAATGTGACCAAAATAGTTTCCTGTCGTCCAGGCACACAGTTTCTCAGATCTGGATCTGTCTGAGAGGATGTAATATTTCTCATTCGTAGCTGATGTGGAGGAGTGTGTGAATGTGCAAAGTGCTGCATATTTAGTCAAAATATGACATATGTGATTAAAACTCAGTCAAGTTGATGAGGTTGATAATTACCCGCAGCAACAGATGGCGATGTAGCGGAGATGTCCAAACGGGATCAAGTCCAGAATGTTGATTCCTTGATTATGAATAAAACTCCACTTCAGGTGGTTGAGAAACGACGAGAGGACATTTTATTGCCTATGTGCTCTTCATGTCCTTGTTGTGGGTTTACCATAGAGGAAAAAAAGCATTATGTAAGAGTAGAGGATCCATGTGACTCAGCTCAGTGATGTCACCCTCTAGAGCTCCGTAAATATAGAGTTCAATAAAAACGTAGAGGTCAATATCTAACGACTGTATACTGCTCTGCTGAAAGCACCATCCATTAAGCGGTAAGCGTTTGCAGAGAGTAGGTAAAATAAGCCGTTTAGTGCATTTCAAAAGAAATGTACGTTATATAGTATTTCCTCTGTCTCCTAATGATCTAATTCCTGCTCAGATGAGCTCTGGGGCATCTCTGCTTTGAGAATAATGTATTTGGATTTCTGATTCGTAAAAATGTCCTTTTTTCTTTTTTCCTGGGGTGTAATTTCTTCAGTTTCCATAAACTGGATTCATACGTGACGCAAGGGTTTAATAGCAATCCTGTTATTGATACTATGCCCACAACAATCTCATTATAGTTCAGATTTCACCCAGTCATGGGGTCCACCACGCTGGATAGAAATATTTTACATAATCAGCTATTTAGATAATTTACCTATTGGTTTATTGGCAATTGACTTATTTATTGGTGGTTTTTCAGTTGTATGACCTCTATGTACTTTTTTCTGTAAGGGCCCTTGTCCACATAATGATTCTTTTAAGTAGAATTGTGCTGACAGTTGTGCAGTACATACTGTATTGTTTTTGAATGACGTTAGCTAAGGCTATGGTAAGAGACGGCTGACTCTTCAGCTTGCAGCGGGCCGCGTTACAAAAGCACAAAACTTACCAGCACCATTCAGTGTAAAGAAGATCTGCTCCCAAAAAAAATTGCCTTTTTCTGTTTGTGTTTTGATCTGAGTTTCTGTCTGCTAAAGCTAATGATAAACAGACACGACCAGAGCAAGCTTCTCCTCCATTTTCTTGATTAACAGGGTGACGGATGACAAGTCCCACCTGATCTATTATACGATTGGCTGGCTGAAAGAGAGCAACAGTGACATCCCCAATGCCTTTCTGAAAAGTTCAGAGATTTTCAATTAGAGGCACTTGGAGCGGCCGCACAAACAAGGCGTAGTTCTCTGAAAGAAAAAAAAAAAAAGCAAGCATCGGCGCAGTGCCACATACTCTCTTTCCTCATTGGGAACAACTGAAAAAAGATAGGACGCTGAAAAAAAAATTATTTGGACATGGGCCCAAAGTGATCGAATATCAGCAACCCGAAATCGACAGAATACATTTTGGCAGTGTATGTTCCTTCAAACCACTTTTATAAGTTTCTTTTCAGTTTTCCATTTTATGTAGTGACAATGCTGCGCTAATGATCTGGCACAAAAGTCACTTGGTATGGGATAGGAAAAGATCATGTTGTGGCTTAAAAAAATACCTGCTTCAGTTTTGGGAAATGTGCCAATGTGTGTTTACTCGTTTGGCAGCCGTCTCACCTATAACTCAACCACCCTCCCCTCCACCTCCTGATATGAGTCAGGTCATATGTCAGGTATCATATGTTTCGTATGCTTTTTCTCTGCCTCTTTACTCACTTATACTGTATGATTTAATTACTTTGTTGTTCGGGTTAGCTGTCTAACCCTGTCTCTTACGTGTCTCTTATATCTGAATGGAATATTTTTTTATGGATGCAGCAAGGGGGAAAGCCCCGATCCAAATCCTCCTGCTATGTGGAACAGTAAAGTAAATCTTGACATGAATAATTGTTTACATTCTTTTCTTTGTGATAGAGAACAACGGCTGCGGTGAGCTGAAGATGATGCTTTGATAGATGTGTGTTTTTAAAAGGAAAATATCTACTGAGACCTCTTTATGTTGTCTTCACAATCACCACCGGCGTTAGAAACTTTCATGCTCACTGCAAAATATTCTTGTGGCCTTGTGTGGTAT